>NC_045429.1:400776168-401090668 GCF_902635505.1 Sarcophilus harrisii | reverse complement strand
TTTGTATTATAAAAGCATGAAACAAGCAAAGCAAAAAGCTGCAATTAGATAGAAGAGAGAGTTTTCCTTAAACAAGGAAAATAAAGAAATTGGCTTTTTATTATATCTAAAAATCAAGAAGAACTATGTCATGGGACAGCTAGTCCTTAAATATTGTTATGTATATGATAAGTATTTACAAAAAGACCACCATGAAAATATTCAGTTTCTCTACCAACATGTGGTGCAAGGTATGAAGACATAAAGAAATTCTTTAAATTTATTATCTCTCCAAATTAAATCATTATAAACTTTGATACTGAGTAAGGTCAATACAAAGACTGGAATGAGGTAAAGATGAAAATAAATTTATTGGAACATGGATCAGAATTAAGGAATAAGAAAGAACAAAGACTATTAGATCACACTGAAGCTTATAACCATTAGATTGTGAGCTTAAGAGTCAGGAGTTTTTGCTTTTCTTTGCATTCCCAGCATTTAGTTGAGTACCTAATACTTAATTGTTGTTTAATAAGTGATTGTTAATTTGATTTCGCTAAATTTGTGTGAAAGTAATTTTTATTATATCTGCATTCAGTCAAGCTATAGAGTTTTTGAACAAAAAATCAAAATTAGTATAGTGCTAGAAAAAAATTTTAAATATGGAATTCAATTGAAACAATTCAATCCTGTCCAATTCAAACAAAAAGACACTTAATAGAAGAAAGAACCTTAACAAATTATAATTTCTAACATTAACATTAATGCCCAAGATATATTTAAAGAGAAGGTTGAAAGGCACTAAAGAAAATAGGAGTGTAACTGACTGAATTATCTTCAGGAAATTAAAAACTTCCTTAAATCAAACAGGATTAACAAGTAGATTTTTTTAACTTTTTTTTTTTTTAATTTTCAACATTTATAAGACTTTGATTGCAATTTTTTTCTCTCTCTCCTTCCCCCCCTCTCCACGATGGCAGGTAATTTAACATAGATTGTCCATGTACAATCATATTAAACATATTTCCACATTAATCATGTTGTGAAAGAACAAAGGGAAAAATTATAAGAAAAGAACAAAAACAACAATGAAAATAATATGCTTCAATTTGCATTCAGACTCCATAGTTCTTTCTCTGCATGTGGATAGCATTTTCTATCATAACATATAAATTACTGCACAAATCTTAAGGTACTAGCTGTTCTTGATGATATTTGATGAGTCTAAACTCTTCCCAGAAATGAAAGTCCATCTTTTCAATTAACACCACTATGCTACCAGTATTACTAAACAGGCAAAACTGATGCAATGCTATGCTTTTGAGAACTTAAAGTAACAAAAGCAATGGTGAAGAGCATGACATACACTGAAACACATAAGGAGCTTTAATTAAACCAGAGTAAAGATTTCATCGGGAAAATATATGAGCAACAGATAGGCTTGTTAGATGTGAAAAGTAAGGGACAACAGGTGGAATCGAGCTCTGCTATAAACACACAAAAGCAAGGAAGTTCTTTTGCACGTTAGATGGATCCTTTTATGAGAAGAGACGGACAATTATGGCACAAGAATGGCTAGTGCTATATATCAATAGAAGTAAAATCCAAATCAGCTGAATCCTAGATATTTTGAGAGTTTTTAACAAGATTATATAATCCCAGAGTATTCTGGATCACTCCCCTACCTTTAATATTGGGCTTAGTTCTAGACATCACATTTGAGATAAAAATAAGCTGAAGGAAATCTGGAAAAAGGGAACCACATGCCACATAAGGATTGACTGAAAGAAATTGGAATCTTTAGGCTGGTGAAGGGAAGACTTGGTCAGCATGTGTTATAGCCAGCTTCAAATATTTCCCTACATTGGATTGCCATGTAGGGAAAAGATAAGATTTGTTCTTCTTGACCCCAAAACACAGTAAAAAGAGTAACAGATGAATCTACAAAAAGTCAAATTTTGCCCTTACGTAAGGAAAAACTTCCTATTTGACTATAGCTAAACAGAGAGGAATAGGTTCCCTTAGTAATTAGTAGGATCATAATAAGTTTTCAAAAAGAAATCTGTTGACCACTTGCCAGTGTTATGGCCCAAGAGATTCTTTGACAGGGATTGGTTTTCTAAATTATTTCTGAGATTTCTAATCACTTTAATAATTAGGAGATAAAACAATGATCCAACAAACATCACTGGACATCATATCCTGCCCTGAAGCAAACTCAATTGTCTCTGAGGTGAACTATATGTATTATATAAGGCCAATAATAGGTTATTATAAAATTACCTAGTCAAATTCTAACTTCTGATTTATCTTTAATTACCTATCTGCTTATTTTTGCCAAGATAACAGTCAAATCTAAAGATTTCAAAATGCAAATGAAATAAAGAAAACTAAATCTGTTGTATCTCTTAAAGGATAATCTTCATATGCATTAGAGGCTGTGCTGCTGACTTCTCTCTACAAGACTATCTCCCCATGCTTTCTTGACAAGCACCTTCACTTGACTCTTCACTTTTCAGCTTCCTCCATTAAAATGTAAATTAGAATGTAAGTTCCTTGAAGGTAGGTATTTTCTTTTTTTTCTTTTTATAATTGTTATTTCCAGAACTTAGCTCATTACTTTATGTATAGAGTACTTTTTTTTTTTTTTTTTTTTTTTTGCTGAGGCAATTGGGGTAAAATGACTTGCCCAAGATCACACAACTAGGAAGTTAAGTGTCTGAGGCCACATTTGAACTCAAGTCCTCCTGACTTCAGGGCTGGTGGTAGAGTGTACTCTTAATAAATGCTTTTTGACTTGACAATAAAATCATTAATCATATATTCAAATACACAGTTTTCAACAGATATAATGAAAAAAGTTTTTCTACACATATATAAATGATATATAATCTATATAATAAAAATAATATATGTACATATATATTCAACTCCCAAAGTAACGATTTTGCATTAACATTGAAAATCTGAATAATTACAGTACAAGTAATATTATTGTTGGTAAGAATAATTCACAACAATTTATAATGACATTTTAAGAGAATGAATTTACATCACTGACAACTATTCTTGCAAAAGTCCCTACCTTTTTTATGGATCTCTGTATTTAGCAGTCAAGAATCTGATTTGCTTGGGTATGGAAACTCCCTATCTTCTCTAACAAAAAAATCAAAGCCAATCTATAATATGGCAGATAGTTTTGAAAACTGCTTAAGATAAAGAAAAAATTAATCAGCTTTCCTATAGTCACAAAATTAGTGTCAGAGGAAGGATTTCAACCCTACGCTTCCCAAATAAAAGTCCAGCACTACTATCCACTCTACAGGATGTCTCTTATTAATAAATCACGATATATAAATTAATCTTAAAATTTCTTTTGCTACCACTGCTTGAAATAATACTTTTTAAGGTAGCTATTCATTAGCATCAGGGTTCCATGGAAAAGAAAACAAGAAAAAGATGATAGAACCCAGAGCTGTAACTGACTAAATCTCTAATGAATTATGGCATACTAGGATAAGAAATAGTGTATTAAATTTAGCAAATCACAGGATTAGAAAATAGTCTATTAAATTTAACAAATCACTGAAATCATTTAGTAACCACAAAGATGGCAATTCTGAATATTGGTCAAGATTTTCATATACTTGCCAAAAGTGAATTAATGACAAAAATAGTAATAGCCTGGCTATTCTAAAAGTTAAACAAGGCATAAAACATAATGTCTTACTATGAAAAACCAAATTAATTGTAAAAATCCAGCCTAATCATGCAAAGCCAAGGAAGCATTTTTTTCACTTGTGTGTCTACATATTTCAGGAATATCAGCACAGCACTTTTTTTCTTTAGCAGGTTTTGCTTCTGAAAAGTTTTATTTTGAAAATTCTTATCAAGGTAGACACAACTTCTGGTCAAAAATCCCAATGATTTTATTGCACACCAAGAGCTGAAAGAGAAATTCTAATGATGTAAAAGCTATTAATAGTAGTCAAGTTAAAAAATTTAATGGAAGCAAAGTTTATTATAATAAATTGAAAAGTATCTTGTATTTGTATCAAATCTCCTTTTTATCATAACTGGTGTCGCACAAATTAGTCACTAAAATCGTTCTTTCAGATTTTCTATACATTGTGACATTCTTCTGAGTAATCTTTCAGCTTTTTAGCACTGGAGAGCAATGAACACAAAAGAGCCAAGTAAATGAGCGCTTACTAGTAATATTCCAGGTCTAAATTAACCGGACATCATTTTCTTAGAAATCTTTTGTCCATTCTGATCATATTTGCACTAAAATAGTGGCATTCAGAAAATAAGTTCTCTAACACACTTTGAATGCTGAAAAATAACCAAGGATAATATTATATAGATCCTAGAACAATTTCAATTCTGTTATCCATATTTTTCCTCCCCCTCCAATTGTTTTTCTTCAATTCACAGTTTAAACTAGCCATGTGGGGAATAAAGTTACTCACTGAACCTAAATAAAACAATTAGAAATTAATATATAATTTTTCTACTTAAAACCACACAAATAACAATACTGTTGTCAACCCTTTTTACTGAAAGACTACAGGCATACTATAAAACTTTCATCTTCAAAATTTCCCGTAGGAAATATTCAATCTTTGCATTAAATTAACGAAATGTTTAATGCCTTAAGTGAAATTTAAACAATATGCAGCTGTGTTGAATTAACATTATCTTGCATAAAGATTCTCTTCTCCTTCCTACATTCCTTGGCTATTAAAAAAATAGATTTCCTCAGGAAGAAAAGATATTGAGCAAGAAAACTGAAATGGGGATTACAACATTAATTAGCAAGAATCAAAGAGGGAAAAAAATGCAAGAAGTGCTCTAAGGAGAAAGGAAAGCGAAGAATGGCTAAAGCTTTGCTTTCTGTTCTAATGGAGGAAAAAATATATTGCTACATTTAATACTCTATTAACTCTAAGAATACATTTCTACACATGTATAATTTGTTTCTTCTTCTTATCCCCCCAAAATGGAAAAAATAATAAGACACAGAGGGGGCTAGAAGATGGAAGGCTAAATTCTAAATTCAATTTTCAACTATCCAAACTACACCATCATACCTAAAATTCAATCAATTTTTAAAATAGAAATACCCCCCCCAAAGAATGTAAATTTCTGACCTATGGATTGAACTGGGCGGAATCTTGGGAAAATGTATCATTTTGGGGGAAGATTTTGGGAAGATGGTGAAGTAGATTGGTAAATTTCAAGCTCTCCCTATTTCCCCCATAAATAGAACAAATTTGAGCCACAGAGTGAACATAGATTGGTGAAAAACCAAGAAGACTTGGGGCACAAACCAATGCAACCAAAAAAAGAAAGAAAGAAAGAAAAGAAACCAATGCAATCCCACAAAATCTGAAGAAAGACCTGGGGCTGAGATGAACTTATCCAAAGTGCAAACATCTCCAGGCTAGCTTGCAAAAACATCAAGTAGTGATCTCTAGGCTGGAACTTCAGCAAGAACCAGAGAGACTCTCACCTCCCAGACTGTAGTTCAGTGCGGGGTTTGAGTCCCAGAAAGACAGAGCCTCCATTGATTGGGAATACCAGGCCTAGATGTGCTTCTGAATCTCAGCCCTGGGCAATAAGGAACCAGCACTTGGTAAGTGCAGAAACAGCAGGGCAGGGGCACTGCTGACTGTAGGCACTTGCAGAAGGGCTCTCTTGGTTTGGGCTTTCTGGTCAGCGTGGAGAGCTGAAGGGAAGCTTGGGGCACCATCCCCCCATCCCACAATTATAGATGCTTATACTAATATTTCTTATTTTAAAAAAAAATGAACCGGCAAAGAAAAACCCCGCCATTAAAACATAAGTTCTATGGGAACAGGGAAGACCAAAATTCATCTTCAGAAAACACTTTGGTTAAAAAAAAAAAAAAAAAAGAAAGAAAGAAAAAGCTTCTACTCCAAAGAGTAATATGAAATGGCCCCCAGTCCTGAGAGAATTTACAGAAAAATTCAAAAAAGAATTCAAAAATCAAATGAGAGATATTAAGGAAAAAATAAAAAAATAAAATAAAATCATTCAAGAAAAACAATAAGATTGCAAAAAAAAAAAAAAAGTTAACCAGTTAAAAGGAGGTACAGAGTTCCAAAGATGAAAATTAGAATTGGGCAGGGGAAGCCAGTAAAGATATGAGACCAAGAAATAACATAACAGATTATAAAGAATGAGAAAATAGAACAGAATGTGAAACATTTCATAAGAAAAACAACATATCTGGAAAACAGATCAAGAAGAGAAAATATAAGAATAATTGGACTGCCAGAAAGTTGTGACCAAAAAAGAGATCCTTGACATAATAATACAGGAAATAATCCTAGAAAATTGTTCTGAAGTGATAGAATATGAGAGAAAAATCGAAAAAAAAATTCATGGATCATCACCTCAAAGAGATCCTTTGTAGAAAACATGTAGAAATATTGTTGTCAAATTTCAAAACTTTCAAAGAGAAAATTTTGCAAGAAACAAAATAAAAATAATTCAAACATGCTGTAACTACAATTAGAATAATACAAGACTTATCAACAACTACAATAAAAGACTACAGGTCTTGGAATCATATCTACAGACAAGCAAAAGAACTAGGCCTGCGACCAAAAATAGCATATCCAGCAAAATTATCTATAATTTTGAATAAGAAAAAAAAAAGACATTCAATTAACTTGCAGATTTTCAGGACTTTCTATCTCTATCAGCCAAATGCAAATTTAACAGAAAATTTAACATATAAGGCCCAATATCAAACAGCAATTTTAAGGGAAGTCAACATGGACAGACAGACTGTTCAAGCATGGACAAATTGTTGTTTTTTTACATGGAAAATGTATACTTTATGTATAAGTTTCACATCAACAACAGTATAAATTCAAAATAAAGATTGGTAGAGTAAAGGTAAATAGTATTCATGTTATATAAATGAGGTGCAGAAGAGTAGACAGAGGCATTAGAGGAGAGAGGAGAGATTGTAGTTTTGAAAACCTATTTACATTGGGAATAGGTTCAATAAATAACACTACATATACACCATGAAGGATATACCACCCTCTAAAATCTATTAAAAAATTAAGAGGGGAGGGATAAGTGGATGGGGAAGCAAAGTGTGAGGGAAGAAGACATGGGAGGGGGGAATCCCTGGATGGGAAGTTAAGTAATAGTAAGCAGAATTTAATGAAAGAGTTAGCAGGGATAGGAAACACCTGTGATATATGAGTCTATCTATGTACATATATATCCACATATTTATACATAAATCCATCTTTTCTAAACTGTAGCTTGCTTGGGGATAAGAAAGATGAAAGGGAGATATTATGTATCTGTGTGTGTGTGTGTGTGTGTGTGTATATATATATATATATATATATATATATATATATATATATATATATATATATCTTTTCTTAACTATAACCTGCTTGTAGGTTGAGAGGAAGATGAAAGGAGGGGAAAGAATAAAGTAAAAAAGGTATGCAGCAGAGAACAAAACACAATTTATAAGGAAGCAAAGAGATACTCATGAATATAATTTCTTCTACTAATATATAGACTTTCTTAAATTGGTATTTATTATATATTTTGAATCCTCCCTGATTTTCTGTTAGGGACATGAAAATGTTCTCTTTTCTTTTGTTTCATTTTGTTTTGTATTGCTTTTCTGGTTTTTTCTTATATTCTGTTTCTTCAAATAAAATAAATTTGGGGGGAAATTTTTTAAAAAAATGGATCATTATCATTTAAAGAGCTAAAGTTCCAACCAAGAATGGGACATTTACTTGTCTACTAAAAGTAATCAATCAACAAACATTACTAAGCACCTACTTTTCTTTTGTCTCATTTTGTTTTATATTGCTTTTCTTTTTTTTTCTTCAAATAAAATTTTGGGGAAAGATTTTTTAAAAAGAAAATATCATTTTTATCTTTTTAAAGAGCTAATGTTCCAACCAAGAATGGGACATTTACTTGTCTATTAAAAGTAATCAACAAACTATGTACCAGGCATTGTGCTACACATGTGGTTACAATGCAATAATTCCTGACTTTGGAGAACTTATACAGGTACAGAGAAAATATACTAACTAAGGGAGTGGGACACAGTTATTAAATCTCAAGTATTACCTTCATTCAAGAGAGAGACTCAAGAAAAAGACTTTTTGAATCAGGTGGCTCTTGAAATATGATCCTTGAAGGAAGCTAATAGTTCAAAAAAGCAGAGATGAAAAGAAAAAGCTGTGATATGATTTATGTAGGCACCAAATGTTTGGGGTCTGGTCATGTGAAGAATTCTCTTTGGCAAAAGACAGGTTTATTTAGGAAAAGAGGTTATGGATAAAATGAAAAGATACAACAGACATCAGGAATGCTAAATATGAAATAGATTTGACAGAGCATATAGTTAGCAAGGAAAAGGGTTTTAACAATGAACAATGGAAAAGACAAGTGGAATTCACAATTAACCAGGAGAAAGGGAATACTCTATGAGGTGGAAGCATGCCCTTAATTGGCAGGCTAAATCCTCAAAGGGATTTAGCATCCTAAAAGAATTAGCTGTGAGGAAAAAGACACCATGAGGCATGGTGGGATAGTGAGGGAAAAAATACCACATGGGATGGGGGAGGAGAGGGGAAAAAGACATGAGGCAGAATGCCATGGTAGGTTTAACCCAAAGGGGGGGTTCAGCAAAGATGATATAGACAGGTTTATAGAGGAAATTTAACTACCGAGGTTTGACATAACTTGGATTTCTGTCTGGGCACAAACCTCCACAGAAGTTAGGACTATAAGATTAAACTGATCTCCATCAGTGCCCTTTCCTTCTTGCCTCAGAGACTAATTTTATCAGTACTTTAGGCTTTCTCTGCCAACCCCACCTAGTTACTCATGACCTCATCAACAGGGCAGACCATGAGAAAGGATGGAGGTAAGCAGGTGACAGAACATCCTGTATGGGGGCTGTATAGAGAATTATGACATATTAGAAAGCCTGGAAAGAGAAGCTGCAGCCAGACTGTGAAAGGCTTTTAATTCCAGAGGATCTGTATTTTATCATAAAGGCAATAAAGAGCCAATTATGCTTCTTCAGAAGCAGAATAGCATAGTCAGCCTTGTGTTTCAGGGCTATTAACAAGTAATCAAAAACTAAGATCAGGCCTCTTCTATTATATTCCGATACAGAAATGAACTTGAATAGAGGAACATATTGGGAAAGTGAAAAATAAACATTAATGTTCCTACAAATAAATCCAAAGACCTGACACCGGTGAACAAGCACTGGAGTGTCAGCAAGTGAACATGCATACATAAAAGCTTATGGATTAGGCAGCTAAATAGCAGCTGATGATTTATCAGATTAATCTGAGGTTTTAAAGCTTATATGAATTGTTGGTAGTTTTATAATATTGTTTGGGTTTAGAGGAAAAAGGGTGGGGAAAAAAGAGAAGATAATCTGATAACTTAATTCATCTCTACCCTCATAAAGTGCCTAAAAGAATAATAACCTAGAGGACCCTTTACAATTCTCAATTCCAAATTTCTCTTACATAAAAATAGCAAAAAAAAATTCAAACAATAAGTAAGCAGTGAATTATCCAACAGAATGAAATATAAATTATGTATTTTCAGCTAATTCTACATTGGCCAAGGACTACAACAAAGTAAATGAAGAGAACTGAACTTTGGCTGAAAAACCAACAATAATAGTCCCTAAAAACAGGAGATAAAACATATCTCACCATGCTCTTGGCAGAGAGGCAGAGAGCTAAATGCTGAAAGCATTGTCCGACCTGATCACCAGCTGACCATTATTAACTCTGTTATTACTTGAATTTTTTTCTTGTTGCCAGGGAGGGTTCAGTGAGGTTGGAAAGGGAACATGTATGTACTCCCCAAAATGATGAGAGGTAAAAATGAAAGGCAGTAATATTTTATATAGTAAACTCTAGTCTGGTTACCACAGCTACAAGGAGCAGTAAAATAGGGATAAGCAGGAGGCTTGGGGCCATCAGATCTGGGCAGCTGAAGAAGGGCTACCAGGGTCCTTGCCTGGGGCTGCCTGCCCACCCACACATCACATCACATCACACATGTGCACTGCTCCCTTATATCCAAAAGTTGGTTTCTTTTTCCTCCAGCTCCCTCCCTCTTCCTCTACTGAAAGTGATCTCCCCCCTTCTCTTGGGGAGGGACTGAGTAGCCCTCACCTCTCCCTATCAGACCTTGAAAGGTTCATCACCAAAAGGGAATGTTCCCTATCCATTCTCCAGGAGATGACTGAAGGAGATTTTGGCCACAGGAACTTCTTAAACAGCCTATTCAAGCATGAGGTGAGATAAGGATGAGTGGATAGTGAAGAATGGTGAACTGATTGGGAATGGGAAGAAGCCACATGACATTCAGGGCTCTCTACAGGATGCGGAAATTCTAGATTGTAGAATATTCTAGATGATAACACCACAGATCTTTTTCTTTGCCATATGATATATCATCTTTTGCCTCCTCTTCTCATACTATAAACACCACAAAAGGATACAGTGTCCATGTAATATGACTTTATTGTTACTGTTGACAAAAAAGATTTCTTACATAACAGGAATAACAAAAATAAAAATAATTCACTCTAACATAGGTTTGGGGAAACCAATGAATAACAACTAATAGTTCCAAATGTGATGTTACTGTACCACAGATCAACTCTGAATATGCTTGTCCTATGGGTCTTTTCAACAGCGAGGTGATGTAGACCAATTCCAATGGTTTTGTGATGAAGAGAGCCAACTGTGGATCATAATACAGTATTTTAACTTTTTTATCGTTGTTTGCTTGCATTTTATTTTCTTTCTTAGTTTTTTTTTTCCTTTTTGATATGATTTTTCTTGTGCAGCCCATTGGTAATTGTATAAATCTGTATAAAAGATTTGCACCTTTAACATACTTCCCATCTAGGTGAAGGGGTAGGGGAAAAGAAGGAGAAAAATTGGAACACAAGGTTTTATAAGGGTGAATGTTATTTTTTTAATATTTTTATTGAATTTTTTTATTTTCAAAAGATATGCAAGGATTTTTAAACATTGACACTTGAAAAACCTTCTGTTCATTTTCTCCTTCTTTCCTCTATCATCCCCTCTCCTAGATGGCATGTAATCCAATATATATATTAAACATGGTAAAAATATATGTTAAATCCAATATAGGCATAATACGTATACAATTATCTTGCTGGACAAGAAAAATCAAATCAAAAAGGGAAAAAATGAGAAAGAAAATAAAACGCAAGCAAACAACAACAAAAAGAGTGAAAATGCTATGTTGTGATCAACATTCAGTTCCCACAGACTCTCTCTCTGGATGCAGATGGCTCTCTTCATCACAAGATCATTGGAACTGACCTGAATCATTTCAATGTTAAAAAGAGCCATGTTCATCAATATGTTGTTGCCCTGTGTAATGATCTCCCAGTTCTACTCAATTCATATAAGTCTCTCCAGGTCTCTCTGAAATCATGCTGCTGATGGTTTCTTATAGAACAATAATATTCCATAACATTCATATACCATAACTTATTCAGCTATTCTCCAACTGATGGGCATCCACTCAATTTCTAGTTTCTTGCCACTACATGTAATGGTGAGGGTTGAAAAATATCTATGCATATGTCTTGAAAATAAAAAGCTTCATTAAAAAAAAGAAAATGCTTGTCCTAAAATTACCCAACAGCTCATTGATAGAAACATTCCTATATTCACATGTTTTTTATTAAAGCTTTTTATTTTCAAAATATATGCATGAATAATTTTTCAACACTGACCCTTGAAAAACCTTGTGTTCCAAATTCCTCTCCCTTCCCTCACCATTTGGTTCATTCAGTTCAAATTACAAGAATTCTCAAGTATCCTAAAATGCTCTCCTGGAAAAAAAGGATTACAAATCTAATCTAATCTAATAGAAAAGCTCTAATAGAAAATTTAATCTAATCTAATCTAGATCTAAAGATTTAATAGAAAACTGGAAATCTATTGACAAGATACTGTGAAGATCTTAATGTATCTTAATGTATCTTAATGTATCTTAACAAGTAGTTGAAAATATTTTCTATAATACACACTTCTCAGGAAACAAGAAAATTAGAGCTAAATATTTATTCAATAAAAATACTGCCAATAATCACAAAAGGATCAAAATATCATGGGATAGTTCCCCGCATCACACAAAAACTTGCTATTTTTATATTTAGCAACTATGGAATGAATGTCACAAAAACTTCTACAAGATATTCTGTGATAATTTTGTCAGTAGTTTTCTTATGGTGGTCTCAAACAAAATAGCTTCTGAATGTATAATCTGATTAAGGTTTTTCAGGTCACTAAGCTAAAGGAATCTGGATCATACTGAGGGTTTACTATATGCTCTCTCAGCCTGTAAACATTTCTCTAAATACACTTCCAAACTTGAAACTTCATACTAAAAATAGAAGGAAGGAAGGGGAAAAAACACATTAACAGAAATCAATTCATTTTAGAGCTAGAAAGGTGGTTTTATTTTACAGGTTAGCGGGGAAGGTATATTTGTATAGTCTTCTTAATGCAAATATTTAAAGTACAGTATATAGAGCAAATAATATACTTTCAGCCTCCCTTGGTGGAACTCTATCAGTTTTGCTTCTTTCTAAATGTATTACAAAGGATCACTTGAAGTAATGTAAATACAAAAGTTATCAATAATATTTTTAAATGTTATTTAACAACAGTCGCAATTATAGAATTTCAGAGTTAGAATGACTCTTTAATCAAAAATATAGAAGATAATGACTTCCCACTATGACACAACTGACAAGTGGTCACCTAGTCTTCTCTAAATACTGGGAAACCTCTACCTCCTCAATACTGGGAAACCACTACCTCCTCCTCCTCCTCCTAAGGAAGCTATTGCATAATGAAACTTTTTGCAAAAACATTATCCTAGGAAAAGCTTAGCACTGAGGCAGCAAGGTATGGTGAAAAGGGCACTGCACTTGTAGAATGCTAATAATGTCTGCTGGGGCTCTATCTCACAGTGTAATTATGAGGATTTAATCAGATAACCTATACACATCACAGCAATTTGAAAACTATAAAGCAACACATATGAAGAAAATGATATTACTGAACTATTTCAAGCATTTACAATTATAGAATAATGACCATTTTTCACTTTTAAATTTTACATATCTTCTATAAGTCACTGAAAAGGGGAGTAGAATAAGCAAAACATCTAGTCATAATGATGCAAACCATCAAGATTATAACGTTCACATTATAAACCAGGCCATGGATTTTCCCAAAGCCAATTTTGCTGATTTAAACAGAAAACCCATATAAAACACGCTGGTTTCCATGGTAGTCAGTCTGCTGGACTAAAAGCTGTTCAATTCTTTTGTACCAATCAGATTTAGTGACTTACAGTGTTGTGAACAACACCAGTCATCAAAACCTGCCATATCTTTTGGCAGTTATCTACTGATGTGCACGTAGCCTTATGTTAGTAAGAAATCTTTACTCAATAACCCATGCCAATTATTTTCATCACCAAATTGGGCCAAGAACCACAGCTGTCACTCTTGGAGAAATACATAAGTAAATCTCAGATAGTTTATTTATAAAGTCCTCAGGGCTTCTCACCTACTATATACAAAGTTCTGTGATGAACACTGTGGACACAAGAGTAAAATTTTTTCTGCTTCAAGGAGTTGACATTCTATGGAGGGGGGGGATGGGGAAGGAGACATTCATACATAGCTAGTATTTATATTATGCACACATAAATCTTATGCTTTAAGGTTTACATAACACTTTACAGATGAGGATCAACTGATCCTCATCACAACAACCTTGAGAGGTAGGTGGTAATGGTATTATTATTCCCATTTTACAGATGAGAAAACAGGCTGAGAAATTAAGTGACATGCCGGGTGTTCCACAGCAAGGAAGTACCAGAGGCAGGAATTAAACTCAGGTTTGCTGACTTCACGTTCAGGATTCTATCCACTGAGACACTTACCCACATAGTTATGAAGGATATAAAACAAAATGGGGAGAGGAACTAATCACTAGGGGAGAAATTAAGAAAAACCTCTTTAAGGAAGTAAATCTTGCATGGAGCTGTGACTAAAGCCAGGAATTTTCTAAAAAGTGGTCGTAAGAGGGAAAATATGCAGACATGAGACACAATCAGTGTGCAAAAGGTGCTGAGAGCAGATGAAAGACCATAAATGAAGACTAGCTTAAGGAAGCCCATTTGGCTGAAATTCAAAGCTTATAACAGGGACTAATATGTAAAATGCCTGGAAATACAAGCCAGAACTAGATTAAAAAAGAGATTTAAAAGCAAACAAAAGATTTTATATGCCCCCAAAAAAGAATATAGTCATAATAATACCAATAATATAAACAATGACAATCACCATTCACAAGTGCTTTCCTCACAAAAAAACCCTGTGAGGCAGAGTAATGAAAGTGTTATTTTTCTCATTTTACAGATGGAGAAATGGAAATCCAGAAAATTTAGATAACTTAACAGTCACACACTAAGTGAGGGTCAGAATAAAAACTTCAACTCAGATTTTTGACACAAAGTCAATGTTTTTCAAGTCATGAATCAAAACAAGAAAACTGCTTAGGAGAACAAGTAATGTGACTGATCTCACAGTCCCATATGATATCATAGAATATATCATCACTGTGTCAAATAATTTAATGAAGAATGAGGAGGAATAAAACATAATTTATCTATATTTTCATATTTGTGAAAGTAACAAGTCATTTCTTGCCATGAAGAATTTAAGATACTTTAGAAGTTTGCTAAATGGGAGTTAAGAGGTGCTACTGTGTAATGAACAAGTGAGTTTTGGAACAGTCAAGAAATAAGAGTTAAGTGGCCAGTGACAAATTACATCACCCAGAAAAAAAGGGGGAGTGAGTTTGCCTTCGGAGAAAGGTCTTCCCTCCCAGACTTTAAAGAACAGAACAGTAGGGCTCTCAGAGCTACTAGGTAGCACGGTAGGGATACCTTTAGAAAGAACTTTCATTCTAATTTCAAATGCATTTTGCCATGATTAGTCTAAAAGTCAGACAATATTTTCCTTTAATACTAAGATGCCAAGGTCAGAGAAAAATAAAGAGGTAGAAACTGGGTATTTCCAAACATTAATTTTTTTTTCTTTTACCTTAATTCCTAAAGATATATGAGGGGGAAAAGTGACCTAAAATACAATTGTGAAGACACTAGGCTCATGCTACATAACTACCTAAGACGATTCTCAACAGAGATGACAGAAGTATTCATTTTTTCAAATCAAATGTAGCAAAAACACTGGCTAACAGCAACAACCACATGTCACATGCATATATACCTGAATGGAAGATAGGGGGGATTTGAGCCAGCTATGAGTGCTCTGTAGGCTTCTTCTGGTGTCTTCTTTAAATAGATGACCTAAAACAAACAAACAGCAACATTTAGATATATATGCATACGTATGATTAAGCTGATCCCACATCAGGTATAATATTTAGTTATATTTTTACTCTTTGGACAGATATTTTAATCATCATCCTACCCCACACATCCAGGCAATTGCTTTTTCTAATTGAGGAGTTTAGCAGCATTTAATTCAAGAGTAATAGAAAAAGGAAAATTCCATGTTTAGACAAGGAACCATAGAGAAGGTTTACCAAAAATTATTTACTAAAGTAAAATGCATATTTGAAGGGAGCAGTGAGAATTGGAAGAACAATATTGTAATTTTTTTAATATCTGTTCATTAGCAGCATAGCTAAAGCTTTTTTCATAGGCAATGTTCACAGCAAGCAAAAATGCAAGATCTTGATCAATTGGTAAAAGGAAATCATACATGCTCCTATGACTAGATTTATTAAAAGGGCTATTTGCTCTGAGGGAATTCAATGATGATTTTTTTTTCCTGAGGCAATTTGGGTTAAGTAACTTGCTCATGGTCACACACTTAGGAAGTGTTAAGTATCTGAGGCCAGATTTTAACTCAGGTCCTCCTGACTTAAGGGCTGGTGATCTATCCACTACACCAACTAACTGGCCCTCAATGATGATTCTTAAAGACTAAATGAAACCAAACCAAACAGTTAGCAAGTTACTACTTTTACTGGCTATATTTATGGAAATAAAAACCAAAAGTTATTCACTTTACTGATATCAACAATACCTAAGTTCCAGCTAGCTTATTGAAAGCGTAGTGTACAGAAATTAGTCATACACCCTAAAGTGCCTCACAAAGAGCTTCTTACTGGTGTCTAACTTCAAATTATGTGAACCATAAATAATAATGACTATTGACATAATAATCTAACTTAGCATAAGCTATAATATATATGACAGGTGCTCAATAGTTATTTAAACCTGGGGAGGCTAGCATGAAAAGATGCAAAATAAAGTAAACAGAATCAGAAGAACAATGTATACAATTATTACATAACATAAAGAAAAATAATCTTAAAAGTCTTAAGAACTGTGACATTCACATTGTGGACATTGGCAAACAGAACATGACGCATGCTATCATATCTTGATAAAGAAATAATAGATTAAGAGATACAGAAAATAGATTAAGAGATACAGAATTAGCCATTTCCAGATATGACCAATGTGTGGAATTATGCTTGACAAGGATTTATTTCTTTTTTGAATAGGTAGCAAGGAATTTTAAGAGTAGGGAGAAACAGGGAAAGGGGTGATAGTGTTGCTTCTGTCTTAAAAAAAAATCCATCAATAAAACATTTGAAAATAAATAGAATGAGAGCAGAAGGACAATCAGAAGGGGACAGAAACCTCCCAGGGAAATGCTTATGTTATCAGGTTAGATTTAATATAGTTGCTCTTATTCAGTTGTATCCATTTCTTCATAACCATTTGGAATTTTCTTGGAAAAGATATCAAAGATGGCTTTCCTATCTCATTTTACAGATGAGAAAACAGGGGCAAACAGAGTTAAATGACTTGTCCAGGATTGCTAATGTCTCAGGCCATATTGAACTCAGAAAAATGCGTCTTCCTGATTCAAAACCCAATACCTCTATTCACTAGACCATCTAACTGTCTAATTCTTTTATACAACTTGGTTTTTTAAAGTATTAAGAATTTCATATACAGTTCTCTCTTTCTGTTCTTTGTACATGGGAATGTTCACATTTGTTAAGTCCACAATAAAGAAAATTTATTTAAAAATATAATTCTAACTACCAGTTTGTACTGGGTATTAGGCAAACATCATTTTTAAACCCTGTGAGTGTTGCATTATCTACCCCTTTTTTGATTAGCACATGACTGGCACAGAAGAGACATTTTTAAAAATATATACTTTTCAAAAATGAAAATTGAGGGAATGTCAATCAATTAGGGAATGACTGAACAAGTTGTGGTATATGATCATGATGGACTATTACTATGCAATAAGAAATGATAAGTAAAATGCTTCCACAAAAAACCTGGAAAAACCTGCATAAACAATGCAAAGAGATATGAGCAGAACCAGGAGAACATTGTACATAGTAATAGCAATACTTGAATATGATCAACTATCACCAACTTGACTGTTCTCTGAAATACAATGATCTAAGACAATTCTGAAAGACTCCCAATAAATAATGTTATCCCATTTTCAAAGAAAGAACTGAAGGAGTATGAGTGCAGGATATTTTTTTTCACTTTAATTTTTCTTTGGTTTTGGGTTTTGATTTGTTTTTTCTTTCACAACATGACTAATATGGAAATATGTTTTGTGTGGCTGTACATGTATAAAATGTATATCAAATTGTTTTCCTTCTCAATGAGGGAGCAAGAAAGCAACAGGAGAAAATTTGGAACTCAAAATTTTAAAAACAAATGTTAAAAAATTTTACAGGACAGCTAGGTGGTGCAGTGGATAAAGCATCAGCCCTGAGTTCAAATTTGGTCTCAAGACACTTAATACTTAAGAATTTTATACTTAATGAGACCAAGAAAATAACCATGAAATAAAGGAGTTTTGCCTCACCCCCATTTTAAACAAATATTTATTGAAAATATTTTGAATTCAGAAGAAGTTCTTCCCATATACAAAATTTACCAGTCCTGTGTTTTGTTTTCTTTCATAAGTTACTTAAAAATTGGTGACCAAACATGCAGAGGAGGGTCCCCAAAGTATTCTTTCCACGCAGGTGAAGTATCTTGAAGTCTTTTTTTCCCCTGGGAGAAAGGGAGTAACTGCTTTTTAAATTTTTATATTCAGATGTACATTATTTTCTTTTTTGCCTTCCCTTCCTTCCTTCCCTCCACTAAGAAAGCAAGAAAAACAAAACTGGTTACAAATATATACAGCATGCTCAAAAAGTTATCAAACTGTGCATACCCTTTGATCCAGCAGTGTTACTACTGGGCTTATATTCCAAAGAGATTTTAAGGAAAGGAAAGGGACCTGTATGTGCACGAATGTTTGTGGCAGCCCTCTTTGTAGTGGCTAGAAACTGGAAACTAAGTGGATGCCCATCAATTGGAGAATGGCTGAACAAATTGTGGTATATGAATGTTATGGAATATTATTGTTCAATAAGAAATGACCAGCAGGATGATTTCAGAAAGGCCTGGAGAGACTTACAATAAACTGATGCTGAGTGAAATGAGCAGGAAAATGAGCAAGACCAGGAGATCATTATACACTTCAACAACAATACTATATTGATGATCAATTCTGATGGACATGGCCATCTTCAACAATGAGATGAACCAAATCAGTTCCAATAGAGCAGTAATAAATTGAACCAGCTATGCCCAGTGAAAGAACTCTGGGAGATGACTATGAACCACTACATAGAATTCCCAATCCCTCTATTTTTGTCTGCCTGCATTTCTGATTTCCTTCACAGGCTAACTGTACACTATTTCAAAGTCTGATTCTTTTTGTACAGCAAAATAACTGTTTGGACATGTATACATATATTGTATTTAATTTATACTTTAACATATTTAACATGTATTGATCAACCTGCCATCTGGGGGAAGGGGTGGGAGGAAGGAGGGGAAAAGTTGGAACAAAAGGTTTTGCAATTGTCAATGCTGAAAAATTACCCATGCATATATCTTGTAAATAAAAAGCTATAATAAAAAAAAGTATATATGGCAGAAAAAAATTTCAATTACATTTTAACAAATAAAGCATAGGTCCCTGGTAGGGAGAAGAATGATGACACATGGAGGAATGTATATAATAGGAAAACAAAAGCTATAAATAAAATTAATTAAAAATTAATATATATATATATATAGTAAAATAAAACAAAGTCTTACAATAGCCATATTCCCTTCCTTCTCTCTGTTAAAAATACCCTTTGAATCCATCACCTCTTTATCTAGGGGTAGATAACATTTTTAATCTTAAATCCTACAGAACTGTAATTGGTAACTATGTTGCTCAGTTTCTAAAAGTCTTTCAGGATTGTTTATCTTTACAATAGCATCATTTTTGTATAAATTATTCTCTTGCTTCTACTCTCTTAACTTTGCATCAGTGAATACAAGTCTTCACAGATTTCTCTGAAACCATCCTATTCATTTCTTTTAGCACAATAATATTTCATCATATTCATATATCACAACTTAGTCACATTCCCTAACTGATAAGTACTCCTCTGAAGAAAGGTTATGCCATATACCTTGATACCATCCATATATATAAAACGATAAGACATTTTTGTTTTTTTTTTTAATTCTGAAACTATAGTTTGCTCTATTTAAGAAAAATGATAAAGCATTAGTACTAGGCAAAAGCTTAAACTGTTTCCTTGAAAAATACCATTTTATATCAATTGTTCTTAACATTATTTTACAGTATTGGTGGCATATTTTAAATAAAAACCAATTTTCCATGTGGGGAATAAAAGGATGACTACCATTTATATAGTACTTTAAAGTTGGCAAAGTGTTTTACAAATATTATTTTATCTTCACAACAATCCTAAAATTAGAGTTTTTCTCATTTTACATATGAGGAAAAAAAAGAGAAAGCAAGTTTAAATTGTATGTCCAGAATCACATAGTTTGTATTTAAGGTTCAATTTGAATTCAGGTCTTCCTAACTCCCAACATCAGCCCTTTATATACTGTGCCATCCAGCTGTCACCAAATCCTCTAGTCCTTCATTATCTTCTAATTCTATTTGGGTCTATTTTATATATTTGTAATATATGATAAGCATGACAATAGAAAAGAGTAAAATGTTTTATAAAATTCAACAAAGGCAACAGGCAAGCTTTTTCAATAATTAAAAGAACAGTAAAGAACAGTAATTTGTACTTTATGCTCCTGGAAACTTTTTGATAATTCTCCTTTTTCTTCCTCAACCAATCTACTGTTTTCTTCTAAATGTTTACATATTGAGTTAGGAGAATATCAAGTTATAAATACTTTCTAGAAAGCACAAAAACATGTAACTAGTCTATATGAGAATCACTGGTACTGTCATTTTTTAATAATGGATATGAGGTGCCTTCTATAAGGAAAAGTGAGACTAGATTCACATCTGAACAAAAATTCTGAAGTACTTTTCTAGTAAATTATGAACCACTGTAAAGCATATGAGCCAATAATCCTAAATCTGATTCAGCCTCTTCATTTTAGAGTTTTACAAAGAAGCCAACATTTCCATTAGCTTCCTAGACACAAATGCTCTCTTCATCATTATGTTAACAATATGCAAAAGGAAGCATAGGTTGTGTCTTATTGGAGCCAACTTTCAATTCACCTATTGTACTTCTTGGAACTAACTATACAGATGACCAGAAATCTTCCGCATCCTCATTCTTCTGTGGTATTCTCTAGATCCTGACTTCTTTATTTTTCAAGTTTTTGATTAATGTTGAATTATTTATTTTGTTCCTTGGGTTGCCTTGATCTCTTGTACACCTTAAACATTTGACTTTTGATTTCAATTGTGGACTAAGGGAATTTTCCCATATAATTTATTGTCTTTGGGCAATGCTGTCTTTTCTACTCTATTTACCAGCTAGATATTGATATGTGATCTTCCAATACCTTTATACAGATCTTCATTAGCTCTCTGTAGTTTTTTGTCATGTAGTGTTTGATGCCCATCTTTCAGGATATTACCCAATAGTGTCACTTTCCTCATATATTCAACAGTTAAACTAGTCAGCAATATACATGTGTTAAAAGTACTGGTGTATAATGAAAATATTCGTATTTTTGGTACAATCCATATACACTTCATGGCTTGCCAATGGGAGCCCCATTTCCACCTTCAGGCTCTGAAATGGTGACTTTAGCATTGCTGATTAGTTCTGATGATGCTCACCAATTTAGGTTCCAAGAACATATTGCTCCATTGTTCTCCATGTCCACAATGGATCCCACCAGGCCAGTCTATAACCTTGTGCCCCAGATTTCTTAGCTCCAGAGAAGCAGTTTCATCCCAATGACCAGGAGGTGTTAGCCTAATCAGGGGTACCACTGGAGCACAACCAGCCAAAGCTACCATAGCAATATACATTTCCCTAGCTAATATTCCCTTTCTGACCCCTTGTCCTCACAATATAGACAATGACCTGGCCTTTGAGAAAACTGTCATAAAAATTATATGATATTACATACTGTATCACAGATTATAAATTATTCTATAATAATAATCCCAGATCATGCTAGTTTGGCAAACTGCACATATACCAGAATGAACTAAATCCCCCAAAGGGCCTTAAAATGTTTAAATGTGCTTACTCTTGAGCAAGAGATAATCTTATTAAAAATTACAACTTAATAATAAATCATAATTAACAACATACATTTAAACAATGTTATCCTCACAAAAATCAACTTCCAATAATAATGTTAAATAATGGATTCAGATCTATTGCAACATGCAAAGAAAGTTCCTAGTGATTTCTCAAATTTTTAATTACTTGACTATTTCTAGAAAGCTTATAATACCTCTATGTTAAAATAAGAAAGTGAAGAACAATTTCCAAGAAGCACACACACATATATTCTTCTTCTCATTTCATGGTCATTTGGGCCATTTCCATCTAATTAGGATCCAGGTTTCTTTCAGGAAGTAAACTCTAATCCCACCATGAAGTGGTTCTTTGAACTATTTTGCTAATCATGTCATATGCATGACTTCACACACGTGACAAATGTTCTCATACAGTAAATTGAGACCTGTGTTTTTATTTTTATCCAAGTGCTAAAATATTAATAACTGCAAAATGAAACCCAGCAAATGCCATTCTATCCAACAAGGTTCTATAGACAAAACATTGACATTATATAACATCAAAGACCCAGATGGTGAGGGCAAGAAAATTCTAAAATAAATGCTTTCACTTATTCAAACATCGAAAAGTTTAGTGCTACCCACAAGATTTCCCTTTGATAAGTGAGGAGCTATTACTTCCTAACTAAGTCTTGGGCACTTCTCCAGACAAGTAACATGAGACATAGTCTGCATACTCTAAGTCTTATTGCATGCAATAAGCAAACAAATAACTCTTCTAGCCTCTGGTGTTTTACATCTCTTATACTTGGGATCATGACATAAATATTTAGAATTGGCAGAAACTTCACAGGTCAATTTTACAAATTAATAAATGGTGGCCCCATAAGTATCAATTCATGGAGATAGTAAGTGGCAGAGCAAGGATCTGAGTTTTTCTCGACAATAAATCCAGTAGTCATTGAATTATTCTATGACTGACTTCAGAGAGAATATAAAAATAAATGTGCTTGTTCCAGGTCATGTGACTGACAAGATGAAGGACTTGATCTTTTTTCTGATTCTCATGACTTCTCAAAAACCAAGAATTACAAGATAGAGAAATGTCAGCTGTGTCCATGGCTAACACTAGGAAACAAAAAGAGGTTTGTTTTTTAAAGAAAACTTCTATGAACTACTGTCTTAACTTTAGCTCTCTTGGCACCTTCTCCCTAATATGTCCACCACACAACCAGCAACAAGGCTGCATTAGACAATCCAACTCTTAGGCTTATACAAAACACCTTCAAAACCCAGTTCCCTCTCCCTTTTCCACAAACTTTGCACTATGGAGACTGAAGCTCCAAAATACAGAAATTTGCTGAAATTTCCTTAATCAGCACCCCAGCAGTGTTCTAGACTGCAAAGATCTCTGCAGGAAAAGTAATGAATGCTGGGAAATGGGTAGCACAGGTGTCTTGAGTTGAAAAAGACTTCATCCCCACACCTTAGACCCACCCTGGAAGACTCAAACTGAAAATGGCAGAAACCAAGAAAAAGCATTTCAGTGTGGCAACTCTCTCTACTGCCAAGAAGCAGAACTGTAAAATAAAAGGAAAGAATGGTGGGAGTAGAAGGGTAAAGAGCTGTGTAACACTCCATTAAACCAAAAGGGGTAGAGCTCAGCATCCAGCCAGAGCCAATTCTTTTGTCTGCAAAAATCACTCAAAACTTAGATTAGTGAACCCTGAATTTCTCAGGCTGGAGGGAATCTGAAATACTTTGAGATCCAGCCCCCCAGGGAAACCACTATCAGAGGAAATGGAGTTAAAATATGAGCAATAGGTGAAAATATGGAGAAAAAATTCGACATTACAAAATATCTAAGGAGGAATAAAACTCAAAGATCCTGAGCAAAAACACTAACAGCAGAAGAAAATATAAGCTCCATATCTAATAAGTGAATTTAAATTTCATTTATGAATAAATAATGCAAAAGAAAAGAAAATGATTCAATACTTGAGAAAGAATCGTGTGATTTATTTTGAGAACATGGAACTACAACACAGTGTTCCTGAGTAATTTAAAGAAAAGAATTGTTGAGAACAGAATTTAACATCTAAATAACACAAATAACAGAATAGAAAACGTGAACCTGAGATGGTTAAGTCTCACCAAGAAAAAGGACAAATTATTGAGAATACAAATACATGGAAATAAAGGATAGTCTAGAAGAAACAAAAAGCAAACATACTGCCTATTCAAACAAAACAAATTGATCTCAAAAATAAAATTAGAGATCCCAGCAGGGTCTGCCTATAACCACGTACCACCCGATTTCTTGGTTCCAGAAAAACAGTTTCATTCCAATGGCCAGGGGGTATTGGCCTAATCAGTGGTACCACTAGAGCAAAACTAGCCAGTGTTTTAGGATTCTTGTCCAGCTTTGAAAGCTACCACAGCAATATACATTCCCCTGGCTAACATTTCCTTACTTTCATACCAATCCTTCACATAAAGATAACTTAAAGATTATAAGTCTCCCAGAAGAACATCCTGATACAATTAATGCAAAAATAACAGAAAAACTGCCTAGAACTTCTGAACAGCAATTCATTTTAGAAACAATTCATTTTAGAAATACAAATTTTGTAATCTACCATCAAGCACAAAGAAAATCTGAATAACATAAGACTATTTTGGTCTTATCTGATAACACAAGAAGGAATGGAATACTATATTCAGTAGAGCAATGGAGTTCAGAATAAAACCCAAAGTGATTATGAGATGAAGCATAAATGAAAAAGATGGATATTCAATAATAAGGAAATATTTGAAACATTTTATAAGGAAAATCAGACCTGTAAAGATTTGCTTCTTGAACACACCAAGAAAACAGAAATGCAGGGGAGGGGTATGAATTAATATAGCTGCCAAAGATAGCAACAAACAAGCAACAGTCACAGCAAAAGACCAATTAGAGACTTCTTTCTAAATCTGTACACAAGAAGGCAAGAATAAAAACAAAAAGTCAGGGAGAGAAAAGTACTGATGGAGAGACAGTCCTATGGCATTATGGACAGTACCATCATGCCTACAGGAGAATCAATGTTTTCTGTGGGATTCAATTACATAATGAGAGGTTTCATAGAGGAAGGGAGAGACAAAGGGAAGTGTGTAATATGCTGTGGTCAAGTCAAACCAGTAATGAGGGAAAACAGACACCTGTAGTTCCTCAGGAAGAGAAAAAGCTACTGGAGAGTGGGGGAGAAGGGGAGGGAGACATTAAAAGAGGGGGTAAACAGATTTTGTTTTGTTAATAGGAAGTTTCACTGGCAAGTGTTCCTCTTGCTGAAAAGGGATGTTCTGTGAAGGGAGACAGACCGTGCATTGGATGTTATTTGTGGGAATTTGATAATTGAAAAGACAACATATTTCTCCTACCTCTGGAGGAAGTGAAGTTAAAACTTCTAAGGGCAACTGCCATCTAGGGGTGTGGGAAAGCATGGATGTAAGGAGGAAATTTTGAGGCAAAAGGACAGAAAGTAACCAGGAAAAAGGTACATAAGTCAGTAATGAGATGTTGGGGCGAGATAAATTCTGCCATAAGTCCTGTCATTGTTTTGGGAGATTTTTTTTTTCCTTCACTCTTCTGCCTTGGTTTTTTAATTACTTGATTATCTCATGGAGTCATTAGCTTCCACTTGACCAATTCTAATTCTCATAGAGTTGTTTTCTTCAGGAAATTTTTGTACCTCTTTTACCATCTGGCTAATTCTGACTTTTAAGGAGTTATTTTTTTCCAGCATGTACGTGTGTGCACGCACGCATATCTTTTACCAAAATGGTAAGTCTCCTTTTCATAATTTCATGATTTTCTTGCATAATTCATTTCTTCTATCAATTTTTCCTCTGCTGCTTTTAATTTGATTTAGAAAATTATTTTATGCTCTTTTAAAAAATCTTTAACAAATCTAGAAATTCTTATTCATCTTTGTGCTCAATCTGTATTGAGGCTTTACTTATAGATGTTTTCAAGTCGTTGTCTTCTGAATTTCTGCACTGAGCACCCCTGTCATAATATTTTTATGAAAGTTCCCTTTTTATTTTATTTTTTGCTTTTTTTCCCATCTGCTTCTTGACTTTATACTTTATTTTAGAGGTAGACTCTCCTCATCTCTGGGAATGGTGTCTGTCCTGAACTTCTATATTTTATGTCCTTCTACTGCCTACAATTCATTCTGGGGTCCTGTAAATTTTCAGTGCTCTCAAAGTGTTATGATCAAGTATGAGGATCTGCCCTTCTACTTTGTACTTTATTCTTTGAACAAGTAGGGTACACCTTACTACCTAAAAACTGTAACCCCTCCCCTGTGATCTAAAAGAAGTAACTTAGAACTGAGTAATGGGTGACAATGCTACTAAATAACACCCACTTTTGTTCCCAGTACTGGTACATGGAGGTCTCCTACGGTCTCTTTCTTTCTAGATGTGGAATCCCTTCATGTCCTTGGGTACTTCTTACCATAACTACTACCCACCACAGCCTGGTACCACTTCTGCTTGCTATACTGTACTTCTGGCCATCCCCATTGTCCACTGACCTTGCTATCTTTCTAAGCTTCCTTATTCTGGAAAATTTATTCATCTTGACTTTATTTTGGCTTTTCTACTCAGAATTCAGTTTGCTACATTTTCAAAGTCATTGTGGAAGTAAATTTAGGCAAGTTAAAGCAAAGTTTCTAGTTTTCACTTTACATCTTGACTCTACTTCTCATAGGATATTATCACAAGAATTAGTGGGACAAAATGCAAATAGGGAATCTCTGGGACAACTTCTAAGAAGAGAAGGACTAAAATGGATACCTCATAAGTTTTGACTCCATAAAGAATACAGAAAATAGAGAAGGAATAGGGGTCATGAACCAGAGAATCGGAGTAGAATAGACAGAAAGAGAAGATAAATAATGACTAGAGAAATTCTCTCTGAAAATAGGTACAAAAAATTCAAAATTCAAAATTAATGTAAAAAACTGATTAAAAGGGAGAAAGGAAAGGAGAGGATCCACATGTCCAAGAAAGAAAAATTAGATAACTGGGATAAAAACATAAAAGAAAAAGGAACTCATGAGCACAACTCCAAAGAGAAAAGATAAATAAGAAGGAAGAATGCAGGTAAAAAGGTAAGAGAAAACAGGAAAAAGTTACCTTTAAAAAGACTAAATTAAAGTAACAGAAGAAATCTGGAACTGTGTTCTTCAAATGGGGGAGAGAATCACAACCTGGAAAAACCCATGTATATTAGAAACAAATGGAGGTAAATGTAAACCAAGTTTAATAATTTCAAATTTAAATTTTTAAATAATCCCATAAAATGAAAAAGAATGGCAGATTGGATAAGAAAATGAAATCCTACAATCTGTTGCTTACAAGAAAACATTTTTAAAACAAACATGAAAAAAATTTTCTGTGCATTAATTGAATCCAAGAAAAAGCAGAAGCTGTGATCATGCTATCCGAACAAAGCAAAAAGAAAAAACATTCAACAAATAAAAGAGATAAACAAGGAAAATACATTGTGCTAAAAGGCCTATAAACCTTTCAATCAATATTTAATACTAAACAATCAAATCAATATTTAGTACTAAACTTAGAATAGAAAATTAAATCTATAATATGAAATAAGATGAAATCACAAAAAAGTCAGAATAAAAAGAATAATCAGAACATATTATACAGTTATGTTAACAGAACTGAAAACACAAAATTAAAAATTTTAATTAATTTAATTAATTTTAGCTAAAAATATAATTTAGATTTTCAGAAGAACAGATAGGCATCTTGACCCAATCTCAGAAAAGGAAATGTAACTAGTTATAAAGAAATTACCAATGGAAAAAACTCCTGGTCCTAATGGATAAACACAGGAAAATTCTTTCCAACTTTATACTCACAAATTATTTTCAAAAACTGAGAAAATACATCAAAATCCCTTTATGAGACAAATATAGTCTACATACAATGAAAGATAAAAGACAGACAGAAACTGATTTATCCATGACAACAATTTATTTAATCACTCATTAAGACCAAGGTGAATTTATCCCGTGGATGCAAAGATGGTTCAACATTAGGAAAACAATTAACATAACTAATCACACAAAAAACAAAATATCCAAAAACATAATTCTCTCAACAGATACAGAAATGGCCTTTGACAAAGTACAACATTTTTTTATGTTAAAAAAAAAAAACTTACAAAGTATAGGCACAGAGGAATTTTCTAGTGTAACAAAGAACATCTTTCTAACACCAAAAGCAAGCATTATATACAAAGAAGATACATTATAACCTTTCCTAATAGCAAGGATGCTCTTTCTTTCCACTATTATTTGATATAGTTCTGGAAATATTAATAGTAATGATAAGAAAAAGATAATGAAGGCAGAAAGATATGTAAAGAAGAAGTAAAACTATTTTGTTTGTTACTAATATGATAGTTATATTTGGATAATGCTAAGGAATCAGAAAAGATTAATAAATTTAGCAAAGTTGCAGGCTACAAAATAAATCTTCAAAAAATACCTACGTATATATAATGATAACAAAATCCAAAAAGCTGTAATAGAAAGGGAAATTCCATTCCAATATTACAAATGTATAAAACATATCTAGGAATCAACCCACCAAAGCACACGCAAAATTTGTATATATTTAATTGCGAAGTGCTCTTTAAAGAAATAAAGAACAAAAATAGCTAGAGGAATAGACAGTGCATGTGGTTGAGTCATGACAATATAGTAAGAATGACAATAATATCAAACCTAATTTATACTTTCAATGCTATAGCAACCAGATTAGGAAGGGAACACTTTATAGAACTCCACAAAATAATAACAAAATTCATTTAGAAAAACATAAAATCTGGAATATATCAAGGGGAATGATGAAAAGATGGAAGAATGAAGAGGAAATATAAGTTCCAGACCTCAGTCTATATATTACAAAGCAATAGTAATAAAAAAAAATCTAGTAATTTGTTTTTTTTAAAAAGGAGAGAAATTGATTCATAGGGCAGACTAGAAAAGGGAGAATCAGAAATAATAGAATTCAATAATCCAGTGTTTGAGAAAGTAGGAAATATAAATTACTCAGGGGAATAAAAGTCCTGGTTATCTTTAAAAAAAAATCTTGTCATAAAAATTGGAAAGAATTCTGGTAGAAATTCGATGTAGATCAAGACTTTACCCAGGGGTCCTCAAACTGTTTCACTAGGGGGCCAGTTCACTGTCCCTCAGACTGTTGGAGGGCTGGACTATAGTAAAAACAAAAATTTTGTTTTGGGGCCTTTAAATAAAGAAACTTCATAGCCCTGGGTGAGGGGGATAAACGTCCTCAGCTGCTGCATCTGGCCCACGGCCGTAGTTTGAGGATCCCTTATTCCATAGTATGTTCTCACTGCTTACTTGAGATACATATATATACACACATACACTGCTTACTTGACCTATATATTAAAGATTACATTATAAAAAAAAATTTAGAGAAAAAACAAAACATGTATTTCTCAAAGCTATGGGCAAGAGATATATGTTTCACAAAGAAAAAAAGGCAATTACAAAAGACAAAATAGATTATTTTAACTATGTGAAACTGAAACCTCTATATGGGCAACATTAATATACCCAATATTAAAAGGAAAAGCAGTAGAATTGGGGGAGAGGTGGAATCTTGTACCAAATTTCTCTGAAAAGTTTTTAGCTAAGGCAGTAAATTTATTCTTTTTTTAAGAAGAAAAAAGAACCAAAATAATAAATACACCAGTGAATTAAATGCTGAAATGAAATCAATGTCTTGTCTTTACCAACTGCATAACATAAAAGTGTTTTGACATAATGATTGCTTCCACTTTTCCATGTTTATTTTGATTATTGATTAGTTACATGTAAATATATTTATTTTTGCATTATTTTGCAATGTAGCATTTTTAAAAGATCCTGTACATATAGTTAAAGGTCCTACTGTGGCCAAAATTAAAAATTTTTAGGAAAAGAATCATCAGCAATTTTGTTTAGATTACTATTTTTATGGCTAAACATCTGACAGCTTGGAATCTGTCCCCTGGGTATTTTAATTATTAAATTGTTTTGAGTATGAAAAATATTTATGGACAGGAATTAAGGGCCTAATGAATGCATAAGACTAATTTAGTTCATAGAAAAAGATTATTAGGTTGACAGCAGGGAGTATAATAGGAGTTTGGTGAATGAATTTGCTAATTAGATGTTTGAAGGCTCAAAAGGGAAGGGATAACATCTCTTGGTGAAAAATATATCATTCTTTTGTAGGATTTTAATTTTCATAATAAAAACTGATGTCATCTAGTATTTAGTATAAATCTGGGATCACATACTCCAAAGCAGAAAGCCCCTTGGTTAAAAATCTATGTTGATATAGAATAGGAGCAAGCAAACTATGGCCTATGGGCTAAACACAGCCAAATGCCTGTTTTAGTAAAGTTGGATACCAAACCCTAGTTTAGAGAATCTCCATATGAATCAGACCACAAATATTTGAATCTTTAAATCTCCTGAACTTCAGATCTATATTGCCAGTTGTCTATTGTACATTTTAAAAAATGAATGATCCAAACATCTTAAATTCAATATAGACAAAATTAAATTCTTATCTTTCTTCCCAATCCTCTCTTCCAAATTCCCCAATTACTACTGAAGACACCATCTTTCTTCCCAATCCTCTCTTCCAAATTCCCCAATTACTTCTGAAGATACCATTTCCTTTCAGAATCACAGATCTGTAATCTCAATATTAATGTCAACTTGGCATTATTATTCAGCTCATAGAAATGATCACGTCATTACCTTACCCTCAATAAACTCCAGGGGCTTCCTATTGTTTTATCTTAGAAATATAAATTCTCTGTTGAGCTTTTAAAATTCTATATAATGTGGCTCCAATTTATCTCACCAATTAGATATTAGTTCCCCCATCCTGTACTCTGTGGTCCAGGCAAACTGGCTTCTTGGTTCCTTAAACAACACTTCCTATTTTTGCCATTCCTCTGGCTTTGTACTATTCATTTTCCCTAAGTCTAGAAAGTAGAATGTAGCCCTCCTTAGTGTCCCCTCATATAATCCCTTTTTTTCTTTTAAGGCACATTTCAAGATTGATGGAATGGTGAGAGGATAATGGTTGATGTGTAAGGACTTGGAGCAGGGGTGGGGAAAGTCCTGCCCACCAGCTATATAAAGTGAGCAAAATCATTTGATCTGGCCTTGCCAAGGCAAACACAGGTGACAACAACTTCCTCTGCTTGAGTACATTAAATTGATAATTTTGTATGGCCCACATATGATGATATAAATATCAAGAAAAACCAATTTGGTGGGAGAATTCTCTCCCACCAATTCTCCCACAAACACCCTGTAAAACTCTAAAACTAAAAAACAATGATAAAAACAAAGACAATCACTCCATTAAGTCAAAGAATACACACACACACACACACACACACACACACACACAAAGAGAGAGAGAGAGAGAGAGAGAGAGAGCGAGCGAGCCAGAAATCTATGAAATTAGAAGCAGAGTAAAAAAGAAAAAAAACTAAACTAAGGGAATGAATTGCAAGCAGTTCACTCCTAAAGCAGAAATTTCCCAATTTAACAATAAAAGAAATAATAATAATCAAAGAGGAAATTTTAAAAAGTGAAAGCAAAAAATCATAATCATTGAATGAATAAGAGATATTTTCTTTAAAAACTTCTTTAAAAAAAACTAGTAAAATAAACAGCTACTGTGATTTTTTTTAAAAGAAAAACCAAATTCAAAAGGGGAAAAAGGAAATTCAAAAACATAAAGAGAAAATAAAAGCTAAATACCACAAATTATTTTGCCCACCTTTCTGCCAACAAAATAGCTAACAAAATAGATGAAAACTTACAAAAATGCAAACTACTCAGATTAAATGAAGTAATAATCACTTAAACCACCTTAATATGAGAAAAATAAATTGCCAAGGAAAAAACTCCAAAATCAATGTTGATATCTGTTGATATATATAACTTAAGACATAAAAGGTAACATGATTAATCCATCCAAAGAACAATAAAGAAACTACATTCTGAATCTATGAATGGGAAACATTTCATGACTGAAGCAGAGACACAAAATTCCACAAGATAAAACAGCTTTCATCATATAAAATTCAAATGCTTTTGTACAAACAAACCAATGGAATTAAAATTAGAAAAGAAACATGGAAAAATATTTACAGAAAATTCCTCTGATAGAGATTTTATACCCAAGATACATAAGGAAGTGATTTAAACTTATAAAAACCAGACCTTTTTTTTCCCTAATGGATAAATGATCAAAAGATGAACAGTTTATATGAACAGTTTTCAAAGGAAGAAAGTATCAATGTTCAAAATCACTAATAGAGAAATACAAGTTAAAGCAAGTCTGATATTTCACTTCCCACTCAGATTTGCAAAGGTGGCAAAAAAAATTTAACAGTTGTGAAAACAATAAAAATTATGGGACTATATTAATAGATGCAGAAAAAGCTTCTGATAAAATATAACACATTCCTATTTTTTAAAAAATACTACAAAGCATAGGAATCAATGGAGCCTGTCATTTCTACCTTTCTAATATTTCCATTCCCTTATTTCCTTTTCCCTTCTATTTCCATTCCCTTCTCCGTTATTTGAACCATTATGGTGCAAAAATCACATAAACTTCACAGCTGGACCATTAGAATAGGCTGCTGATTGATCTCTCTGTCCCAAGTCTCTCCCCCGTTCCAATCAACCTTCCAGTCAGCTGTCAAAGGGGCTTTTCTATGGTATAGATCTGATTCTATCAGCCTCCTAATTCAAGAGACTCTACTGGATTGCTATCATTTTTAAGATAAATTTTTAAAATTCTCTATTTGGTCTTTAAAATCCTTCATAACTTCATAAACCTTTCTAGTAAGTTTTCTTACACTTTACTATCTGCTACATTTACTCTATGATGTGGTAACATGGGTATCTCTTTGCTGACCCCAGCACAAGACATATCATCTCCACACTGTGCATTTTCATAACTATCCCTCATTCCTAAAATGTTCTTATTCCCCCATCTCTGCCTCCTTCCTTCTCCAATTCTCTCCTAAAGTCCCACCTTTTGTCGTTCCCAGTCATTCTTAATCTTACTGCTTTTCTTCTTAGACCACCACCAATTTGTCTTGTGTAAAACTTGTTTATAATATAGCTGCTTCAAACAGGTGTTCTTCTCCATTTAGGTGATGAGTTCCTTGAGAACACAGACTGGCTTTTGCCTTTCTTATCTCTCCAATGTTTAGTACAATATCTGGTACACAGTAGATGTTAAAAAAAAAATGCTAGGGGAATGACATTAACCATACTGCTGCTAAGTGCTCAACTATGGGCTATATATATACACCAAGTCATGATGAGCCAACTATTATTTAAGGTGCTACATTCAAGGAGGTGCTTCATTCAAGGATTTTGAAATATACCAAGGGAAGTAAAATTTACAAAATGAGTAAAAATTAGTACAAAATATGAAAAAGTGCTAAATCTGGAAATGATGGTAACTGCCCTAGAAATTCAGAAAAGGATTGCAATGTGGGTTAAAGGATGAATTCAATGACGACATGGGATTTTAAATGATCCTTAAAAGCACCTGAGGCAATAACATCTTCTGTTTACACAGTGCCATTAAGGTTTGCTGAGCCCCTTAGATATAAGAAATGTCTTCACTACAACTTCAAAGTGCCACTTGTCATTTTTACTATGTATTGAATTTGATCTTTAACTCTATACAGCAATGTAGGATTCTATTGTGATAATTTCTCATTACCAAAGATACAACCTCTTTCTCATTAGGCCTTTAATTAGCTTCAACCTCATTCATTAAATGTTAATTATTCAATGAACTAGAGAAAATTCCTTTCCCACAAGTAATTACTGTTATTCATCCATAATTGAATAAACATTAAAATTATAGAATACAGAATTTATTTTTAAATTAAGAGTTATAAACATAAAGAGATATAACTATTTATAATATTTTCATTATGAAACATTATTGCCAGAGTAGCCACAAATTCTCAAAGTATCACTAGCTAACTTCTTCACTTTTCTAGAAACTCCATTTAAAATAAAACTAAGTATCCAATCACCAAACTCACTAAAGATGATGATTAAAGTCTCTTAAAAGCATCTTCTTGTTCCTTTTCTGAATTTTTTGCCCCTCTAAAACATAAAATCTTTTTGAAAATACACAGTAATTACCAGTATTCTTCAATAAGTTCTTTTTATAGAACTATCTCAAAAATAACACTTATGACAGTTATTACAAGAAAACTATCCTCATCACCTTCCCTCTTTATTGAATAGAGTCTTCATCAATCACATGGATCACAGATAAGCATTTCCTGACTCCATAAAGAGAAGTGCTTCACATCTAATCACTTCTAAATTCTTTCTTCAAACTGCTTCTTCCTAACATTCTATCTGACTAACAAATACCTGTCATTAATACCTGTGGACTCTGTGATCTAGACATTTGAGGACAAGAGATGAATAGTGTGTGTATATATATATATATACTACAAACCAGACCTAGATCTACATAATACTTTCTCATGATTCTCTGCATCCTCAGCTCTAGAACTAATAATATGAACAAAATACAATGTGCCTAAGATTTTATAAACTAAGCACAGAACACAAAAGGGTCGTAGAAGATCACCTGGTTCTTTTCTTTTATTTTCATAAATGAAAAAAAATGAAGCCAAAAAAGTCATTTTTCACAAGAATAAAACTAGACAGAAATCAGGTCTAGGAATACTAATGTTCTTTCCACCATATCATGCTGTCCTAATATGTTCAGAAAAGCTCTCACAGAAGCAGAGATACCAGAAAACTATCAGAACTAGCACTGAAAACAGTAGTACAAAAAAAAATGCCTGAAGCTTGGCAAAGTATCTCCTGACCCCTTGGTGAACAAAGTTCAAACTAAAGAAAAGAGGCAAAAGAGAAGAAGGAAGGAGAGGAAGGAGAGGAGAATTTGACCATTAAAAAACTACAGGTGGCAAGAAAGACCAAGACATAAACTCAGAAGACCACAAGGCCTCAAAGGAAAATACTAATTGGACCCAAGTCCAAACAAGAATTCCTAGAAAAGTTAAAGAAAAGAATAGTAAAGGAAAAATTGGGGAAAGAAATGAAAGCAATACAAGAAAATTATGAAGAGAGAATTAACAAGTTAGTTTAAAAAATTAAGGAAAATAATACTTGAAATAAACAGAACTTGGTCTAATTGTTAAAAAAAAAAAATACATAATTCATGGAACCTATACAAAAATTGACCATATATTAAGAGACAAAAAACCTTAAAAAAACTTAAATGCAGTAAGGCAGAAATAGTAAATGCATCTTTTTCAGACTATGATGCAATGAAAATTACATTCAATAAAAAGCCAGGGGAAAATAGAACAAAAATAATTGGAAACTAAATAATCTCATACTAAAGAATAATTGGGCAAAACAGCAAATCATAGACAATGACTTCATCCAAGAAAAATTACAATAATGAGACATCATACCAAAATGTGTGGAAGGAATGCAGCCAAAGTGGTAATAAGGGGAAATTTTATATCTCTAAAGGCCTACTTGTATAAAATTGAGAAAGAGACAGTCAATGAATTGAGCTTGCAATTAAAAATGCTAGAAAAGGAACAAATTAAAAACCCCCAAACACTAAACTTGAAATTCTAAAAATAAAAGGAGAAATTAATAAAATTCAAAGTAAAAAAAGCTATTGAATTAATTAATAAAACTAAGAGTTGGTTTTGTGAAAAAACCAACAAAATAGACAAACCCTTAGTAAATCTGATTTAAAAAAGGAAAGAGGAAAATCAAATTGTTAGTCTTAAAAATGAAAAGGGAGAACTCACCACTAATGAAGAGGAAATTAGAGCAATAATTAAGAGTTACTTTATGCCAATAAATTTGATAACAAAGAAGAACACCTTCAAAAATATAGCTTGCCAAGATTAACAGAGGAAGAAGTAAACTGGTCAAAAAAAAATACTTAAAATTCACTGAAGAAAAGAATTCCTTAAAAAATAAAATTGACTAAATAGATAATTCCTTAAAAATTAGAATTTGTTAAGTGGAAGGTATTAACTTCAAGAGACATCAATAAAACAATAAGACAAATGCAAAAGAATGAAAAAATAGAAGAAAATATTCAATATCTCACTGGAAAACAACTCACTGGATAATAACTAACTTGGAAAATAAAGTGAAGAGAAATAATCTAAGAATTCAAGTATTACCTGAAAAGCATGATCAAAAGAAAAAGCCTATACATAATCTTTCAAGAAATTATCAAGGAAAACTGACCTGAGATCTTAGATCATAGGGGTAAAACAGAATTTAAAAAGAGATCCCAAAATGAATATTCCCAGGAATATTATAGCAAAATCCCAGAGCTCCCAAGTTAAAGAAAACGCTGCAAAAAAAAAAAAAAAAAAATACTGCAAGCAACAAGAAACAATTCAAATATGTTGGAGCTACAATCAAAATAATACAAATATTAGCAGCTTCTACATTAAAGAATTGGAGGGCCTGAAATATGATATTCCAGAAAGCAAATGAGTTAGTATTACAACCATCAATAACCTACTCAGTAAAACTTAATATAATCCATCCTTCAAAGGGGAAATGAATATTTAATGAAAGAGATGGCATTCAAGTACTCCTGATGAAAAGAAAAAGCAGCTGAATAGAGAAAATGTGTCATTCAAAAAGAAAACTCAAAAGAAGCATTAAAAGACAAACAAAGTTAAACTGTTTATATTTCCATATGGGAAAATGTTATATGTAACTTGGGCAGATATAAGAACTTTACACAGATAAAGGGCATGGGTGTGGGTTGAATATAAGGGTATGATATCTTAAAAAATCAAATTAATGAGTGAGAAAGAGGGATGTACTAGTAGAAGGGGAACAGTAGAGGTAAAATGGGAACATTTTTCTCACATAAAAGAGAAAGAATTTTTACATTAAAGGGGGAAATTGGGTGGGGGTGAAAGGATTGGCAGGCAATGCTTGAACTTCTTTGTCATAAGAACTGGTTCAGAGGGAAGGAGATACATATATGTATGTGTATATACATATATACATATACATATGTGGATGTAGATATAATCTACATCTACACACACACACACACACACACACTCAGTTATATGTAGAAATATAATCGCCAATATAGAAACAGGAGAGGAAAGGAATGAGAGAGAGGTGAGAGAGGGAAGGGAAAGATTGATAAAAGGGAAGACAGATTAAGGGAGGTAGTAATTAGAAACAAAATATACTTTTGAGCTAGAACTAGATAAAAAGAAAAGAAACAGAAACAGAAGATAGCAGAATAAATTAGAAACCAGAATCCAACAATATTGTTTATGAGACATACTTGAAATAAAAAGACATACAGAATTCACCTAAAAGGAGTAGAATCTAATATGCTTCAGCTAAACTAAAAAGGCAGTGGTAGGAATCATGATCTCAGACAAAGTAAAACAAAAAACCAACCTAATTAAAAGTTATTATCAAGGAAACTATATTTTGCTAAATGGCACCATGGACAATAAAGTAATAACAAAATTTTTACAAAAAATTTTACTGATAAAGATCTCATTTCTTAAATATATACAAAATATAAAACAAAGTCAAATTTACAAAAATAAGAACCATCCTCCAAATTGATAAATGGTCAAAAAATAGAAACATCAAAGCTATCTATTCTTATATGAAAAAAATAATGTTCTGAATCACTATTGATTACAGAAAGGCAAATTAAAACAACTCCAAGATACCACTTCACATATATCAGAAATGACAAGTACTGCAGAGTATGAAGGAAAAATAGGTACACTCATGAAATGTTGGTAAAGTAGTGAATTGGTCTAAGCATTCTGGATAAATTTGGAACTATGCCCAAATATTTGGGATACAATGTCTGTATCCCAAGAAGAGCAAAGAAAAAGCAAAAAGATTTATATGTATAAAAATACAGTAGTTCTTTTTGTGGTGGCCAAAAATTAGAAATTGAGATGATGCTCATCTGCAGGAAAATGGCTGAATAAGCTGTAGCATATGACTATAATGGAATTGTAAGTTGTACTCTAATATATACAAATGACAAGAGTAGTGGTTTCAGAAAATATGTCAAGACATATATGAAGTGAGAAGAATTGGGAGACCATTGTGCATAATCACAGAAATACTATAATGATAATCAACTGTGAAAGACTCAACTAGTCTGATCAATACAATGATCCAAGAAAATTCCAAAGAACTCATGCTTTAAAAATGCAATCTGTTGCCAGAGAAAGAACTAATTAACTGAAAACAAATTGAAATATGATTTTTCTTGAATTTTTTGAAATATGAATAATATTAAACTATTTTGCATGATTTCATATATAATTGATTTCATATTGTTTTCTTTCTCAGTGGATAGCAAAGAGGAAGACAGAGAATTTAGAACTCAAAATTTAAAAAGAAACAGAGAGTAATTCTATTCCCCACTCTCAACACTTCAAGCCAATGGAATCCAAAGTGGGATATATGCCTCAAGGACGTATGATTCTTTCTAGTATAGGAAGAATCTATGAGAATAGCTATTAATATTTATTCTTTTTTAAAAAACTAAGGAATAAATTATGCTTTGTCATATTGAATATATGGAGTAACTTGGAACCCTATATCAAATGATCACACATCACATACAGTATTCAAAGTATCCTGAATTCCATAAAATGAAGTTTGACAAAAGTATCCTATTCATTCACTCAATTTCAGCATATTCTGGGGCAGTTCAGTTCACAGGGACCATGGATGGTATAGCCTAGTTTAAACTAATTCGCACAAAATGGAAAAGAGGCTTAAAATCATGAAAATAAAAAGGAAATAGCAGAGACGACACCTCTCAGTGAGGTGCATTTTCAGTCACATTATGTAGTTTAGAAAAAAATTAAAAAGACAATCTCATCAGATCTGACAAGAATTCAATTCAAAAACTTAAAATTATCAGTAATATTATTTAAAACATAAATTTCCATTCATTGTTATTATTAATGATGAACTTTCCTCTAGTATATATTGACCTGGAGATAATTAGCTGATGACAGTTTCATGATTGACAAAACACTTTAAAACTAAGCTTTTGTTGACAAAAAGATACAAGATACAAAAACTCTTCATATCTGGTCATTTTTTTAAATGAGAAAGTTCTAACCTATTTTAAAAACTTCCAAATGAAACATTGGTTTGAATCTATATAGTAAAAAATATTGTTTTATTATATATTTCTTTTCAAATTTTGACCATAATAAAAGAACAAATGATCAATAATCAAAGAAGATTAAAATTTACTAGCCCAATTCCACCAAAAAATTTTGTGCAGACCTAGTGGGTGGTACTGAAAAATGAGAACCATTATTTACAATTATTTAATTTGGATGTGTGTATCTTTGTCAGGCCATTAAAGCCAAATACTTAAAAACAAAAACAAACCCACAAACTTAGAACCAGACCTTCGAATGGCTCATTTCAAATTTTTCAAAAATAATGAAGTCTATTTAAATACATAGTCCTAATTAAAATATTAATATTTCAGTAAGATGAAAAACTTTATATAACGTTAATAAATCAAATAAATTATTTTAAATATTGTTGTTTGTCTTTATCTTTTCCTTAACATCTATTTTTGTATTTAAGCAACCTCTAAGTATTGAAAAGAAAGTAGATTTGGATTCAAAGGACTTATGTTAAAATTCTATCTTTTTCACTTTACTACCCACATCAGTTTTGGCACGTTGTTTAACCCCTTGGGCACCGTTTGCTCCTTTACAAAATGAAAAGATTTGACAAGCTGATCTCTAAAGTTCATTTCACTGTAAGACTATGATTATATGGATCAATCACTTTGGTGTCCTAGTTATTAGCATCTACAAAATGGATATAATGTCCTGCACTATATCAAATCCATTGAAAATTATAACTTTAATGTTCCTAAATTTTAATTACTTTCTTCAAAGTGCTCCAGTGAAATAAACAGCATTATATTACTAATTCTCCCACTTCAGAAACAAATTAATGAGATTAGGTTAGATCTGTTTTTAAAAGAGAATTATAGGGAATTTCCAATTGTCTGCAATATATTTATCCAGAGTATTCAACAGAACTAATATTTTTAAAAGACTGTATAAAAAAGGGTATTAAGAGATTTAATATTTGTATAAAGTAAAGGTCTAAAAGTAAAGCTAGCTTTATTCTGGCTTCAGAATGTTTCTCCCTCAGTTTTCTTAAATGGTATTGTATTTTAAAAGAATTGGCTCTATAGAAAAGTGTTCTTTCCTAAATATAGCAGTGTACTTTGACTGTAAGAAGACAAAAGAATTACTAAATTTTATTATTTTGGAAGCATTTTCTTTCATTCCATCATACAGATCCATTAAGCAAGCAATATTTAAACTCCATTTTTAACAACTTTTTAAGAGGAGAATCTCTTAATCTCCAACTTAGAAGAAATCTCAAAGTTCATTTCGGTCAAAGCATATCTGAACAAGAATTTTATTTTGAAATACACCTGATTGGGCCTGCTTTTGCTTGAATAACTTTCAAACAGTCTTAACTGTCAAAAAGTTGTTCCTAATATCAAACCTAAATTTGACTCTTTGCAGCTTTATCTCTTACTCCTACTACTGTCTTCTATGAATAAGAGAAACAAAGCTAATCCATCTTCCAAAATGCAGCTACTTGAAAACATTTAATTACTTCAACTTTATACAGCACAATTTCTAGATTTCTGAAAAGCCCTCCTCTGAAGGTCTTCCTATTCATCAAATTGTTTCCTAAAATGTGATACCTAGAACTGAAAACAGATCAACTACTTATGGCCAAACCAGAACAGAGGATTATTGCTCTTCTCACATTTCTAGTGCAATGCCCTATAATATTCTAAAATGAAATAACCAATTTTTTGTTTTGTATTTGAATCTTCTTTAAAAGCAAAAATAGTTTCACAAACTTAAAATAATCATTTATAAAAACACATTAAAATTATGACTATAAGTATAAGGTTTAGTATTCAGATGGAATTTTATTTCATTTTAAATATCTGTGTTCTGTTAAACTGAAATAGGATAAATATATTTAAATAATTTAATTTAATAATTTAATAAATATTTAAATAAATATAAGTATTTCTGTTCACTATTAAGATCTTTAGTTAGAAATGTTAGCAAGGAAAATAAGATACTGTTTTTTCTAGATGTTGACACTACTGGAAGTCACAGAGCAAAGAATATGAAGTAGCATAAGTTTTAGAAAATCTGGAGATTGGAATAATTAAAATCTCAGGCAAAAAATGACATCATATCCAAACCTCCAATTTTAACATCATATCCAGACTTCACCAGGAACCCAGAAATAGCTAGGCATTTTCAACAGGAATTGATCATTTACTGAAATACAATCAATAACACTAATTACAATTTGCTCCACTTGACTAATGATTATCGGTACCAAAAAGCAATTGGCATTATTCAAAGAATTAGCATAGCCTAAAGATTCTAGTTGTTCCTTTCTCAAGAGAATAACTACAATGGTTAACTACATTTAGAACTATGAATCCACTGGGACTGATTTCACAGACAATTGCAAAGAACTACAGGAAATTATTTCGAGATGTGCATCCATCTGATTTGAGAGGAAACAATTTCTTAATAAGCACAGCACTGTTGATCATTCCCTCCTCCTTACATTCCCTTCCTTCTCCCTTAAGCTTCTTTGCCACTGAATCTCCAATGTCTCCTCCCGGTTCAATGTCCCCCATTTGCTTTGCTTTTCTTCTAAAAATAAACATCACTCCACCTTCTGTTCTCAGACCTCTTTTTTAAAACTCTCCTCTTTGTAATTTCATCTACTTCCCACAACATCAACTATTATCTCTACATGGATAATTCCCTGATCCTTTACTTTCAGCCCATTTAATCCAGTGACATGACAGCAAAATATAACAGGTATAAAAATCCACTGCTGTCAGCAATAAAAGCAGAATATCCAACAAAAGTTGACTAAACCCTATCATGAATTTACGAGAGCCAATGACAAAAGTATCAGAGTTCAGGAATCACTGAAAGAACAACATTACAAAACTTTCTCCCAAAGACAATGACCTTCCAATTTCATACTGTCTTTAAAGCAGATGTTCAAATGATATATCAGATACAGCATATATAAAACTGAATTCATCTTTCTTTTTCTCATCCTAAAATTTCTCTTTCTCTGATATTTCTATTAATGGCCCCACTATCTTCCCAATTATCCAAATTCAATTCAGCAAACACTAAACTGCGGATCTTTGTAGTAGAGTGGGGAATATGCATAAATATATAAAATTGTCGTGTGATTTACAATATGGCAAAGGGATGTAATCATCTTCAAAAACTTATTCAGACCCTTTATCCAGTCTTTATCCAGTCAGTTACCAAATCTTAAGGATTCTTGCATTTGGTCCCAATTTCCCATTGACTTTATTCATAACCTTATTCAGACCCTCATGATTAGCTCTTATTGAACTAATTTATTTGCCTATGAATAAGTCTATCTCCCTTCATTCTATCTCCTTCCTGCAATTCATCCTAAATTACTTTCTCCTAATAGCATGAGTTCAGCAAGCTATCAAGTTGCCTAATCTTATATGCTACAAATTTGATCTGTTATCAAAATAACCTTGCTAATAAAACAGGTATTACTATAGCACTTTCTTGCTCAAATATCTTGAACTAGCCACTGCCTACAAAACAAAGTCTAAACTTTTTAGTACTACAATTAGCAAACTCCAAGACCTTTTATAATCTGGCCCCAATCTATTTATTCAGTTTTACCTCACAGTAAATCCCCTTGCACTCACAGTATACTCCAGTAATCATGGACTACCAGAACATATCTGGCACATTCCTAATGACTCAATCTGTTCATACCATTGCCATAGCCTAAAGTGACATTTACATTATTTTCAAATATAAGAATATTTCCCTCTTACAAATGGGTTTACATATTCAAATAGAGTATATATATTCAAAATATAGTTTCCTTTGGAAATCATTATAGATAGAATTATGAATAGTAGTTAAAATATTGGTTTAGCCTAAATCCATTACTATTTTACCCATGAGGTAAATTATTGTATATATGAAATGGGGGTGGAGAGGGAAATACTTTAATTCCAATAATAGAAACTGAAATTGGGAAAAGGTTTTTTTTAATTATTTTAAATGCTAATATAAAGGGAAAAGGGGTGAGAGTATGTCATATATGTAACTTCTGTAAGATTAAAAAAGTTGGTAGTAAACCAAGGATACTATGTTAGTTCCTCATTTCAGTCACTAGATGGCATTTACAACTCCAGATAGCTTGGTTACATTCCATGGGGAGAGAAACAGGATAAAACTATATTTATACATAACAGGATTTTCACAAACCAAATGTCTGTAACTCAAGGAACACCTCTATGCAAAACAAGAACTTCCACAGGAAGTTAAATAATTTTCAAGAAAAGATAAAGACAATTGTGTCAATAGAAAATTGCAGGTAGACTATAATTTTTAAATTAGATTGTCTAATATTCACATATTGAGCCACTTAGAATGTCAGAGCATTTTATAGTAATACTCTTTTTTTCGCATTTCTGGGGAGCAAAGATAATCAGCTATAATGCAAACAGAAAAGAAATTAAGGTCCAGATGAGTAATGTGACACTGACAGATCAGGTTACAAATCACTATGGAAACAGAATGTAGACACTCTTGTCCACTATTCTATGAACTTACTCAAATACAAAGATCAACAAGCAACTCAAACAAGGAGCAGGATGTTCTTTTCACTATTTACAAGAGATTTGTTGCTTAGAGAAAGTAAGAAAAACAAGTTCATCCTACAATTAGATATTTACAGAAAAACTAATAGAAAGGTGTTTCAATAATGCCTCTTCCCTGCCTTGAGGACAAGTTCTAAAGACATATACAAAATTATGCAATTATTCATATAATGAAATCAGTTGTGTTTACTCTGTTGAGATTTTTTCAGAAAGTAACCACGTTAGCTATTCGCTTTTGATGTCTCTATCTTAAGTTTTCTTTCTTTTTTTTAAGTTTAAGTTTCCACAAACAGCAAAATCAAGACAAACATAGTCTCTCTCATTTATACCCAATTTACCTGTGCCCTTAACATAACCCACAAAAGGTCAGGCTGTAACAATTTTCCAGCCCAAGACAACTTGAAAAGTTGGCAGGAAAGATCTGTAGGCACTGGAGTGAGAGAGGTGTGCAGTCCAGCTGAGCCACGCCAGCAGTGAACCATACCTGGGAGGCCATCAGCAAGCCTTCAGGACAACTGAATCTGAAACAGCAGTCTCCCAAAGTTCTCAGTCCATAGACACTAAGAAGGGGTCAGACAATTGGTCAGAATAAGACTACAGGGTTCTTTTGCATGCACTACAAGTGGAGAACTCTGTTGCATTGGCCATATACAGATCTTGGTCACAGTCCTGGGTCATAGTCCCAGGGTGAGGAGAAGCACTAGCATATCAAAGCTTGTGACTACAAGGAAACAGAAACTTTGATCAAAGTTCTAGGGCAGAAAAGTTTGCTGGTCTTCATTCACAGACCAGAGCACAATCCAGGAAAGTGGTCAATACATCTATCCTTACACAATATCTTGAAAGAACTGAAAATGTATCCCCAGAACAAGCTCTGAAAATAGCTGCATAAAAAACACCTGAACCTTGAGTCAGTCCCAACACACTGGGGAACAGAGTCCAACTTTAACATAAAGCTAAAAGAAATAGGCAATGTAAATAAAAAGCTATAATAAAAAAAAATAATAAAAGAAATAGGCAGGAAAGAAAAACTAACCAAAAGAAACAAACAAACAAAGAAGAACCTGACCACAAAAAGTTACTATGGTGACAGAAAAGATCAAAACACAAATTCAGAAAAAGGCAACAAATCAAAACTGCTGCATCTAAAGCATCAAAGAAAAATGTCAATTGGTCTTAGGACCAAAAAGAATTCTTAAAAGAGTTCAAAAAGGATTTTAAAAATTAGATAAGCAAGACAAGAGGAAAAATTGAGAAAAGAAATGAGAATGATAGAGAAAATTATGAAGAAAAAAATTAATAGGTAAAGGATGAAGAAAAAAATTAATAGATAAAAGAATACCAAAAAATGCTGAAGAAAATGACATCTTAAAAAATAGAATAGGCCAATCTTCAACAATGAGATGAACCAAATCAGTTCCAATAGAGCAGTAATGAATTGAACCAGCTACACCCAGCGAAAGAACTCTGGGAGATGACTATGAACCACTACATAGAATTTCCAATACCTCTATTTTTGTCTGCCTGCATTTTTATTTCCTTCACAGGCTAATTGTACAATATTTCAAAGTCCAATTCTTTTTGTACAGCAAAATAACTGTTTGAACATGTATACGTATATTGTATTTAATTTATACTTTAACATATTTAACATGTATTGGTCAACCTGCCATCTGGGGAAAGGGGTGGAGGGAAGGAGAGGAAAAGATGGAACAAAAGGGCTTGGAATTGTCAATGCTGAAAAATTACCCATGCATATATTTTGTAAATAAAAAGCTATAATAATAATTTAAAAAAACAGAATAGGCCAAATGGTAAAAGAGGCACAAAAGTCCACTCAAGAGAAAAACTTCTTAAAAAGCAGAATTGGCCAAATGGAAAAGGCATAAAAGCTCACTGAAGAAACTAATTCCTTGAATATTACAACTGGGCCAATGGCAGAAGCTGATGATTTTATGAAACATCTATAATACAATAAAATCAAAAGAAAAACAGAAGAAAATATAAAATATTTTATTGGAAAAACAATTAACCTGGAAAATAGATCAAGGAGAGAAAATTTAAGAATTATTGGTCCATGTGAAAGCCATGATCAAAAGTATATAACTTCTGACCTAGCAATATCACTAGTAGGTCTTTATCCCAAAGAGATTTTTTTTTTTAAAAAAAGGGATTTATATGTACAAAAATATTTATATCAATGCCTTTTTAAGTGTGGCAAAGAATCAGAGGAAGGATACATTTGGTGGTCAAGTAATCAGAAAGTATTAGTAATCAAATAGGAAATGATCATCAAAAAAATTTTTAATTTGAAGGATAAGAAAAAATTTGGCCTCAAATACTTAATACTTCCTAGCTGTGTGACCCTGGGTAAGTCATTAACCCCAATTGCCTCAGCAAAAAGAAAAAAAGGAAGGAAAGAAGTAAAGACCCAATTATCTCAGCAAAAAGAAAAAAAGAAAGAAGGAAAGAGAGAGAAAGAGAAAGAAAGAGACAAAGAAAGAGAAAAAGAAAGAAAGAAAGAAAAAGAGATAAGAGGCAGAATGAATGGTAGAAGGTAGAAAGGTAGCCTCAGAGTCAGGAAGAGATTTGTTCCTTCTCTAACACATACTACCTCTATATAAACCTGGACACAATACCAGTACCTCATAGAAATTCTTTTAAGACTTTTAAGTGGTAGGGCACTTGCCAATCTACATTGGTAGAGGAAATTCCTCATTTTTTGATTTATGCATAAATAAATATAGATCTATGTCAACATATACATAGTATGTGTGTGTATATATATATATATATTTATTATATGCAGTTATACAAATACACGTATATCTATTATGTACAAATGCATAAAAGCATCATCATTTTATCAAAAAGTAAATTATAATGAAATCACTAGGTGCACATAGGTGGCCTAGTGAATAGTTTGTTGAACTTGAAAGCAGGAGAACATGGATTCAAATTCTGTCTCAGATACTATCTGTCTGATTCTAAGCAATTTCCTGGACCCCAGCCTTAGTTTTCTCCACTATAAAATCAAGATAATAACATCTCCTTCACAGGATTTTTATGACAAACAAAAGAGATAGCATATATAAAACATTTTGCAATTCTTAAAGCACTTTATAAATGCTACATGTTACTAGTGCAAAGTTTGAAAGAACATGAGCCTAACAGACAGATACTATACTATAGACAACTGAGAATTTCTATAGAAAACAAAGAATCCACATTATTGCTATATATTTTCTAATTCTTTGTATTACAACACTGGCAAATAAGAAAAGAGTTGGTTAGTAGAATTTCTGCAGGTGGACTGCTTGTTCTTTTAACCCAACACCCATTCTCACAGATATTCACTACTAAATAATGAGCACCTAATGAATGTAAAATACTTTATCTTGATGTCATGGTGGAGATACAAAAATCTTTACTTTACTGAATGTAGAGGTAGGTGAGCTAAGATATGCCTACAAATAATTATAAAACAGGGCAAAAAAGAAAGTAGAATTAGACAAGTACAAATGAAGCATTGTGTGGATTGGAGGAAAGAGAGAAAGGACTTATTTCAGGGAAAAACCAAGAAAGGCCTGATATACCACATAGTAGTTGAGCAAGAATAGGAAGGATGAATTGCACAAGCAGACATGGAGAGGAAAAAAATCACTGTAACTTTGACTGTATTGGTCTTTATTTATGGTTGAAGTTCAGAGAGAATTATCAGACTAGGTCCTAGAATATATCTGATTATCATGAAAATTTTTATGACACAAAAGTTTCTAGTCAGAGTTTCTATTCTGTAAATACAGTAAGGGTGAATAGACTAAGGGAGAAAATACTGACCACAAAGCAGGGAATTTAACGCTATATTCCCATTACACTTATCTCCTTTTTCTCCTAAAGTGAAAGTTAAGCCCTGAAAAAATTAAAATATACAGTTTTAGGAGGATGTAAACTTTTGTAAATCTTGGAGAGTAGCTCAATATAACAAAAAAAGAATAAATCAAAATTAAAGCAAGATATTCTTTCACAATTATATAGAATATCTTGGAAGAAAATGGAAAGCAGATTCACACTTGCATTAGAGGAACAGAGAGTTATATTTTTTCTAAGAGCCAACTGACTCTTGGATAAAGTGATAAGGAGAAAAAATCAATCAAGGGTTATGTACAAATGGAAAGCAATTTAGTTTAGTTTATTTTTTTTTATCCTTGAGGAAGAAATAAGTTTTTTAGCTTGAATATAGGTTACTCTTTCACTCCCCCACCCCAACTTGGTTTATACAAAACCTGAGCACAAACTTTCTTCCTCTTCCCTACATGGAAAGTAAACTGATGTGTTCCCAAGAGAATATATATGTAAAACCATTACTAAACTGTACATACACACTCACTGAAGTTCAAAAATATATATATAATACTCTATATTGACAAAAAGTCCCAAATTCTGAAAATATAATGAAAAAAATCTCATAGCATATCAAATGGCAAGAGAACAAAAAAAATTCTCAAAATAAAAATATGGAGTATAAAGTTGTATAAGGTTGTCACAAACTAAAAACCATCCACAATGGGAAAAGAGGGAGAGGGAAATGTTAAGAGTAAACAAACTAAACAGAGCAGTGAATTGGTCTCCTTGTTGTGATGCTATTTAAGCTTTTTTAAGAAAGAGGAGATAACTCCCCATTACAGGGAGCAGCAAGGTGCTTGAGGAATGCATGCTGGGATACACCAACGGGCATGTACTAATAGTACTCAACAACTGTCAAATGAATGTCCATGAGACTGTACTGGATTTAAAAAAAAGTAATCATCATCATCATCTGACTGCAAAATTTCTACCAATCAGTTCTTCAATCTTTGCTAGTTAAAATGAGGAACTAGAAATGTATGATAATAACCATATGGGTTCTTTATTCAGTTTCCATTTAAATTCTTAACTTCCGGTAAGCCGTTTTTATCAGCCTTTGGGTCTATGATTTCACTCTGATTTGCATGCCTAATAAAAATTTAGACTAAATGAAGGGTTCCAATATAGCCCTCTGACAACCATACCATTATTAAGCAAGTATTCTTCAATTTCTGAAAAAACAGTAACAACTCAAAATGTCAATGAATAATAGATTTGTAAATGAAAGTTCTGTCAACCAAACCTTTTCTGGTGCTTATTTCCAGCATAATTAATCAAGGACCAATCTTCAAAGGCCAACAAATGTAAAATTCACAACAATTTGTAATTGCAGATCTTGTAAATGAGTCTTCGAACAGCATAGCTTTCCTATCCTGGAATTAATTATCAGCCCATTTAAGGAAAAAGTGATTCCTTTTTAAATGTTTTTTAAGTGTTAAGAGTTTTTAAACTATATCCCTCTAAGGTCCCTTCCAACCCTAAATATAAAATCCTATGATTTTAAACCAATACTTTTGGCTACTTTTTATAAGCCCTATATATATACAGTGTCTAAACACATTCATGGCTTTCTTATGTTTTCTTCACTTTACTTTTCAAAAAAAAAAAACTAAGAGCTAATTTTAGTCTTTGAGAATAAAGAACTCTATAGTTTTGAGAAAAACATTCTCAGGAATTCATTCTTAGCAGTCACTTAGCCAGGAAAGGCTAAGAAGCAACAGTGCACTACACTTCAGCAATCAAGAAAGGTAATGCATTCAGAGGCTTTGGCAAAACAGCCTGTCATCTCTCACAGAGAAAATCTGTGCCATATCACTGCTACTCTATTAGTTTGTGAGCACAAAGTGTCCTATGAAATAATTTGTTCCAAGGCACTTCATTAAGAAACAAAACAGGCTTCATCTCTGTTTAAAGGTCCAAAAAGTATATATGGTATATTGTACAAAGTGTGTTGATTATTTACTGCTAAATAAGGGAGGAAATGATGTCTAATTATTATTCATTAGTTTTATATATTGGGGAAAGAGCCATAGAAACTTATTCAAATATTAAATAATCTTCCTTCAGTACTTAAAAATTGGGGTGCTCCTTTCCTTAACATGAAATTGTAATCTCCACACACCTTGGCAAATTACCTTTATGGGTTCCTTAAGCCATCCCTCCTCCCAAAAAATAATAATACTCTTATCATCTGATGGCCAACTCTCTGGTGGTGAAAATAATAAATTATAAACAAAGCTCTTTTCTCCTCATCAGTTAACAGAAAGATCAGATAGGATAAGGCTTCCCAATAAATTGTTTTACCATGGCATAAAAATGAGTTTTTTAATTATATGAATGGAGCACAAACTCTAATATATCCTGTCAGAGCTGGAACAACTTCAATTATAGGCCTGGCAATGTATCTCAAGCCCACTCCAGTTAAACTTGGGAGGCTTATTACTAAAAGATTAGCCACAAAGTGTAAATTTGTTTTAGCCACATGAATGCCAAGCTACATAATTCATGAACATCATCTATACTAAGGCACATGGAGAGGAATTACGATGTGTATCAGTGGAAAGAGCACCCACACTAACAAAATTCTGGTCTTTTTAAGTTTTAAAACTGAAGAAAGAAGTTAAGAAGAGCTCTTAATGTATGAGTACAAATCCCAACACTTACAAAATAAAAGCCCTAGCTCTTTCCCCATATAATCTCAATATATCTTTTATGTCTAACCCAAACACCTATTTTTTCCCAAGATCTTCAACACTGCAAAGGTCTATGAAACAGATTATTTTGACTGCAAAGAATGTAGATATAATTTATGGTGAAATTTTAGGGGAAAATGGCATGTTAAACTACATAAAATATCTTCATGACAAATCATTCCAATCCTTATCAATGAAGCCCCAAACAAATAATCTTCTTCAGTACAACATATTCATAAAAATGACCTTTTACTCCAGAAGCCAAGATTCTCCACAGGCATAATTTGTGCATTCTGAGTGACCCCAATATATATTTCATATTTATTAGTGAGTTTAAGTAGTTGATTATTGAGAAATAAAGCATCAATATATGCAATTCAATTCAATAGGCATTAAGTATAAGGCAAGATAATAGATATGAGAAAAGAAGTTTAGATGATACATTTTAAAGATATAGTAACAATTACTAAAAAATAAATAACTGATATTCTTTACTACTTTTAAAAAAAGTTTTGCAACTAATAGAAACTATTGAGCTGAAATTCTAATCTGTTCTCCATAAGGTACAAACTAACTACTAAGCAAGCCTAAGGGGGGAAAAGCCCTAGTAGAAGCAGTTCACATTTTTATAGAGATTTGAGGTTTAATAAAGCCCTCTGCTCACAGCAACCCTTTGAGGTAGATAAATAAATACTGCTATCCTCATTTTTTACAACTAAGGGGGGAAATGGGCTCAGAGAGGAAAAGAGATTTGTCCAGGACCACACAGCAAGTAAGTAAAAGAACCAAGACCTCTGACCTGAACAGCCCCTAAGAAAAGAGCAGAGCTTCTGGACTAGGGCAGAAAAATCCTTCAGCCCCATGACAATAGTGAGGGCCTGACCTCTTTTAGAGCTGCCAAACAGGAACCTGGAGAATAAAAAAACAGCCTGACCTATTTCAAGACAACAAAAGGTAAATACAAATCTCACAAAAGCACTTTTAGTTACCAAGTAATTTTTTTAATAGAAAATTGGGGGAAATCATTTGCCCTCCACTATTCTCCTTAAATCTCTAACCCTTTCTTTCCTCTCTCCTTCCTTCTTTTCTTCTTTCCTCCCTCGCTATGTAGAAAATATATAATCTTCTAAACTTACCCTATCTGTCCCTTTCTTTCCTCTCTCCTTCCTTCTTTTCTTCTTTCCTCCCTCGCTACCAAACAGTAGAAAATATATAATCTTCTAAACTTACCCTATTTGTCCCTTTCTTTTCTCTCTCCTTCCTTCTGTTCTTCTTTCCTTCCTCCCTAACAAACAGTAGAAAATATACAATCTCCTAGACTTACCAAAATACCAATAAAGAGGAACAGAAAATGTACTGTCTGACATCAACAGTAATTTTTGTGGTGTAAGTACTAAAGACAAGAAACTAAATTTCCTTTGAACCAACACTGCTATTGATATCTTGTTCTGCTTTTTTGTTTCACCTTTTAACAATGCATATGTTTCTTTGGCTGAAAGAACCATCTATTTCTTGAAATACAGGCACCTCAGAGACTATCCAGTTCAAGCTTCCAATTGGTCAATGAATCTTCTCCTCTACCACATCAATGATACAATATCCAACCTCTGTCTGAATAGTTTCAATTTCAAAACTATCACTTGCAGCAGTATATACAGTTTTCAGACAGTTTTTATGCTTGGATAATTGAAATGAAATTTTCTTATCCACAACTTCCACCACACTGGCCAAAGCCTTCTGGATCCAAGGTTCTTTCACATGACAAATTCTTCTTCTCATTGGATCCTCTTCTGATCTGAATGGTCTGAAGATCATTACTGTGCCTTCTGCCCTCTAACAAATTTTCTTTTCTCTTTGCTAAACATCCTCAATTCCTCCATCTAGTCCAACTCATATCAGAAGACAAATCTCTTATATAAAATCTCTGGCAACAAGTTACCCAGGGTTCTGTCACTTCTAGCTGTGTGACCTGGATAGACCCACCAGCAAGTCTCAGTTATCTTTTCTAAATAAGAAGCTAATTCTGAGGAAGCTGAATATGAGAGGAGAAAAGCTAGAATTAAAACCATAAGATCTAGATATAAGTCCTGGCTCCAACAACTGACAGCTGTCTGATATTGAACTCATTCAATCTTTTTAGGCCTTGATTCCCCTTTCTGTAAAATGGAAAAATAATATATTCTCTGCCTACAAGCAAAATCTTAAAATCACTATAGAAATAGGAACTCTTGCTATTATTATTTGTATTTTCTTGACAGCTCTCACATACTCACAAAATTTCATACACACACTTTGGGGGAAAATAATATTTACAACAGAAATATGTAGTCATCCAATCTTTTATTGAAGATATTCCATTAGCTCCTGTGTCCTATTATACTTCCAACTAGTTCTAGGTATCAGAAGTTTTCCTTTACCCTAGTCCTAAATTTGGCTTCTTTGTATCTTAGATCCTTTATCTGAAATTTTTGAAACTAAAAGTAAGAAATATCCCTGGATTTCGAATCAATAGTTCTAGGTTCATATCCTGGCTCAGCCACTTGTTACCAGTGCAGAAATACTGGATATTCACGAATTTCATAAATTCTCTCTAGGTCTCAGTTTCTTCATCTGTAAAATGAGAAGGATGGATTTTGTAATCCCTGAGAAACCTTCTAGATCTAAATCTATGTATGATATCATGAAACTAAATCTATTTACATGGAAACATGTAAATGGAAACAGCCATTCCAGCACTTGAAGATAGTAATCAAAAGAGCACAGGATTAGGAACTAAAAGAGATATCAGCCTATCTAGACTAGCCACTTCTTTGTACAAATGAGAAAGATCTAGTCTTCTTTACATGGAATGCTGTTCTCTTCTTGCTGACTTTGTATATTAATTATCTCAATTCAAGTTAAATTTTGCTCATTGCTCTAGCCATTTTGAATCCTGATTATGTCAACTAATGAATTTAGCTATCCCTCTAAATTTTCTAATATCCATAAATTTGATAAACAAATCTTCTATTTTTTTCCATCTAACTAACTGATAAAAATGTTGAAAAGAATAAGGTCTAGGAAAGAAGTTAGAGATAAGAGAGCAGGTATATATGAAGTTTAAGAATCTCATCAAAAGAAGAGACTTTTGACCTCATTAAAGTCACAAATTAATGGAAGGAACAAGGTTAAAACCTTGATTTCTCTAAGTCTTTGGGGCAAATAAATCCTGTTTTAAAACAGCCTAAGTTTTATATTTTCAAAAAATGTGTTTTATTTTGAATATAGCTGAACAACAATTCGATTTGCATATGATAGTGCTCATATTATTGTTTTGTGACTGTTTTAGCTAGATCTATTATTATACCTGATATCTGTAGTGTTACTTTAGAATCTTGAAAAGCCAGTTATTTATTTTATTCTATTTGCTCCTAACATCAATCTCCTGAAGCAAATCAGGGCAGATATTATCCCAAGCATTACTTAGGCTGGCAAATTTCCTTTCCTTTCCTTTCCTTAGTCATAACTTCCAACTGCCTGGACCTTCCAGCTGCCCTACATCTATCTTATAGAAACCTCATCTGCATGTTTTCCCCTCCATTAGAATGTAAACTTCATGAGGAAAAGAATATAATTTCACCTTTTGCTAAATTCCCAACAATTAATACAGAACCTGGTATATAGTAAGCATTTAATAAATATTTGTCAACTTTTTTATTCTTTCTTACAAGGGATGGTTATGTGGAGAGGGAAAGGATAGGAAGATATTTGGAAATGAATCTGATGTTTACAAAACAAGTGTGACATTTTTTAAAAATGAATCAACAAGGATTCCTAAAACAACTACTTTAAACACAGCTTTTTAGATATACATAAATAACATGCAAATAGGGCATTATGCTAGGCTTCTTTCATTAGACCAGAAGGTTTTGTAAGTCTCTTAAGGAATTAAAGCCTTTCCATATGTGAAGGAGCCCCAACACCTATTCTATCATTGCAGCAAAGTCTAAAGGATTCTGGTGGTAAAATAGGCAAGTTTAAATGTACCTACCATACTTTCTTTATAAGGTTCTCCTAGAAATGCCTAATGGAAACCAAAGGTTCTCTGAAACATGGCACAAAACTTAAATCCATTAGACTATGTCAAAGTGGACAGCTATGGAAAAGATAGATGAGGGAAAAGATAGATGAATTGCTCTTGATGTCAGCCTCACCAATCTTTGGAACCCAAACACTAAATCAATTAACCAATAATCATTTCTTAAGTGCCTACTATGTGACAGATCTGTGCAGAGCAGTGGAGATAACCAAGCCAAAAAATGTGAAATAATTCCTACTTTTAACGACCTTATAATCTATCAGTAACTTAAAATTAGACTTAGGGGAAGAATTTCCAAGTTGAGATACCTTTCCCAAGAAAGGATGTTTTTAGAAACTAGACTAAAGCAAGATAAAATCTTTAACAGGAGGACTAACGACAACATCCTAACCACAAATCATCATCTAAACCCAAGAGGAAAGAGCTGATTATTTATGTGGCTCAAACCCTGACATTATGACAGGCTTTCTATCTTATAAGTAAGGTATCAATTAGCCAAATTCAAATGAGCATTAATTACAAATGCAAAATCAAATGCAAGCATTATGCTTGGTTTAAATTAACTCAATCTCCCACCAACTCACTAACTCATCATGACAACAGCCAGATTTGCATGTGGTTTTAAAGAGAAGGGAAAAAAACAGACTAATGGAATGCTAAAACCAGAAAACTGTCATAAAACTAAAACTTCTCTCTCTTCTTTTCTTATAGCACAGATGAGGAAATTAAGGCTCAGAAAAATTAACAAGTTTTGTCTAGGGATACTCAGATAATTAGTGGTTGAGCTTTTCTCCCAGTCCAGTCGTTATGTTGTGCAATAACCAGGAAAAAAAGTGAAGTGTGTTTTTAAACAAGACAGTTTTAGACAAGACCAAGAAAGGGCAGGGAGGGGGAAGGAAATAGAATGATGGTGAGCAGAGATTGCTCTTATTTCCTTGTCATTCTAAGTCATCAATTTTTAGAGTTAAACAGACTAAGACCCTCCAGCCATCTGTCAGCTTTCCTGTGCTCTGACATACATTTGGGCCTTTTTCCTTAAGGCTTTCAGCTTGATGTATTAGTATTTAATTGCAAGTTGTTGGATCTCCCTTCCTGCAGCCTTCTCAAAATCTAAACCCAAACCTGAACAGATCTTATACCAACAGTAGATTCCATCTGAAGAAAAGTGTGAACTAATATCCTAAGGATGATGGTATGACATAAAAACTCTTTTCCTACTGACATTAAACTAAGGCTTAAAAAAAAGGTGATCCACTGGCAATATGCCACCTTCATTCTGTCCACTTTGAGAACTAAAAAAAAAGTTCATTGTGCCCCTAAATTTCAGGGCTGGCTCCTATATCAAAATTCAAATTTGTTAAGTCCTGTTTTAAAGCAACATATACAGTACATAGATATCACACATACGTAACACATATCCTTATAATAGCAGTCAGAAAAATAGTCTACAAATCTCCAGAACAGAAAAATGATTTTGGGGTCTTTCTAAAGTACTTGCTAAAATCTAAAAGGGAAAAAATGAATACTAATTCCAAATTTAATGTTCTGCCTATTTCTCTCTCTCTTCCCTTTTCCTCTCCCTCTATTTCTCTCTCTGTATCTTTGTATGTCTGTCTGTCTGTCTGTCTGTCTCTCTCTCTCTCTTTCTCTCTCTCTCTCACACACACACACACACACACACACACACACACACACACCCCAGTATTGCTACCTAGACGAGATTAGATTTGTATTTCTATTCTTCTTAGTGCTAATGAACTCATGATCATGAAGAAAGTCATCAGAAAAAGAATATAATTATGGCTGCCAGTCCTCTAAAGTTCCAAAAGACTTCTTGAATAGGTTATTCTAGCTCTCTCTTACTGCTTTTTCTGACACCATTATCTCAGTGGAACCCAAACTGCAAGTACTTTTTCCAATGTGATATCACTAGCTTCTAGGATAAAGTCCAGAGAGTAACTATCACCTTGCTACAAAATTCACCACTCCAAAACACCCTATGGTATTGCCTTTAACACACCATGCCCTCTGCCCAAGAGCTAATTTATTCAGCAAAAAGAGAATTATTATGTACAAATGCATCAGCATGACAATTTTTTCCAATCTACTTACCGCATAAGAACCTATTAAAAATGCTGCATTCGCTCGCTTTCGTTGATCAAAACTGGTGTAGTGCACTATTTTCTTTCTTGATAAACTGTATGACTAAATAGAGGAAAAAAACATGATAGTGTAACTATATTATTGCAATGTCCAAACAAGAACAGACATATATGACCCAAAGATAAAACCTAAATCCCTCTCAAATTGAAAAAACAAACAAACAAACAAAAAAGAACTTGGCACACTAGCTTTTAGATGAGGATAATTTTGAATAATGTTCATCCATGGGACATTCAGGTTATATGTTTGCTTTGTGAATCTACTACTCTTTCACACTTTCCATAGTATACTCCCATACAGATAGTTATCATCATAATGAATATTTCACCATAAAAATGATTAACTTATAGGGCTCTATACTAGACAGGAAGTATTTTCATGTGTCTCTTTTTTCCAAAATATTTCTAACTTAAAAGCCAAAGAAACATAATTGATGTGATTAAACTAAGTCAGTAAACCGTATTTCTACTCCTAATTCCCTTTCAAAATCATCCGTTTCTGCGCTTCATATGTTCAAGGAAATAGATGAGGTACAAAGATAAATAAAACAGTTCCTACACTTCATAGGGCTTATGATCAAAAAGGGGAGCTAAAACCAACAGAAAATAACTTTTAAAAAAAAAAAGTATAGTATTATGCATATCAGATATGAATAAAAAGAGATTTGGAGAGAAATTGTTACCCAGGAAGGGGGCAAAAGAAAATATAAAAATAAAGAAAAATATATAAAAGAAAAAATATATAAAAGATTTTTTTAAATCTAATCTATTGTTTTCTCTTTAAAACTGTCTGACAAATTACCAAGTCTAATGTTTTTAGGGGGTTTTATCTACTATTTAGTGATCTATTAAACCAGTCATTTTAAATTACCTGCAAAGAAGCTGTTGGGAGAAGGAAAAAAAAAAAAAACCTCAAAAAGGTTATACTAAATATATAACTTTGTATGATATCCACATACACCAAACACAAATGATTGCTACATTTACACCTAAAATTAAGAAAATTGTTGATTATCAATTAAGAGATATGACAAATTCCACAAATCTGTTTTAATTTCATAAAGTCAAAGCATTAATTCAAACTCTTATTAATATATAATTTAAATAGTGAAACCTGCTCATAGAAACCACCCAGAAATTTTTTTAAAAAATCAAAATGTATCCCCCTAGTTGCTAAAGTCCTCTTCAATCTCAAATCATTCCGTATTAGTTATCTATTCACATATATTGCCTTCCCTAACACCGAAAAACAACAAAATAATGCTAAATGAAGAAGTAAAAGAAAAAAGGAGGGGAGGGGGAAAGAAAGAAATTCACTAAAGGAAAGGAATAACAACAATAACAACAGCAGCAGAGACCAAAAAAATTAGAGAACAATGTACTACAACTTAAAATAAGTGATAAGGTAGAGATCTGCTATATAAGTGAAAAGGTCTATCTGTGTATTTGCATCCCAAAGGAATCTAAAACACACTATCCTAGTCATACCAGATAAAGAACAGAAACATAAAGACTGTATACAAGGAACTGTTTCTCCAAACAGGTTAAGTATTGATTTGATGAAGTGGCTCATCCATTAACTACAATCAGTGGTATATTGAACATGATAGAAAAGTAGTAGATAACAGGGCATTTATTGTTGCCAGCCCATTATCACATCTATAGCATTTCTAAGCTTTTATCACTATTAGAAAATTAAAGAAAACATGGAATGTGGTATATTTTTACTTCAAAGCACAGTAACCTGAAATAAGCATGTATTAAATGCCTCCTACATTCAGGGCTCTATGGTAGACCCTGAAGATAACAAAGGCAAAACAAAACAAAATTAAAAAGTTATTTTCAAGACATTTACATTCTAGTTGGAGGAGGAGAGCCAATGTGAATTAAATAAAACAAGAACATATGAGAGATATTTTCCAACTCAAAAGTGAAAGAAGGTAAAAAAGGAAAAATGGTATTTCAGTCCTAATGACTCCCTCTGAAAAATAAACTACATGAACTTAATTAAAATAACTTGAAATACTAATACCCACCCATAAATACAACAAATAACTGAGATTGTCCATGGCTCACCTGATGGTGCCTTGCACGGAAGCATGCTGCTTGACATTTGGAACAGCTTTGAAGCTCTGAAGGCCACATATCATTTGAACATTCAACAATCAAAATGATAGTTTGTAAATTTTTTTCCCATTAATTAGCAAAATATGCAATTAAAAGGAAAGCCAAAATTGCAAAATTCAAGCTCAAAAGCTAATTTTAAGTCAAATATATTTTATATAGTGTCTTTTTTTTAATAAAAACTGTTTGCCATGCTGAAATTACAACCTTAAAGTCATTTAGAGTTATTTTGTTTGTTGTTAAAATACATCAAACTTTTTTGAGCAAAATAAACCAAAAATGCTGCCTGTATATATAATCTATTTGTTCTTTGAAAGAACAAGGTCTATTCGCTCCTTTTAACAAGCAAGCTTTGCCTTATCAAGGTAGTAGGAAGAAATAGATCAAGGCACAAACATGAGGTAAAGCATCATTCTCTTGCTGGGAGCTGTGCTATAATAGGCAAAGAAATAGCAGCCACAGTACAAACACTGGTAATCTCGCAGCAAAAGCAATAAAATTATTTACAGGTTTCCTATTATAAGCCATGACCTAAATGTTTACCTCCAGCTTTCTCAGGATTGGTATATTCTTGAAAACGTTCATTGGCTGCACAAAAAAAAATATGGTTTATGTTTTTATTCATAGCTATAACACTACAATAAGGCACATGAACTTGGCTTTTAGGGATCTTCAAAAAAGTCCATTCTACTGACAAGAGAGCACTTGAAACCAAGAATCATATCCAGTTTCTATAAAGAAATGGTTCCTAATCTGAGTTCCATGAACTTTGTTTGTAAATATTTTAATAACTGCATTTTCAATATCATTGGTTTCCCATTTTATTTTGTGCATTTAAAAACCTCATTCAGAAAAAGATTCTGTGAGCTTCCCCAGTATACAAAAGGGTGAGTTAGACTCTCGTCTAACATTATTTTAAAGCTATGTCACAAGCAAATTGTTTATGCTTATTATTTGTTCAGGATAAAAGACAAATGCCAAGATTCTAGAGTTCCCACAACATTCATTACCATTTGTTTTACACTGCATAAACTTCCACCAGAATATAGATTTTAAAATGAGTGAAAAGAGATAGAAGACAAAAGTATGAGAAACAATAATATATGAATGAACATTCCATTCACTAAATTCTAGTGAACATCCAGATTAGCGTAAAATAACATTCAAATCTGGGTTACTGATTTTATGACACCCTCCTTCTTCCTAAAATTGTCCAGCCCTCTATTCATTCCTATAAACACACATTAGGCAACAAATTTTGTGAAAGAAATGTGTATAAGAAAATTTTAAACACTTTAAAATAAATGTAGACAGTGATACTGGAACCAGCTACAAAAACCTATGCCAAATTTTCACTGTAAATGTTTGTTGACTAAGCAGCAAATACTATAAATCAGAGTCCAAGAGTCCAAGTGATAGAGAAAATATGAACAATGCAGACTAAACTGAAAATTGTGTCAGTATAAATTTTTTTCAGAGGACTCATTGTTAAACATTTACCAGCATGCCTGAGTTCAGACATTAAGAAAATCGGTGTCAGGGATGACTGTATTAAACACTATTCCACTTTCCATAGAAATTTATTTCCTTTAAAAAGTTTAATTTTCCTCTCAAGCTGTAAGGAAAATTAAAAATAAATAGGCTCAATCAATCTGCTAATGTCAAATTCTAAATATTAAATATGTGAGGGACATCTCCCCCTGCCTCATCTTGGCAGAGAAGTAATGAGACTAGGTTTTCTGAAAACTAAGTCAGCAGAATATAGTTCTGGAAAGACTTTGAGTATAGGTCTGTAAGCCCTACTGATGAGATAAGTCTAACAAAATTGAAACAAGCTCATTACCAGAAGGTTAAGACATGGAAGCAGAGAACGGTTTCAAGCTATTGTTGCTATATGAAGAGGGAATACCTTCAATGGATCTTTGAAAGTGTTAGAGAAGGGTCAAGTTTTTCTTCCCAAGTAAGCTTCAAGAGTTGTTTTAAATAATAAGTTTTTTAATAGAATATTTTCATTTTCTTTTGGTCCTCTAACCCTATTCTCTCAACAGCTAATGGTATTTTCTTTTAAGTGGCATTTATAGTGAATGCCTGTCAAATTTGGCATCCTCCACCACCACCCCTTCAGGTAAAATCACTAAAAAGTAATAAAATGTGACTACCATTTCATAAAGACCTTTCTATGATCTACAATCACAAAGAAGCAGTTTAGAAATAAGTGTGGGCTTGAGAATTTTTCCATTTCTAATCAACTGCTCATTCAAACCAAGGTCACTCTATACACAGAATGCTTGCTACCTGAAAGAAATCAATATGTAATCACCCCAAAACAAATGGCTCCACAATTCTGACTTTAAAACAAAAGATTAATCTAATGGTAATACCAAAGCCAGTTCTATACAGTGTATGGGAATCCATATATTGCAATTTTAGTAGTAGCTTAGAGAATCTCATCAGAAAATATTATTTATCACAAAGCCCTTACAAAGTAAAAAGCCCTTTCACAAGCAACTTCTCAGTAACTTATAATCTTAAGAGAGATGGCTGGGGTCCTAAGAAGTTATGTGACTTGGCTACAGTCTTTCAGCTCATAGCTAGTCAGTTGAAGTCAGACTAATCCACAATGTGAATCCAGGCAATTTCTGTCTGCAAGGGCCACCAGCAATTACAATGCTGACACTGTCATCAAAATACATAAGGAAAACAAGCTAAAAACTTGCACAATCACATTAGAAATTCAGAAAACTAGCCCATGGCAGCATGACCTGCATCTTAAGCAAGGGTTGCTAGGATTCTTTCCCTAATATGTGTTTGGCCAGAATAACACAAAATCATTAAATTATGAATTCATTGTATATTTTTTAAATTAACCTTGACATAATACTAGGATCAGAAGCATTAATCCAATGTTAGATTCCATTCAATACATCAAGATCAAATTTGCAAGATAGAGTTAGGTCTAAACTGTAGTTGGAAAGATTTCAGTTAGACTTCAGGAATATTTCCAGATAAATTAAGAAATATTGGAACAAAGTGCTAGAAGAAGCTGTTGTCCTGTCTTAACATGTTTTCAGACATCACTAAGATTATTGAGATGGAATGATAAAAAAGAAGTAAATTAGATTGTCTAAAGCCCAGATTCTTAAATTGTGATTCACAACCTCATATAGAGTCTTATAATTGAATGTAAGGGTCATGATTTATTATCAATCAATGTTAGATCTGTATACCAATTTCATATACCTATATACCTGAGGTCACGGAAAAATTTCTTCGGTGAAAAGAAATAACATGTGGAAAAAGTTTTAGAGGTTCTGGTCTAAAGCTCTCCTCAAGGCACTGGCCCTAGAGGCAGGAGAATCTAAATTCAGACTTAAATATTTAGCTAGCTTGTGTGACCCCGGACAAGTCACTTAACACTGAATTTCTGATCTGTAAAAGGAGCTGGAAAAAAAAAAAGCTAACCACTCCAGTACCTCGGCCAAGAAAACACCAAATGGAGTCATAGAGACTCAGACAAAACTGAAATGACAAGCTCTCGTGAGAACCCTTGTCCACAGTGACCTCACCCTCCTCCTTTAAACAGCCTATTAGTACTTAGTGTCTATACAGCTTTAAGCTTAAGATCAGGGAAAGGGCTCAGTTCCAACTCAGAGTCTAGTGCTCCTTCCAATAAATATATCATCTCATCTACCATGTTATTTAGTTTTTCATATACTTATATTTAAAAATCTCTTCAACTAGACTGTAAGTTCCTTGACAGCATATATCTAAGTCATATTTTTATGCTTATAAAAAGTCAGGCCTGGGAAGGACCTTAGAGAAAGAAAATGTAACTGTCTCATTCTACAAACTAAGAAACTGAGGCTCAGTGAGGTATATTTCATAAAGTAGCCAAGATCCTAAAGTGGCTAAGCAGCAATGCTAGGACTCTAACCCAGGCCAGAGTTCTCTCCCTGATCCTAAGCTATATCTCCTTTCTATCATTCCACAGCACCTAAAATAATTCTTGCACAAAGGAAATACCCAATAAGTATTTGTTGGCTGATTCCACACCTTTACCCATTAAAGAAACCCTGTTTCTCTGGAGACAGTCATTCTTTTACCTCTCTACATGTCTTATATTTCAGTTCTTTCTCATTTTAGTTATGCTAAAAAAAAAAAAAAAAAGCCCATGAGACTTGTTCTTTTTGAGACTCAGAATTTCAGAGTGGAAAGGAATCTAACTTGTATCCCTCCAAATAAAGGAGAAAAAGAAATCAGCCTTGGCTGCCAGAGCAGATGAGGTATTTGGCAACAGTGATGGATGGGCACCTGTGTGATTTCTGAGTAGTGCTTTGTTATGTTTCCGGGGTGATGCTTTTATCTTTTTTGTATTTCTCTTTTCTTTCCTCAGTTGGGAGAAGGGGAGGAAAAGTTAGATAGTATAAAGTGATACCATAAAGTAGAAATATAGGCAAATACCTATACAATTGTGCTCACTATACAAAAGAGGGCTTCCGGATCAATAGAGACACCCTAAGATTACAGAATAAATGGATCAATGTGTTCAATTCGGAGTCAGAGCATGGAAAATATTCTTGATGGAAGATATTCTTAGGACAGTGCTGAAGCACCCCAGTATGGTTCTTGGCCAGGAGACAAACACAGGGCCAGCTAAGCCTAAGCCATCACTGAAAAAGGAATTTGGCTTACGACGATATTTTTTATATGAACTTTTAATTACTTCATTCTAACAGATTACTTCTGATTCAACATGTTCCTTTTTCCCTGGTGAATAAACTATTGAAAGTCCATCCTTCCAGTCTGATCATTGTGACAAACCAGAGTATGAAGAAAAAATAAAGACAGATGTCAGATAGGGGGCACCCAGTTACAGTGGTGGCAGCAGTTTAAGCAATGCCCTCAAACTGGAATTTAGTGACAAGGAAAGGCCCCAATCAAAAGCCAAAAATCAAAATCCCCTGGTTTGGCTTCAAGGAAGAGCTAAATACCTAGAAGCTTACTGGGATCAGCATGTCCTAAAGGCACGAGGCTGGATTTCTCACAATTCAGTTAACAACTACACTTCTGCTAAAAACCTAATAATTTTTTCCAAATTCATAAAACAAAAATTTACAACACAGCAAGGTGGCACAGTGGATAGAATGTTGACAAGGGCCCAAAAAACTTAAGTTCAAATCCTGTCTAAACCACTTATTATTTGTATGATTCCAGGCCATTCACTTAACTTCTTAGCCTAAGTTTTCTTATCTGTAAAGTGGACATAATAATAACTATGTCACAGAGTTTGTTGTAAGGATCAAAATGAGTTCATCTATGTGTAAAGCTTTTTGCAAACCTTAAATCCTATAGAACTGCTAGCTATTATGACTAGCTACTATATGAAGATATTATAAGGGAATACAAAGATGAAGAGGAAAAGAAAGGACTCTACCCCTCAATGACTTAATAATCTATTAATGGAGCTTTAAATTTTACGTATATATTTTAATATGAGGCAATAAAAGGGATAACAAAAATTTTCATTTAACATTATGCTTTAAGATTTACAATGTACTTTTCCTCATAACAATCCCAATAAAGTATTATTATTATTATTATTATTATTATTATTCCCATTTTTTAACATATGAGAACCCTGAGGTATTATATTATTAGTACACTGTCCAAGGTCATAAAACTAAAATTTCAGTGAGGAGATTAAAGATTTGAGTCTTCATCATTTGTAAAATACAGGGTTTGAAATCCCCATTCCCAGTTCAAAATCTGCAAATCTATGACCTCTCATTCTCCTCCCCTCAAAACCAAGAAAAAAACCAAGTGGGACATGGGAACTGAGAGGGAGAAATTCATACCAGTGGATAGAGGGCAAAGGAAATAGTAAAGGATTACTCAGAAAAGGCAACATTTTTGGTAGATACATCTTCAAAGGACAGAAATGGGCTCTCCAAAAAGAATGAAAGAAACTGTATAATCAAAGATGAGAAGTCAGAAATATTCAGGTTAAGTAGTCCATTTGGAGTGTTGCCTGGAAAAACAGATTAGCAACCTCACTTGGCATAAATGCCAACCAAATAAGGTCAGACTTTAATTGTAAAACAAGGGGAAACCATTGAAGATTTGGAGGAGGGCAGAAGAATAATCGCATCAGGGATGTTTTTTAGAAGGACTGCTGGACAAGGTGGTTTAGAAGGGTCAAAAGTTACAACTGAAAATGGGCTAAAACCAAAGTCTTTAGATGCTTTCTACTGTGCAGTTGGGAATGTATTAGGTTTTTAAATGGTCATTACTCAACAGGTCTGCTCTTTTGTATGTGGTTTGGGTTGAATGTAAATATACTGCCAGCTTTTCCTAAACAATGACCTCCTTCCCTCTTTGGTCACTCATATAAAACAGGCTCAGTTCGCAAGCTGTTATTATTAACACCCACTTTACACCAAATGCATTAAAAAATAACATCAGAAAGGCAAAAAATTACTTAATCCCCCAATGAAAGAACAAGCTTCAATTATTTATGAATTACCCTTTCCCCATTAATTCACCCATTTTAAAAATACATTTTACATAAAAATGGTCTTTGAAGAATGCAAATGTCTCAAGTATATATTTTGAACCATAATTTGCCTCAGCAGAAAGCTAAAAGGTATTAACAGTTCTTTGAAAACTAAAACTCTTGTTTGATTGATGGGTAAATGCCTTAGTATGCATGTTTCCAAGTCATATTACATTTTGAAAATCATTTCCACCAAAGGTAGATAATGACAGATTTAATATTACATTAGCATCGACTACAATAGTTTCCCTTCCACTGTATTTCACACATCTTTAAAAGCATAGGACTAACAAAGAGAGCATGAGACTACATGGGCAGAACCTTGCATACAGACATTGTTAGGCACTGATTACAGTTAGACACTGTAATCAATGTTTTTGCTCAAATATTTTTATTTGTCAATTTGAAGGTGGGGAAAGCTTTGCCATTCTAGAAAAGATTAGGATATAAAAACTGAAAGCAGTAATAAAGTATATTTTTTTAGAGTGATGATAATAGTCAGTGCATTTACTATTCTATAGTAAATATTCAACCATCACAAGCCCATCATTTCTCAACACAGTGGTCAATTGTATTCATTCACCAAAACATATATTGGATTTTTTTTTATGTTTAAGAGAATGTGCTGATTCATTAATAGTTAATAGAAGAATAGGGACTATTGATGTGTAACTCTGTTGTATAACAAAATTAATAAAGTTTGCTCTCAGAATTGAAATTATTGTTATTTTTTAATTGTCTACATTTAATTAGAATTAAGTACCAATTTATCTGAGAAATTTGAAATAAAAGACAAATTAAATATTTCTCTATATTAAGAAACAAAACCTTTTCTAAAATTTCTTTTTTTTAAAAAAGACAAAAAGGTAAAATATATATATATATCTAAGAATATGGGTATAATATCCTTCACATGAACATAGAATTTAAGGAAAACAAAATCCCTATAGCTATAGAATGGAAACAAAAACAGAAATTCAATATTATAGATATCTAAATATGACATTTCTGGCCCTGATAGACACAAAAGGTAAAACTATCCTAATAAATCACTGCTAGCTTATTAAAAGGTCTCATGTTTTATACATATATATTTAAATGTATGTACTAATTAGTAGGATACTTTAAAATAGAATCAAAGTTAGATCTTTATTATACAAAACAAAGTTTACTTCTTAGAGCTGTTACCATGTAATCATGGATCATATCATCTGGTAACAATGTTCCAGGGTAGACATAAAGGTTTCAGGAAGATTATCCTAGTTGGGAATTTGAGAGATACTCATTAATGAAAACCTTAGAGGATTTGCCCTTTATTTCTCAGCTCACTACTTCAGTGACTTCACTCAGATCATATTTCAATCCAACCTGAAAAGTAAAAGAAGTGAACATGTCCTTTGTGGTGAACTCAAGAGGATCAGTTTCAGCTGGTGAGTGGGTAGACAAATACCCACACAAACTTCCAGAATTTAAGGATAACACAACAAAATGGGCTGTTCAGAGAAAACTCTTGGTTAAAATCAACTGTGCTGAGCTTTGTAAGTTCTCACATCAAAACACACTCACCTTTAGTTTCTTGTTAAGTTTACAGCAATATCTGTATACCATTGCCAAGTTCAGAGGTCCAAAATCTGCATAGAAACTGTTTAAAAAAAAAACACCAAAAGATTATTTAGTAAGAACTATAAATTTTACAAAACATTCCTAAATTTTAGTTTTAAATTACAAAAGTAAATTAGTAACGAAGTTTCCATTTTCCGGGTTAACAGGAGCATATGAACATATGAACAACAAAAACAAAAACAAAAACTTACAATTGATTCAAAGATTTCATGGGTCTAGCAGGCCTAGCTTATGAATTCAACACCTCTGGGCCACAGTTACACATTCCCTTTCATTGAGGATCAAATGAGACAATGTATTTATAGGACTCAGCATAGTTCCAGGTACACAGTCACTTAGATGCTTATTGATTAACTGATTTTTTTAAAAAGCATTGTACAAGGGGGGCAGCAAGGTGGTGCAGTGAAGCCCTGAAATCAGGAAGACCTGGGTTCAAATCTACCCTCAGACACTTAATACTGCCCTAGCTGTGTGACTCTGAGCAAGTCACTTAACCCCAATTGCCTCAGCAAAAACAAACAAACAAAAAAAAAAAGCATTGTACAGATTTTGAGGCATTATAAATATCTGGTATTATCATTAACAATAGTAGAAATAATAAAAAGAATTTCAGGAATATTCAAAGCCCTCTTATCTAAAAATACATATTTTTAAATGTTCTATCTAAAAGTAATTCTGAAGAATAACTACTCCTTAAGAGGAAGTGCAGGTGACACAGAAATTGCATTGGCCTTTATAAGTCCAAAAAGCCAATTTCAAGTTCAGTTCTAATTTACTAATTGGTTGCAAACTGTATTTGCAAGCAAACTGGTTTCCATCTTCACTATTCAACTGAAACTGTTATCTTCTAAGATCAAAAAAAAAAAAAAAACATTAAAATCACCAAATATGACTGTCCACAGTCCTCATTCTTCTCAAGTTTTCTGCAATACTTGGGATTGAAAATTAACCTCTGAAATTTCCATTTTCTTGCCTTCTATTTTCTCTCTCAAAATACCCAAGGGAAACATATTTGATCTCTGACCCCAAGACTCAATCTTCATTCTGTTCTTCATATTCTTCCCAAGAGATACCCTACAAAGCAAAGTCCCAAATCCACATTATCAACCCTAACCTAAAAATGGGCTATAATTTCTTCTGGGTTAAAAACAAGGATCGTAATTATAAAATCAAAATTGTATGTGTGCTCTCAAAGACTATCTAGTGTGATCCATATGAATGCCTTCTAAAAAACCCAACAAGTAGTTATTACTTTGCCTCTAACTTAAAAGATCTCCAGTAAAGGGGAACCTACCTTCTTGAGGAAGCTCATTGCACTTTCAGAGATTTTTAATTATTAAGATGTTCTTAATTACATCTATCTGAAATCACCCTATAATTTCAACCTGTTGTTCCTAGTTCTGCCCTATGAGACCAAGCATAATAAAAAAAGTCCTTCCACATGAGACTTTTAAATACAGGTTAATAAGCTTTAAACTGCACCAACTCTTTTGAGACACCCTGTACTTTGAAGACTATTATCATACCTACTCCACCTTTCTCACTCACCCCATTCCAGACTCTCATCTCCAACCCCCATCATGTCCACTGACATGTGAAACTCAAAAAATCCAAAACCAAACTTGGTTTTCTCTAAAAATAAAAAAAAAAGACTTGTTACAAATTAAAAAATTTTCCTTTTCATATATTTTTCTTCCCCTGCCAATGGTACCTATTTCACAGGGTTTTTTTTTTAATACAGCACTTAAAAAGTATTTACTATTGCTATTAGTTATGAATTGTGGTTATTACTCTTATCTTTCTTCCAAGCATCTGTGTTCTTGATTCCCTGATCCCTCTCTCTCTCTCCTTCCCCTGCTCGCTCTCTCTCTCTCTCTCTCTCTCTCTCTCACACACACACACACACACACACACACACACACACACACAGCTTCTTCCTTTTCATGCCCACTGTTGTCACCTTAATGGATATCTCATCTTCTAAAACATGAACTCAGAATAGGAGGTTCTTTAACTTTCTAACTTCTAATTTCTCCCCATTCTATAATCAATCCATATAGTTAGCGGTGTGACTTTGGCAATGTCATTTACAGTCTGTGAATCTCCATTTCTTCATCTGTAAAACAATGGAGTTTGGAACGGATGATCTCTAAGGTCTCTTTTAGCTCTTTAGATATGGTTACACCAAGTTAACTTTCCTTTTTTTGATAATTTTTTTTTATTTTAAACTTTACACAAAAAAGAAAAAAAAGTCATTGCCATGTACAAAAGCAAAACATGAGAGTATTCAATGCAATGAATTTTCATTTCAAGAAAACATATATAATAAATACATTGTTTTCAAAGCTGCCCAGCTTTTCTTTTCTTATAAATTTTCTTATGTTCTCTGCTATTCACTTTTTTACTTTATTTTTCCCCTCTCTCTTCACCTTGTACCTAAAAAAAAGCTACAATTAATTACTGATATATATGCATCAGGTTAACTTTTCTAAAATGCCACTATGCAAACATTGCTTCTCTGATCAAAAATTTTAATGATTTATCTATATGCAAGATAAAATCCAAATTTCTTCATTTAGCATTCAAGGCCCTTCACAATCAATCTGGCACCTTTCCCATATCTCCATCACATATGTATATGTATATACATATAAATGCTAATTTTTATACAATCAAATCTCTCTATCATCCCCTGAAATCTACTATGCAGACTAAGCATTTTTCCAACACCATTCATATGTTGACACTGTTTTCCCTGCCTAAAATGTCCCCTCCTTCCTTTCCAATTTGTCTAAAGTTTACATTGTATTCAAAGCTTGTCTAAATCCCAGTTTCCCCATTTTAAGGGACTCTCAAAAACCATGCCAAAAAAGCAAAGTAATGTAGTAATGCAGACTATGATCCTCTAAGTCACCTGGCTTATACAAGCCTCGGTTTCCTTATATATATCACTGGATTTTATGGAGGAGAAGAACTTATGTTAAAGTTAAAGGGCATCATAAATTCTGATGATTCTTGCATACCTATTCTTACTCTGGTAGATCCTACCAAGTTGAAAAGTTTCCAAGTACCAGCCCAGTAGCGGATGGTAAGACAGTCATCCAAGAACTATCATCTAGCTCAGTTCAAAGAGACATTCATTACTGAGTTGGCCACAGGATGATGAAATTAAAAAGTGCTTTATAAAACAAATGAATTCTATATCTGAGGGGTAGAATTTATGAAATATATCTTGCCTCTTCAACTAGGTTAATATAACCCATTTAAAAATAAGGATCCTGTCACATAAATATTTTTCCCTACACGTAATAGTTGCTCAAAAAATGTTGATATGAAGAATACTTACTTGTTCTATATTCAACAATCATTATCTCCATCTTACGGATATATCAACTGAGACTCTGGAAGATTAAATGGCTTGTTTGTAACATTTAATAATAATCAAAGGCATGATTAAATTCAGGTCTTCCTAACTCCATATTAAAGCCTTAATAAGAAAATTCCTAAGCAACAACAAAATGTCAAGGAAAAAGCAGCCAAAGGCCTATACAATCCATTCCCTATATTAAGTTAATAATTTTTTTAAAATAAGTTATCTCCTATTTCCAAGCTCTGAAAACTAAAGGAGACTGACCCATTGCCATTTGCCCCAAACCAGTAAAATTTCTACTCTGTAGACAAAATATTTGTAATATAGTCTTTTTTTTTCCTGAGGACAAAAATCATCCTGGCTCTGCAGAAAGGATATGGGAAAAGATGGCACCTATCAACTTGAATAGCATTTAGACAGCCTCTATTAAAAAACCTTGATTTAAAACATCAAATAAGTGTGTTCAGAACATAGATATGGTGAACTTCAACTCATATACCCCAGAATTCAGCACTGGGGTACTTCAAGAAGTATAATTTTTCATTAGAGATCCAAAGGATACAAGTGAAAAGCAAATATCACTACAAATAGAGCTTTGCAAATGACACACATAACCTACAACACTTGATTAAGGCTAACCTGTTTTTATCATTATCATACAGAGAACTCTTTGTTCTAAAGATGTCTGAAGTGATAGCCTAGGCTAGAATACTATTTATTATCTATTTGGATATGATACACATCAATATATATAAGAAATTTAAATTGGTAAAATCATAATCTTTAGGCTTTGAAGCATTTAAAATTTAATTCAGAGGAAATAAATGTCAATACAACAGCTTCTAGCCTTCCATTTTTATTTCATTTAATTTTTTTTATTTTACTTTATTTAATTTATTTTAAAAATAAACAAATTAGTCTTAATAGATCCTTTCATTAATTAGCTTAGATTTATATACTTTGGCTTTATTATAATGAAAGCAGTTTAAAAGAGAGATTTATGATTAGTAAAGAAAGTGAGGCAGTTATGTGGTAGAAGGTAAGGGTATATAAAACAAAGACAACCTAACAATAAATTTCATTGGTATATGGTATCCACCCAATGTCAAGACACCTAAAGGAGAGTCCTCATCATGTCAGGAAGTTTCCAAGAGGATTTATGGATGAACAGAGATAAGAATCAATGCATAACACAAGATGAAAGGGGTATGGGATGGGAACAGTCTGAAAGGTGTATCCACACTGACAAGCTCAATATGCATTGAAGAATAGTTCATGGCATATAAAAAATCCCAATAAAGGATGAAAATTCTTAATAAAACTTGTCTATATTAAGGAATTGCATGTGGAATAAAAAGAGAAAAGGAGACCCTGGGATCTCAACTGGAAGGAAGAACTAAGAGGGAAAAGGACAGCAATAGGGAAAGTTGGAACCCTGTGCTGAGGGCTGGTTCTATTAGTGTTCAATCATATGGGGACTAGTAAAAGAAATACATAGAAGTATATTTGCCAAACTTTCTGAATGCAGGCAACAGTTAATAAAGTACCTGCTATTTGCCTTGCACAAAGTTTATATTGTCAAGGAGATTAGTCTAATACAAGGAAAACCACCCAAACACAAGTAAATATAGTACAAGAGAGGATGTGAAGAAAGCAATAGGAGTATTACCCAACAAGGTGCTCTATGAAAATTTGAAGTAGGATTATGTAAAAATTCACGGAAGAAACAGACATCTTATTGGACCATGAAAGAAAAAAAAAGAATTTCAACTTCTACTTAAAAGAGGGTGTGCTTTCTGGATATGAGACACTATATACAGAATATATAGGGATAGAAAGGTACAGGATAAAACTGGGGAACAACTAACAATATAGTTTGGCTTTCTCATAGGAGTACAAAAGGGTACCTCCCAGCTTTCACTACAGAAGAGGAAGCCTATGGCAGTAGAATACCACAAATAGTACAAATTTCATTGATGGGTTGGATTCAGTCTTGCTGAATTTTTTTCCCCCAATTCTCCATTATAGATGAGTCTCTGGATGAAGGAGGGATACATTAAGGATTCCTAATTACTTTTCTCTTACAAACTCCTTTAGCAATCTAGTGAAACCTATGGACCCCTTCTCAGAATAATTTTTAAATGCATAAGATAAAAAGAATTACAAAGAAATCTAATTATATTGAAATATACCTATAAAAAATTTTTAAACAAATTTCGTGGATCCCAAGTTTAAAAACACTGAAAATTAAGGTGATAAAAAAGACAACTTTAAAGAGAGCAGACATAAAATGATAGCGTGAAGTAAATTTGGAAAAGTAAAGAGCAAGCAGTTTATGCAGGTCCTTAACAGCCAAACTAAGAACCTTGTATTTTATCCTACAGATTAATGGAGGAAGAACTGATAGGTTTCAGAACAGAGGTGTGACACAGAAGTGTGCAAGAGGAGGATCACTCTGGAAACTCTGTTTTGAAGATCTGTGAAGTTTTGTAGGAGTCTGTCTCCTTGACCTTTTTTTTTTAAAAAAAAAAAAAAAAAACAGAACACTGCTAGAAATGGTCTTCATTCCAAGAGAATTCATCTTTAATCAAGGTATCATTGTGTACTTGCTTATGAATATTTTCAGTTCCTCAGAGTGGGGGAAAAAAAGCTGTATAAAATGTTAAGTTCATAGCATTTTCACTGAATATAATTTGAAATAGAGACACCTTCCTTTAGGGAAATAGTGGTAAAAATCTATAAACTGCAAAAGCCAGCCCACGAATTCGTCATCATCTCCACATATTCTCTTCATGTACCTATACAGACCACATTTGTGTATCCTAATCCTTGGGTTTCTAGATTCAAACAGTATCCCTATACCCAGAAGCAAAGTCTCCTAAAACATGAAACCTAAGAAGAAGCAAAGATTTCTTTGATTGCATTCACTCATTTAAGCTCAAGGCAGATGTTACTTTTCTTTGAAGTAAGCATATACATGTTTCAATTTAATTCATTAGTAAAAATGAAATAAATTATAAAAGAAGATAAAAAAGTTGCCCACAGTGACAGAGAATGCTAGTAGCAAGAGTTAACCTCATTCTGAACCCTTCTTCATTGCCCTTTTAAAAGGAAAAAAAAAATTGCATCAGCTGTCTTAAAAGCTATTAAGATCAAATTTCACTTAGGTTCTAACTGCTCAAAGTTAAAAAGAATAAAATTCCTAGACCAAATCCATTGCCAAAGTCAATGTTTCTGCAGTGTCTCAACAGTATCCTTGCTTATGCTGACTTTCTAACCAAAATTTTTAAAAAGAATTTCTAATATTAGTATTGGTTCCAGCAATATGGAAATTATGAAATAGCAATACAGTGTAATCCAAAGAACATTGGACCAGACTCTAGTTCCAAGCTGAGGTTAATCATTCAACTTTTCATCTCTAAAATTCTATGAACAAGAATATAATTTTCCCTATTAGTCAAACTTGTTGAATTGTCAAAGTAAAGTCTGTGTCCTTTCTAAATACAGTCTGCCTTCAGAATAAAGTGCAGGGGCAACCAAATAGAGGATAGATTCTTGGATTCTTTCTTTAAAAATCATACTTTAAAAATGCTGTGCTCTATGAGCAAATTTACAAGATTGAAAGATAAGAATAAACCCAACTATGTTACAGACTAGACAGCAGTTTCTAAAGAACACTTGACTTCTTTTCTACAAAGATAATTTGTTAAAATGAAGGAAAAGGAAGAAAGCATCCCAAGGTTAAATTTCATAACTGCATACTATCACATTGCTGGCAGAACTGTAATGGGTACAACCAACGCAGAAAGCAATTTGGAATTAAGCAAATAAATTAAACATCCATATCTTTTGACCCAAAGAATCCTTTGCTAAGTATAGACTTGCAGGGACAGAAAGTAGAGGACATCAATAGAAAGAAAGGCAGCAGCAGAAATAATAGCAGCACTTTTTAGAAAAAAAAAATAGAACAAAGTAGTTCCCATCAACTAGGGAATCCCTAAACAAATTGTAATATATAATTGTAATAGATTATTACTGTTCAGTAAGAAAAAAAAGGAACATGAACACAGAAAAGCATGGAAAGACAAAAAGTGATGTAAGCAGATCCAGGAAAATGATGACAACAATGCAAATAGAAAAACAACTAATCTAAACCATACATTGTGAAACCATAAAGAACAAGTGTCGCCCAGAGAAAGAACTCTGGGAGATGACTAAAAACCATTACATTGAATTCCCAATCCCTATATTTATGCCCACCTGCATTTTTTATTTCCTTCACAAGCTAATTGTACAATATTTCAGTCTGATTCTTTTTGTACAGCAAAATAACGGTTTGGTCATGTATACTTATTGTGTATCTAATTTATATTTTAATATATTTAACATCTACTGGTCATCCTGCCCATCTGGGGGAAGGGGTGGGGGGTAAGAGGTGAAAAATTGGAACAAGAGGTTTGACAATTGTTAATGCTGTAAAGTTACCCATACATATAACCTGTAAATAAAAGGCTATTAAATAAAAAAAAAAGAAAAAAAGAAAGAACAAGTGTCGTCCCAATGAAGAGAAGACACTTCCTCAGCTCCTTTGCAAAGATAAAGGTCCCATAGGTACGGGACATTGGATATATCAGATTTTTTCCCAAGTACTGATTGGATTTGCTGATTTTTTACTCTTCTATTTTTTTTAAATCATTTGTTATAAGGGATGGCTTTTGGGAGAGGAGAAGGGGAAGGATATCAGAGGAAATCAAGGTAATACAAAAATCTATTTTTAACCTCATAACTATCTTCAAATTGAATGCTTTGTTCCTGTTCCAGCTCACATAAATTTAAAATGATATAATGGGGTATAGGTATATGCTGTATACCAAAAGAGATATAAAGATTTGTAAACAATGTGGATGTCATCACTGAGCAATAGCTAAATAAACTGAGGAACATAAATGAATGAAAAAGCATTTGTTGAGGTATTATAAAATGTCAAATACTGGAAATCCATGTAAAAAAATGAGACTCTCCATGTCTTCCTCTCAAAGAGCTTACATTCTAATAAGTAAAATAAAAAGAACAGGGAATAGTGGCTAAGGAAGGGGGTTTTGATCCAGGAAAATCATAAGGATAATAAGTAAAACCAGTAATGATGTTTTTCTCTCTAAAAAATATTGTTTATTTTATTTTTAGATTTTTTTTCATTTATGTGTGTGTATTAATTTGAATTGCCTTAGAAGATTCTGAAGATCACCTGGCAGCATAAGATACCAGACAATGAGGTCCCTTCTAAAACTAAATTGCCAAGCATTCCAACTCTACTCCAGAGGGCACAACTCCATTGGGCTGGCCACACTGTTCTAATGACAAAATTACGCTTGCCAAAAAAAAAATTATTTTATGGAGAATTCACACAGGGCAAGGGCTCACAAGGTAGTCAGAAAAAGCAATACAAGAACACTCTCTCAAGGTATTTCTTAAGAACTTCAGAATTTATTATATGACATTAGAGACACTGACACTGGATCACCCATCATGGTGTGCCCTCAGAGAAGGTGCTGTGCTCTATGAGCAAAGCAGAAGTGAATTAGCCCAAAAGAATTGAGAGATGTGCAAAATTAGAGAAGCTTCCCCAAATGTTCATATGAACTATGTGTCCGATATGTGGCAGAGCATGCTGAGCTCATGCTGATCTGATCAGCCACAGTCAGACATTCCAACTTGATTCTAAGATAGTGATTTCATTTTGGTTCTCTTTGTAAATGAAGGAAAACAACAACATTTATATATGTACGAATATATTTATGTTTGTATGTATGTATAAATACATATTTGTCAATACATCAAGATGTATCAATAATACATCTACATAGATGTATTATCTATCTCAGCCCCAATCCCTAGAAAAATCATCCTTGTAACTTTTAAAGAGAACTTTTAAAATCTTAGTCTATATAACAAACACATCACACACACTGTCCCCCCACTTCTGAAAAGCAGATCTCTTCCCCTCCAGTTTTAGTAAAAAATCTCCTTGCCTACTCTGCATTTAACTCCAACTCACCCCCAAATTATTTTTTAATATAATGCCATGAACTCTTATGTACAACGTGGAATTTTCTAAAGTACATAGCAAATTTAACATCCTATTCAATGGTATCAAATTTAACACAGTAATCAGTAGTATCAAATTTAACACAGTAACAGTAGTATCAACAGTGCCCTGTTTGGGTCCTTTTCCTTATACTTTCTTCTGTGTCTACATGTTTTTTAATGTTCCATCAATATTCTTTTCATTGTTTTCTGAAGGGTACAGGGAGAAGCATCATTAATCTACTCAATTTTTTATGGATCTTCCCCTTCAAAAAAAATCCTTTTTTATAATAAATAAATATAGGCAAGGGCAAAACAAATGTGCACATTAGCATAAGAACATATGGCTCACTTTGCACCTCCATGTATAACCCTTCTGGCAAGAGGTGTCATGATTTCTCATCAGTCCTCTGGAGTTCTGAATCAACAATGATCGCAGTTCTTGAGTCTTTCACAATTGTTTTTCTTCAGGATGTTACAGTTGTACAAATTGTTTTTCTAATTGTGTTCATTTTGCTTTACATCAATTCATCCAAGGCTTCTCAGGTTTCTGTGAACATATCCCTTCCCTAACAATGTATCTACTCATTACATGAATAATGTTTCATTATACTAATATATCATAACTAGTTCAGTCATTCCATAATTGGTAAGCATCCACTCTGCTTCTATTTTTCTACTCTAACAAAAATTACTTCCCCCTCTATTTTTGAACTCTTTGGGATATATCTTAGTAGTGACATTACAGGATCAAAGTTTATTACTTTGGGGAGCTACTTTTCAGAATGGATGGAGCACTTGACAGCACAGAGCAATTGAAAGCAGGAATATTTCTGTTCTCCAATCTATCCTTCTCTGCCATCTTTGCCAATAAGATGGGTAGAAGGTAGAATCTCCAAGTTGATTTAACATGAATTAATGATCTAAGGCATTTTTATATGGTTGTTGATAATCCATACCTTTCTTCTTTTGAGAATTTCCTATTCATAGCCTCTGACCATTTATGTGGAGGGTAATAGCTTTTGTTCTTAAACAAAAGTTGGTAAAAGTGATTAAATAGAAGAGAAATTGGAGGGCAGGAAAAGAAGAATAATGAAGGTGGCAGTATTCATGCAATAAATGGGGTAGATGGCAAGATGCCCAGAGTAAATGGTTGAATGGCATGTGAAGCATGGTCTGAGACCCATTAGATATAGTTAGTGGGTTAGGTGAGCTTGCACTCAACTCAGCCCAGACAAGAGTTCCAAAATTAATTGGATTAACTTTCCCAAGGAAGCCTTGCTATTGACACTAGGGGTCTAGTCTGAAATGTGCTTTTCCAAAAGAGGAAAAGGAGGTAACAAAGGAGCCCCAAGGAAAGATCTAAAGGAATAATTACTGTACCATAAAAAGAATATTAGTTGTTATGTACAACCCCATTTGGGGTTTTCTTGGCAGAGATACTGGAATGGTATACCAGGTCTTTTCTAGTTCATTATAGAGATGAAGAATGGAGGAAAACAAGATTAAATGATTTGTCCAGGATTTACCCACAGCTAGTAAGTGCTGAGGCCATATCTGAACTCAGGTTTTCCTGACTCCAGGACCAGGGTCCTATCTATTTCTCCGCTTTGTACCATAAGGAATGACAAATTGAAGAAGTCAGAAAAACATGGGAAAATTTTTATAAACTGATAACCATAAGTAGAAATGAAAAGAATAATCAAACAAGAACAAATGCTGCATAGTTCTATTGCTGGCCAGCCCTAGATAAGACATTAGAAACTGCCTTTTTCCTTCAGTTGGTTAGGTGGAGTAATATGATTTTGCTTAACTGTTTGGCTTTTCATTCTGTTACAAAGAAAGTCTTCAGTGGGGAAAGCAAAAAGATGGGTATGTTTGAATACTATTCCATTACTGTGATATAAAAAAAAGACTTCAATAAAATTCAAACAATCTTTAAATAAAATAAATATTAGGTCATTAATGGTCTTTTCAATTCTAAATTCTGTGATTCCACAAATGAGATAATCTCTAAGGTCCCTTTCATCTCAGAAAGCTCCAATTCTGTATAAAATTGTTTAGTATAAACACAACAAACTTTCTTAGTAGAAAAATGAGCCCCCTAACCCTTCTCATGGTCACATGGCTACCTATAAAAAAAAAAAAAAAGAGGCCCTAAGGCAACTAAAATGGATATTCTCTAGGACTCAAATGCGTAAATGGGCTTCTTAAGAACATGAGGTTCTATACAATGGCTTGAAATAAGTCTGGTGGCCTTTACATAAATAAGTGCCAGTGCCAGTACAAAACAGTTTTATTCCCAGAGCAGCCTAATTGTTGTTGTTATTCAGTAGTGTCTGACTCAACGTGACCCCAATGGACTTTTGCCCATGATGTTTTCTTGGCAAAGATACTAGATTGGTTTGCCATTTTCTTCTCCAGTGTGTCCCCATTTTATAGATAAGTAACTGAGGTAAACAGGTAAGTAACCTGCGCAGAGTGACACAACTAGCAAGTATTTGAACTCAGATCTTTCTAATTCAAGCTCCAGTATTCTATCCACTGCACCACCTAGGCTAACCCATCAGAAAAGCCTTAGAAAAGACTAGTGAAGTTTCCACCTCCAAGCCCTGCCTCTGATAGAAAAGAAGCAGTTAGAAAATGTACAGCAGAATGGAGGAGTGGAAAAATGACTGGAAAAGGAAAAGGAAAAGGAAAAAGGAGTAAGAAATGCAAGGGACGGGAAAAAGGCAGCCCTGAAACTGGCTCCCCACAGTGGGACAGATCTCTAACATTTATTACCTGTGTGATATAAGAACAATTAAATCAATTAGCCTCACAAAGTCTCAATTTCTTCATCTGTAAAAAGAGAGGACTGGACTACAGAAGCTTTAAGATCCTCTTTTCAGCTCTATATCTACAACTCTCATTATTTTTGCATCACCTGAAAAATTAGCAAATTGGTAAAATGTCAAAGATGACAAAAAAATGAAGTGGATAACATTGGAAAGGCTATGAACAAACAAATATATGAATCAACTATTGCTAGAACTGAGTGTTATTCCCACTGTTCTGGAAGAAAATTTGGAATCAGGCACCAAAAAAAATGATTAAAATGTTCATTTTCTTTGACCCTATGAACCCTGTGCTGAGCATATGACCCATAAATCAAAGTTAGAAATGTCCAATCAACACACTAATGTATCAGTAAGGCATGTTGTGTGGTAGCCAAAAACTGGGAACAAAGTAAGTATCTCTTTATTGGAAAATGGCTGAACAGACTGTGGTACATATATGTAATGGAATATCACTATACCATAATGAAGAATTCACAAAAACATGAAAAGATAGAGGAATTGATACAGAATCAGGAAAACAATGTACACAATGATACAATAACAAATAGAAAAACATGAAAGTAAAATGGAATAATATAATATAATAATGATGACGAAGTTTCATTACAGAGAAGAATTGAGAAACTGTACCTCTTTTTTCCCTCTTTCATTGAAGAGAAGAGAAGAGACTCTATAGCTATGGAATGTTTCTTGTACAATAAAAAATGGTAATTGTGTTAGTTTGGCTTTCTTTTTTAAGCTTTAATATAATGTAAGGAAAATTCAGAAATGAATGTGACATAAGAAATAAGAAATATCAATATAATAAAAAAGGTTTTAAAACTAAAATTAAATAAATAAACACAGTACTATATCAGTAGATCTGAAATCTCCAAAAGAAAAATACACATTCAGTGTGTACCGCTCGCTCTGTGTGTGTATGTGTGTGTGTATACACATGTATAGTACCTATACACATACTATATACTATATAACTATTTCACATAGCTACTAGGCATATGTACATACTATAGTAGATCTACTATATATATATTTAGCATCTACTATAGTAGTTCTACTATAGATACTAGTATACTATATTATACTAGTAAATCTACTATAATGTATATATACACAATAGTAAATCTATATATTCCTTATAGTAGATATCTATATATTTACTAAAGTATATACAGATAGTTTAGTGGACAGAGCACTGGTCCTGAAATCAGAAAGACCTAAATTCACACTGTATTATTATACTAAGGAACTAGGTGACATAAAGTATTGGAAATAGCAGCAGGAAGTCCTGATTGGCTTAGGACCCTAACTATGTGATCCTGGACAAGTCCCTTAACTTCTGTTTGATTCAGTTTCCTCATCTGTAAAATAGAGATAACAGTATCCATTACCTCCTAATATTGATGTAAGGTTCAAATGACAGATTTAATCTTCCTATACATAGTAAACACTATATAAATACTTATTCTCTTCCCCATTCCCTTCATCCCTAATATATATATAGTATATATGGTACATATATGTGAATATGTATATATTACTAGTCTACTATAAGTAGCAAAAGTATATATACTCGTATAACTGTAGCTATATTATATAAATATATGTATACTATATAGTTATAAACTATATAGTTTATTTGAGCTGCAATAAGTTATAAACACTTTGCATTAAATAAGTTCATTCATTTTCCTTATAAGAGAGATCCTCTCAAGCTCTCACTGAGCCTTTACTTTCATTTTAGGCAGAATCCTAACAGAGTAACTTGTCTTCCAGCCTATATCTACATGGAAGAAGAAAATAAGAATAGAAAAATGATGTCTAAATATGGGCACACTGATAGCTGCAAGGTAAAAAACAGGAAAAAAAACTGATAAGAAAAAAATAATAGTCTGACTGCATTTCGCTTAGAACCAAGCCCTCTGTACTTCACCACCACAGCTCAGCAAAAGCATCATTCTTAATACAACAATAAATATATATACTATACATAATATAGAGATCCAACAATAAATATGTAAAATAAATGTGTATAAAGGATATAAACATGTGTTATCCAAAAAAACTTAAAACACTTTTCAGAATAGAACAGGCTGATGTTGAGATCTGGACAAGCACTGGAAACTGTGCAAACAAATGAATATGCATATATACAAAGAAATATATACTCTAAGTCCACCACAGAATTAGAACCCTCCCACATGTGACAATATCTCAGTGTCACGAAGAAAAGAATTTTCTGTCATTGAAATCATGCACATTTGTAAGTGGTAACAATAAAATCACATCCCCTTGTACCCCACAGAGTATCATGACTCATCTTAGCTATCCTTAAGTCTAATTTACCACACTTGTTTAATATGTTTCAAGGAATTTACTGAAAAAATTTCCATCAAAAGAATGGTTAAAATAAAAACAAAACATTGGAAACACTGAAAATAGGGAAATTTCCATTATCTAGTAAATGCTTATTCCACTACAATGAGAAATAAAACTCTTAAAATCTTAGCAGTCATCAAATACAATACCATCTAACATCCTCATTTTAAAAGATGCAGAAATAGAGGCACCAAGAAACTTCTTCAAGATCAAATAGGAAAGCAAATAGCAGATCTGAGATCTGAATCTAAAACTACAAAGCAAAGCACTATTTAAAATTAATCTCCTCTAACTACTAAGGCTTTTTTATTTATGAAAAGGAAATTAAATTGGACAACCCAAGAAAAAATCCAAACAAATTTAATTCTTAACTTCAAATCATTCACAGGATATCTATTCAGGCCAAAATGATTTGATTACAACAGCCTACACTGTCTGGTTAGAACAATTCATCCAAGATGCTATCATTGACACACTTCTATGTAGCTACATCTGTCAACTAAACATATTTGTGTTTTCATTCACAAAATATTTCTAGTTAACAGAGAAAGATTATTGGACACTACACCAGGTACTAATATTACAGAATTCTCATTAAGTGTCTAAATATGATTAGACAGTTCTATTCTTCACAATATGACTTTGGTGGGAATGAAAGTAAATATTTTAAAAAGTTAAAATTTTCTCCAAGCTTCTCTGATGAAAATTAAAACTTTTCTCAACAAAATGCAAAAGAAATAATAGTGAATTTAACACCAAGTATGAAAAGTCAAGACTCAGAATAAATCCTACAGGTAGAAAGCTCTCCTCCTGCCTTAGGGTCAGTGTCTAAATACCCCAGAACAATTTTTTCTAATCTCTTTCCAAAGGCCTCCAAAAACTATTACAATTTACCAGATAAGGAATCATTATGCCCCTTTGCTATGCTATTTGGTCATTTCAGTCTTGTCTGACTTTTTGCAATACCATTTGGGGTTTTCTTGGCAAAAACACTGGAGGGGTTTGCCATTTCCTCTTCTAGCTCATTTGACAGATGAGGAAATAAGGCAAACAGGGTTCCAATTGTGCAATTACACAACTAGTGACTAAGAAAAATGTAGCTTCCTGACTTCAAGACCAGCACTCTATCCACTTCACCAACTAATTGCACTTAGGGAAAAAATAAAAATAAAAAAGAGTTCAGTCTGATGTCTGATAACCTATGCCTCCTTAAACATGTCCAACTGTTTTGTTTTGTTTTAACCATTTTTAATGGAAATCTTTTTAAAACACTCCAATGTTTTGTTACCCTCATTTGTCATCTTCTTTTCATCTAATCTAATTCTTATCTATTTCAATTTATGCTCTCTTCTCAGGCTCAAAATCTTGGATTCATCTTTGACTCTTTTTTCCTTTCTATATAGTCAGTTATTCACCAAGTCCAATAACCTTCTGTCATCATTTTTGATCAACTTGTGTCATTCATCTGAAATACAACATACCACTCCCATCTACCCATCCCTCCCCTTCATAGCCAGTATCTGTCAGAGGAGGACCTTGTACCCAGATCTTGCTGACTTTGAGAGCAGCTCTCTATCCCCTATGTTATGCTAACTCTGAAAATAAAATCTTTTTATATTTTCTAAAAAAGAATACCAAAAGTCAATATATGTATTCATCACATTTGGTATAAAAACATTAAGTGTTTATCTATGCAGCATATGTGTATACACACACACACACAAACACACATACACATATTTTGATGTCCCACACCGAGTTATTTTTCTTCTAAAATTCCATCATGTTTTATGAGAGTAATCCTTAGTTCCCACAGATTAGGCTAGCAGATAACAAGATCCAGAAGGTACTGACAAATTGCTATAATAAAAATAACAGCAACAATAATAATAGCATTCATACAGCTCTTGAAGGTTTACAAGACACTTTACTATCATATTTGATTCTCACAAGCCATTGAGGTAGGGGCTAATATTCCCATTTTACAGATAAGAAAATGGAGGCAACAGAAAAATGACTTGCCTGGGGTCACATGACTAATATCCAAAGAAATCATGTCTTTCTTTCTCTAAGTGTAATATTCAATTCACTATGTCACTGAGATGTTCCCAGGACTATGATATATTCTCTACATGTCATACAAAAATAAGTTATATATTCCCTAACAGGTTGGCTGCAGAGTAATGAATGACTTTTTCTGCCGTAGCAAATTCCTAAAAGTTTCATGCTAAACTTTTCCATCTATCCACTGCCCTGTACTCAAAGATCAACACCATAATTCAAGCCTTTATCACCTCTTACATGGATTAGCAAAAATTTTCTAATTAGTCTTCCTTGCCTGCTATTTCTCTTCCTTCTCCATTATTCTTATCAGTTCATCAATCCACACACAGATGCCAAATCGATATCCCTAAAACACCGGACTTTGTCAGTCCCCTGAGCAAATAGCTTCTTTCTTCTTGCTTATAATGGTTTTGCAATTTAAAGTCCTGCACAATCTAGTTCCCACACCTATCTTTCAGACTAACTTTATATTACTTCCCTTTGTATATAACTTTACAACTAGGTTAGTGTACTTGGTAGTCCCAATTTAGAATGCTATCTAACCTCACCTTTGTCCCTTGGAATTCTTTTTTTCTTTCAAAATTCAATTTAGTTGCCCCTTTCTATATGAAGTTTTCCCCGATATCCAGTTGTGACTACTCATTTCGCTTCCAAAACAGTGTTTTTTATATTTTGTATTTATTTAAATGTGTTATGTATTGTTTTCCACCCCTGGAGGGCAAACACTATCATTTTTTTTCCTTTGTATTTTAAATGCTTAGAACAATAAGCAGTTAAAAATTTCAAAGGCATTTGTCTTTAAAATGTTTATAAACTTACAACCACAACATTTTCTGATGATGGAGAAACAAAAAAATTAAAAAGATAGATAATATAAAGTCTTGAGTGAACCGAGGAAATTAACCAAAATTCCTTATTCTTCCTTTCTACTCTCATGGTCAACCTCATTCAGTAATCCGCTTGGGAAAAGACCACTCACTTAAATCTAAGTAAGGTTTGTACCTAAGAGAATCCTTAGAGCAGTAGTTAAATATTGAAATTTCAAAGGATGTTCTATAGAGCTATAAAAAAGTTAAGATTTATAAATCCAAAAAAACATGCAACCATAAATTTATGACCAGAAGAGCTGTTACAAGCTACCTAGTCTGGTCCCCTCATTTTACAGATAAGGAAACTGAGGTCCAGAGAGATTAAAGGACTATTGGCAAAGATCCTTAAATAAGCAGCAAAGATAAGGTTCAAATTAGGCTCAGCTTTATAAAGTACCACCTTCCCTCCATGAAGCCATTTTCCTGATCACCCAAACAAAAAAAGTTCTCTCTTAAAAGTCAGAGGATCACAGATTTTGAGCCAGAAGGGACCTCAAAGGTTCTCTGCTCCCACAACTTCATGAATGAGGTTTTCTTATATTATTTGATACTGATACGGCTTCTACCCTGATCACATTTTACCCTTATTTTTATCCATTGGACATATTCTCCTACTAAGACTATAATCCAAGATCCTTGAAAGCAAAAAATATGTTGTTTTTCTTCTTTTTCTTGGCAACTCATAGTATCTGGTTAGCAAAAGATACTTAATAAATGTGGGCAGAAAACATTTATTAAGCTAATTAGGTACCAATTAACAATAGTGAACATTCATAATGCCAATACTACAAATAATTAAGTAGTAGTTATCAATAATTAAAAAGTTTTTTCATCTAGTAAATCAGTGAATGAAGATTTGACTGACAAAAGTATCATATTCATGCAGAACGCCTAAACTAGGTAAGACCTAAAACATCACAGTATCCTGTTGTATATCCCACAGTATTCTATGTGATGTCAAACTCAAACAGAACCAAATCCCAGCTGATCCATACTGACTCTGAAAATCATAAATTAATATCTGTGCTCTATTCTATTTTTACTTATTTTATTAAACATTTACCACTTCCATGTAGGTTCTGTCACTCCAGAGGAGTTTCAGCAAAGCACGTTTGACACCTCTTAGAGGATCATAGTTTTAAAGCTGCAAGAAATCTTTGAGAACTTCAAGTCAAACCCTCCACGTTTTACAGATGAGGAAACTGAGGACACACAAATTAAATGATTTGACAAATATTGCATAATGGACAAAGAGGTGAAATTCAAATTCAGAGCCTGATTACAAATCCCAATTCCATTATATAAAACTCTCTCTAAAATGCCAAAAACGTAAGAAACCAGAAGAAATTGGAATTGAGTGAAAACTGCTATGCAACTGTAGCAGCTGAAAAGGATTCCACTGTCAATGATTTTAAGTCTCTTCCTAGAATTACACAGAAAAATCATTTTAGACTTTACTGTAAAATGACCCAGAAAGCACTGCTTCTTTTTGTAAAGTGTTTGTGTCGAGTGTTTTATTTTTTTAATGTTCTGAACAAACAAGTCCTCTTGAAGACAACAAAAAGAAGTCTGGCTGCTGAGGTTTTCTGGGTTGCTAGGGTTTTGTTGTCTGCTTTTTGTTTTTCTTTTTATAAAAGAGTGCCTGTTCCTTGGGAAGAAATCATTATGGGGGGAAAAAAAAAAAGAAGTGAGATTTAACAACAGAGATAACCTTTCGCTACATATCAAGCCCTGAAAAGTCATTTTTATGGGCTTTTTTTTAAAGCTCATTTTGTTCCCTTAGCTTCCTCTGTTGGGGGGAGGTTTTTGTTTTGTTGTGTTTTTTATTCCATTGTGAAAATCCAGATTACAAGATAACACCAGTTCTATCCCCGATGATGAATGTAACAGAGTTTTAGAATGTGCTATACAAATTTAGGGCCATGGTTACTCAATGGAGGGTCTCAGATATTGCATTTGCAGGTATCAGATTGCCTTAGCCTATGCCTCCCCCAAGCTGAAAATCAGTACCAGAAAAATGAGTATTTTTGAAGAGGAACTGGTCAAAGGGATGGTGTTTTGCCAAGCTTGGGCATAGTCCCTCTTCTCCCTTGCCTGCTTCTCTCTGACCCTTTTCTCTCTCTCTGGGTTCTCCCTCCTTTCACTATTTCTCATCTTCATCTCCTTTCTATGACTAGTGCAGTGTTACACCAGGGAAAGAAAAAGAAGCTCAAAGAAATGAGTCCTGTTGATGGTCTCTCCTCAGTGTCAAGAAGGTAACTGCTCTCTTTCAAAGCTATCTGTCAGAGCTTTACTCAAATATAAAAGTTGTTTTTGCAGCTATCTATGTTAAGTATGACTTAAAGATTCTATATTTTGAAATTAATTTTGATCTGTAAAGTTGTCATTTTTTTTCCTTAATTGTAGCTATCTTAACAGCCAACTACAAAACCAATATTGTATAGAAATGTGCTCCAGCTTAAAGCCAAGGAATCATAATTATAAAACTAAATTGTCACCTATCTTTTGTTTTCCTCTACTTTTCAGGAGATTTTTATTGCATTCAGTGGAACTAGAACATGCTCCTATAATTACCTATATGAAATTAGGCTGTAAGTTTAGAACAGGAAGTGCGATTTGTAAAGAATTTACATATTTGCATTTTTGGATTAGAGCACTAGATTTGGAGTCAGGAAAATCTAAATTCAAATCTCACTTTCAAAATATACAAAACAAGTAATACTGAATAAGGTGTATCTTCTCTGGCTCTCAATTCCTCAAGTGTAAAATAATGAAGTTGGGGGCTCAATGACTTAGGTCCTAAATCTATGATCCTGTGTTCACAGAATGTTAGAACTACAAAGGGTCTCGGAGATCACCTAGTTCAACACTCTAAATTTAAAATAAGGAAATTGAGATTTAGAGAGATGAAATAATCTACCTTACTTTGGGCATCAATCAAGGGTAAATACAATAGAATCAATGGAGTACAGAATTTGAGAGCAGGAAGGAATTCTCAGAAGAAAATTGGACCAACCATACATAAAAGGAATTCCCACTACAAACACACCTTACAGTGGACATCCAGCCACTGCCTAAAACTCCCAAAGTTCAAAAACCCCTAACCTCTCACAATCACATGGTTCTAATTGCTAAGAAAACTTTTCCTGACATTTAATCTTGGTTTTCTGCAACTTCTACCCAGTGGTCCATTCTCTGAGGTCTAATGGAACAAGTCCTTGTTCCTTCTCAGGATAGACCTTCAGATACTTGCTCAAAATAGTGATCATGAAATCCTAAGTCTGCCTTTTTCCAAATTAAATGTCAGTTTCCTTCAACTGATCTTCATATGACATGAAATCAAGGCCTTTCAATATCCTTAATGCCCTGTCCTAGATACTCTCCAGAGCTTATAAATGTTGTTCTTAATCCATAGCACCCAGAACTGAACCCAATGCTCAAAATGAGTTCTAAGAAGAGCAGAATATTGCAGACTGTCACTCCCCAGTTCCTGAAAGCTGTATCTCTCTCTTAATGCAGTTTAAGATTGCATTCTTTTTTTTATATCACACAATATGATTCATATTGAGCATACAGTTCTCTAAAACCCACAGTCTTTTTCAGAACTACTATCTATACCTCTCCTCCATAGTTTATATTATTTTTGAAACCTAAATTTGAGACTTTACAATTATTTCAGCTGAAATTCATCTTATCCAGCTCAGCTCAAAGGTCTCACTTGTCAAGATCCTTTTTGGATCCTGACTGTCATCCACTGTATTAGCCATTCTTCTTGGCTTTATGTCATCTGCAAATTTAAAATCTACTGATAAAAATGTTCAATAGGACAATACCAAGGAGAGATCCCTGGGATACTCCAATGGAGACCTACTGCCATATTAACAAGGAACAACTGTCCAATCTGTCAAAGTTCTGAAACAATGTACAACTGTCCTAACCCATCTCTTTTCATCTTCACCATAAGAATAATGAGATACTTTATCAAAAGCTTTAAGAAGATCTAGGTCAAGTACATCCACAGCATTCCGCGCCTTCAGTTAACAGGATAATACTGTCAAAAAAGGAAATGAGGTTAGTCTGACATAATATTCTGTTCTTGTTGAAGCCATACTTGCTCTTTGTAATCATCCCTATAATTTGATCTCTTCCCCCAAAAAAAGGAATTCCAAGCCTTCATTTTCCTAAATTCATTTTTCCAAATTTTCTTCTGTCATCCAAATTCCATTCCTCATCCATCCCTTTTCTATCAGTAGATGATCTGACTCTAACCTGAACTCCATTTCCTCCATAGCTCAAAACTTCTCTAAGATTCCACTCATCTTTTCCTTCTTCCTTCTAGTCTGCACTCTAACTCTATATGTCAAGGATAACTTCAATGTGTGCCATTAATTCCATCCCCTCCAGATTCCTCCAGGGACCTCAGTCCATAGATCAGATTCTCTTGTTCATTTTCAATCTCTGCCTTCCTGTTGGCTTCTTTCCCCTCTACTGTGGAACATGTTTAGGTCTTCCCTTACTTGCTGTGACCCTTCAAGGAATCATCAACTTCTCACTACCCTTTCACTATTAAAAACCAATGTAAGTATAGTCACTGCCTCAACTTCTTCATCCCCCTATAATCTAGCTTCCATACTCTCCATTCACTCTCTCATCTCCAGTGACATTAATAAATCCAATCATCTCTTCTCGATCTCCTCCTGCTCTTTAATGTTTATATAGTATATGAAACAGATGACAAAACCATCCTTTTCTTGATATTCTCACCTTACTTGGATTCCATGATGCTATTCTTCTGGTTCTCCTCCTATCTGTTTTATTTGATAATTTATCTTCATGTTCCCTAGATCTATCTCCCCCACAAGTCTGAATGACCCCAAGTTTGTCTCTTACTCTTCCTCTCTCATCTATTTCAACCACTCACAACCATCCCCCAGATGTAGTCTGTTCTAGACAAAGTAAAGTGGGACTATTCAATTCATTTCTCCTCCCTCCTCATTTACAAATACTCAATAACTCTATCAAAGTAAACTCAGATAATATTATTTTTTTGCCTATCATGCTACACTAGAGAGCTTTCAAGTCATTAAAACTCCCAAGAATCTGAGGTTTTATTTTGCTTTTATTTTTTCTTCTTTAAATTTTGTAATTTTATTTTTAATTTATGAAATAAAACAAGCATTTCTGTAACATAATAGAATAAAAAATTACACATAAAACTCAAATCTGTTATTTTCAACTTCTATTTTTTTCAAATATATAATAAAATTATCATGTAACTTCCTGTTTATTTTTTCTTGTTCATAAACCTGTATACTCAGCCAGAGTTTCTTACCTAAGCATCAGTTCCAAATCTCTGTCCATATAAAAATTCAACCTCACCATGGCCCAAACTGAGTTCATCATATCTTCTAAATAATTATAGAATTGTCCAATATAGGGCTTAAGGATCTTGGTTAATTGGTAAGTTTGAGCTTTAACGCTTTCTTATTTGATGGCTGCTTTTAGGCCTACAATGTTTTGTGTATGTTTCATTATCCTCTAGGTAAGTTTGTCTACGTGTCAAAAGAGTTGTCCCTCTTTTGACTTCATATGAGATAGTTTGTGCAACTGCTTGTAGAGCTCCAATTAGGGCGTATTTTGAGTTGGAGGCTCACCCTGACCATAAGATTGAATACACTGATAGGCCAGATAGGGAAAGGACAAAGATAAGTCCGAGATTAAGGTCTAGTAGGGTGTTGGGTATGGGTAGTGGGTTCAAATTGTTAGGGCGATGGAAAGGGCTAGAATAGGGGCAATAATATTGAAATGGAAGAGGTTAATGGGCCAAGGGGCTCTTTTGTAAATAGTTTTACTGCATCAGCGAACAGTTGTAGGAGGCCATAGGGACCTACAATATTTGGTCCTTTTCAGAATTGTATGTAGCCTAGCACTTTGCATTCAATAAGTGTCAGGAAGGCTACTGCGAGGAGAATGGGGACAATATAGAGTAGAAGATTTATTGTGAACATTTGTTAAGAAGAGGGCTTGAACCTCTGGGAGTAAAGAGTTGAAAGGGAATTTCAACATTGTCAAATCCAACCCTTTCATTTTACAGATGAGGAAACTGAGACCAACAAAACTTAAAGGTCTTTCTCAAAGTCATAGAAGTATTAAGAATGTGAGTTAAGATTGTAACCTACATCTTTTAGTTCCATACTCAATGTCCTTTCCACTGAACTACTTCCCAAAAAAACCTGCTACCCAGTCTTAAAATCCCAAGTGTCATCTTTGAATCTTTCCTTTTCATTATGCAACTTCCTTCACCCTTTATTTCTAAAGCCATCTAAGTAAATAGAGTCCTGGGCCTTCAGTCAGAATTACTGGATTCAAATATAATCTCAAATACTGTGTAAGTTTTCTCAATTGAATATGGGGCTGATATAGCATCTACCTCCTAGGGTTGACATGAGAATCAAATGAGAAAATATTTACAAAGTATTTAGCACTGTGCCTAGCACAAGGTAGGTGCTTAATAAATGCTTGTTCCTTTCCTTCCAAGTACTATTGATTCTATCTCTATATTATTTATTATTATTATTGTTACTTACATTATATTTTATATACTTTATATTTATATTTACTATATATATTTATATTATTATGTCATATGCCATATATTTATGTTTTATATTATCATTTATTAGCACAGTGCCTGACACATAATGGGTGCTTAGTCTGTGTTTGTTGACTTGACCTGACTTGCCTAGTCCAGATCATTATCACTCCCCTAAACTAAGGTAACAACCTAACTCTAATCTCTTCTCTCTACAATCCAGCCTTCATCTCAAGCCAACAAATGAATCAATCTGACCATGTCATTCCATCATTCAAGGCATTCAGTAGTCTGCCACTAACCTTACTTCAGATACAACTCTACAAGCACATCATCATCTTTCAGCCAAACAGAACAGCCACTTGCCCCAAGACCTCACTCTGCCCTGCCCCACTTCCATCACAGAAGCCATTGCCCAATACAGCAATTCTGGAATACAATCCTTTCAACATTTCTACCTGCTGAAATTTTAATGTAATTAATAGACTTGGACCTGGAAAGTCCCCAATAGGATACCTAGTGCAACCCCCTCATTTTGGAGATGAAGAAAGAGACATTCAAAAGAAATTATAGACCTTTGCAGGGTAGAAAGCAGTAGTGTGTCAGGGCCCCAAACTAAGTCTAACAACTCCAGAGCTAGTGTGGGAGAGTATCCTGCAATATGCATCCTTCTCTTACTTCAAGGCCCCATTAAGGTACCATCTGTCTCAATGAAATCCTCCATGATATTCCCAACTAAAAATGATCTCTCCCATTTCAAAGTTAAAGCATCCAAGATTTAGGGCTAGAAGGAACCATGGAAGTCCTCTCATCCAATACCCTTACTTTGATGATGACACAAGTGATGGGTTGCCACTAATGCCATTTGGGACTCCAAAGGAAGGGAGCTTGTGTACAGTTCCAAGAGTAGGAAGAACTTTTCTCTTAACCTTTCAACTGGCTGTGCCAGGTTTTCTTAGAGAACTTTGACAGTAAGACTTGCTTTAGAGTTCTGTGGTTATTTAGTCATTTTTCAGTCATTTCTGACTCTTTATGACCCCATTTGGGGCTTTCTTATGACCCCATTTGGGGCTTTCTTGGCAAAGGTACTGAGTAGCTTGCCATTTTTTTTCTTCAGCTCATGTTAAAGATGAGAAACTGAGGCAAACAGGATAACTTGTCCAGGATTACATAGCTAGGAAGTATCTAAAGCTGAATTCGGCCTCAAGAAGATGAGTCCTCCTGACTCCCAGAACCAGCTTCTAGCTACTGTACCCACAGTTACCCCTTTATTGAATGCCTTATCTGAAGGTCTCCTTTATCCTTGTCACATCTCACTCTGTATTACAGTGTCCCATTCTCTTAATAAAACTGGAACACAAGCTCTTTAAGAGCAGGAACTGTATTAATTTCCTCTTGGAATTAGCAGTACCTAAATCCAGCACTTTATATATAGTAAGTATTCCTATTAAACTAAATAGTTTGTGTGACAAAACAAGAACTAGATCCCAGGGACTAAAAATCCAATGATTTTCTTACCACCCTATTAGAATTATGGTTCCCATTCAACATGTCATCAATGGCTGACTATAAATTTTGTCCAATCGTACATGTTGAAGATACAGAAAAAAAGAAAAAAGTGAATAGTGTCCTTATCCTAAAGAATCTCAATATTTAGTGGGGTATATGATGTATTTGCATGAAAAATTTAAAGACTTACCAAAAAAAATTTACAAAGAAAAAATGAGAATCTAGAAATCTAGATGTTCTTCAGGGTCAGCAAGTCTAATTTATACATGGTGGGGAATCCCTTCTAAGGCATCCTCAAATTTAGGGTTAGAGTCTTCTACTTTAAGATATTGGGTGAGACAGAGCCTGCAGCCTTCTGGTATAGTCTGTTCTACCTTCCAAGAGTTCTAATGATTAGGGAGTTTCTTCTCAAGTACAGCTTCAGTTTACCACTCTGAAATCTGTACTGGGCCAAGCAGCACAAGTCTAATCTCGTTTACATATGAAAAGTCTTCAACTAATTGAAATCCTAAAGCTCCTTCTCTGGGTTAAGCAACACCACCAATACCTTTTAATTCAGGTATTTTTAACCTGGGATCTGTGAAATTGGTTTTGTTTTGCTTTTGCTGTCATTGTCCTTTATAAGAGTATCTCAACATAATTGGTTTCCTGTAATTTTATTTTGTTTTATGAATGTAAAAATATTTTTTCAGGAAAAGGGTCTTTAGGATTCGATAGAGTGGCAAGGGAGTTAATGATGCAGAAACAGTTACGAAACTCCCTACTTTAATTGCACCTAGCTACTCTCTTTTTTAACACATACTAGCAGTTTGGCAATCTTAAAATATTGAACTAAACAGAACACCACACCCCAGATGTAGTCTGTTCTAGACAAAGTAAAGTGGGACTATTCAATTCATTTCTCCTCCCTCCTCATTTACAAATACTCAATAATTCTATCAAAGTAGCCCCAGATAATATTACTTTTTTGCCTATCATGCTACACTAGAGAGCTTTCAAGTCATTAAAACTCCCAAGAATCTGAGGTTTTATTTTGCTTTTATTTTTTCTTCTTTAAATTTTGTAATTTTATTTTTAATTTATGAAATAAAACAAGCATTTCTGTAACATAATAGAATAAAAAATTACACATAAAACTCAAATCTGTTATTTTCAACTTCTATTTTTTTCAAATATATAATAAAATTATCATGTAACTTCCTGTTTGTTTTTTCTTGTCTTCCTGCCTCCATGGCTGCCATTAGACACAAATTTGTGTGTGTGTGTGTGTGTGTGTGTAAAATCATTCTATATATATAGTCCTCTGTGTCAGTTCTTTCTCTGGATGTAAACAGCATTCTTTTATGAATCCTTTGCAGTTAATTTGGATTAATAGTCAAATGGTCAAAAATGACTATTTTTAAAAATTTGATTAGTGTATTTTTGGTGATGATTGTATAGCCATGTCTCTCTCCATCACCATCACCACCATTCCTTTACTCCATCCATTACTTGGCCAATAGATTCTTGGATCCCTGCTGGGTTTGATATATCCCTGCTAAACAAAATCTTCCTAAGATTTGATCGTGCCAGTCTACCAGGATTTTCCAGGATTCCATTTCCATCATTCTTATATCTATCATCTCTTTCAGTTTTATATCAATCCTAATTTTTTTAAAAAAGCCTAAATTTCTATGGTTATACTTTATAAACAGGAATCCAGTTTTTCTTTCTTTCACTTACTCATTCATCAAAAATATAATAAGCAGCACCTATGGTTCAAGGATAATATGGTGAAGATAATACACAGTTCTCTGTCATAAGATAGACTTTATCTAGTTACATGTATGCCCTCAGGATTTTTACAGACTCACAGCTAGAGTCCATAGGAATCCTTGACTCTCCAAGAGCTTTGCAGATTTCATTTCACACTCTACATAGGAAGCAGTGGTACTGGTCTGTGGTGGTGAGCTCTAAGGGTGGAGTTTAAAACCAGGAAGAACTATGGTAACGAGACTGTAAAATTAGTAATATAGCAACCAAAAAAAAGTAAGAGCTGAGATCCAGGAGCACAGACAGTCCAAAGGTGAAAGAAAAGTTCTCCCTGTTCTTGGAATTCTCCCAAGATTCCTTCCTTTAGGGTCCCAAGTGTCATTAAAGACAAACTATTACTGATGGCAGTAATGTATCATCATATATAAGATAGATAAAAATATAGATCAGAGATGGGGCTATGAACCTGTGATTTCATTAGTCTAAGGAACTTTGATGTGAAGCCAGAAATCTAGAACTGATAATCATGGAATATCTAGAACTGATAACAAGGAATCAGAGACTTAACCTGAAAGGTTAACTGACTTGCCCCTGGAATCACAGAGTCAGGCTGTGTCAGAAGTAGCAGCTGAACTCTAAGGCAAAAACTCCTATTTATAAAGATGTATTCGAGCTTTGAGAGGCAGCAAGCACAACACAGGAAAAAGAGCAAAGGTAGCCTTGAAATCAGTTGTAGAGAAGGTAGAATTACCCTGTTAGAGGGAGTTCCTTTATCTGGGAGTTCCTTAGACCAATAAAATCACAGACCTAGTTCCCATCTTTTAAGATTCACAAAAACAATTCCTCCCTTCCCTTGACCTGGTGAATAGGTGATACAAGTATTATTATCTCCTTTTATATATTAGAGCTTGAGGGATCTGTCCATGTCACAAGTCAGTGTCAGAAGATGGCTTCAAACTCAATGGTCTGATTCCGATTTCAACAGTCTTTCTACTACCCACTACCTCCTCTTCTTACCACTAACCACAGTACCTAAATTTAAAAGTCTCTTAATAAGAATTTGCCTTTATTTATAGCTAAGCTCTACAGTACCATATAAATAAAAGCTAGAGGTATTTTCCCTTAAAGCTTGCTAACCATTACTGTGTGCAGGATTTATAACCATGAAAGAACATCAAGAGAAGCATTTCACACATAAATGACAAAGCTTTAAGATAACATGTGTCAATCACTATTTAGTGTACTAGTTATTAAACTATAGAACTAACATATAGTCCCTTCAATTAATAAGATACCAATTAATAAGCAGTCCCCAATTCCTAAAGTCAAAAATAAAAATTAAACAGGAATAACAATGGTACTCAGTCACAAAAGAACAGTGAACATTGATGTTACTTACTGACAGTGAATTAACCAAAGTGTATAGTACTGATAAGCAACATCAGAAAACACCAGGGTCTCTACCAGATGTATATTCAATTAATTTGACTTTGTTTATAGCTAACTTGTCCCCTAGCACACCAATAAAAGTTAGAAGTACTTTTCTTTAAAGCTTACTGAATATCACTGTATGCTGGATTTATAGCCATACAAGAATATTTTATTAAAGATAAGTGCCAAGGCAAGTACTAAGCCAGTTCTTTTTAACTTCTTAAATTCAGGGTCTCATTGACAACATGAGTATTCAATATTCTATGTCTCTTTGACCACATGAATTTTTTGAATTTTACATTCTATTTTCAGTCTATTTTCAGTTTCAGAACTATTTTCAGTCAAGGATCATAATATTCCAAAGCTTACTCCAACACTGCTCAAGAAATAGCATTGAAGGACTCCTAAAAAGACAAATAATCAGGGAGAAACCAGTTTTAAGATAACAAGACAGAAAAAAATGTTTGTTGAAGAAATCTTTTCTCCCTAATCAATATTTAAGCTTACAATTTGGTGATAAGCTCATTTCTTTAATGAAGAGCCATACTCATAAATTTCTAGAAACAGCAACATACTTAGCTAATCATATGTGATAAGATAGCTTAACAAAATAACTTTGGTTATTTTGCACTAAACTAAAACAGCACTAAACATAAGGTTAGACTAAAAAGGAAACTAATTAAGTACCTGAATTGAAAGAAAACAGGAGCCCTCTGGAATTAATTTTTGATTTGGCTTCATTTGGATTTTTGATTTTGTTGTGATTTTTTTTAAAAGACAAGTTTCAAGCAAGCAGATTTTGCCCTCTTTGCTATCTCAACTCTCCCCCCTCCAGTTCTCTACCACTAAATGTGATAGATATGATTTACTTCCCAGATTTTAACATCCCTTCTACTATATGACTATATTTACTAGAATTTTTGGTTCTGTAATTTTTCTCCATTCCTATGTCCATCATTCAAGATCTAGAGCCTCCTAATTAGTTTCAAGGTCTCAATTCTATGTCCCCCCCCAATATAACCACCACACTACTGCTAAAGTGAGATATTTCTGATCCATAAACTTCAATGATTCAATGATCAAATTCAAATTCTTTTGTTAGTGTATTTAAAGCTATTCACATCTTGATTCCAACTGACATACCCAGGCTTATTGTACATTGCTACTCTTCCCTAATTTACGGACTAGCCAAAGTGACTTTTTTTTGAAGAACATCTTATCTCTGCAATGGTTTTCCCTCCATACCTGGATACCTCCAGCCTCACCAGTTTTTATTAGTCTTCATTTCTTCAAAACTCAGCATAATCACTACAATGAACATGAGGTCATTCCTGATCTCCTAAGCTTCAATCCCCCCTTATTATTTCCTTGTACTAATTTAATTAGTCCCTAATGTAAGCTCTCTGATGACAAGGACTATATTTTTTTATCTTTGCATTGCCATCACTTAATACAAAGGCATAATCACTGTTACTGACTGGTTTATTTAAATGAATGTAGTGAATTCCCTCTCCTCATGCAAAGTGGAAACTTACCTGTATTTTAGGTGACTTCTGATTTCTAATTATATGAAATTAGTCATATGTCACTTAGAGACTGGCCTGGGGCACAGAGAGATTAAGGCATTTTGCCTCTCACAAAACTAGTGTGTCAAAGGTAGGGTTGAATGGGCCAGCCTTTCATCATTTACTACACCAGTGGTGTCTTAATTCTAATATAAAGGAAATCCATTAATCCTTGTAAACAAGGATGCCTTCAGGTCTAATATAGACACTTTTTTATACTGTAATGTTATTCATATTGTAATATTTTATTTATTTTATTAAATATTTCCCAATTACATTTTAATCAGTTTCAGGCTTGCACTTTTGACACTTCTATTATGTGCTAAACTAAACTGACTCTACTAGGTTAATATAGGGAAAAGAGCTTTGGAGTTGGAGGTAGAAAATCTAAGTAGAAATCAAGTTTCTGAGACTAATACTGGTAATATGATGGCGAATTAGTAGTTTAATCTTTCTGGCTTTCAGGTCAGTTATCAATAAAATGAGTACTATTCAGGTCTATTATCAATAAAATGAGTACTACTTTTTCATAGGATCAGGAGCATAGAGTATCATGTAAATATAAATTCTTGGTCACAATAGCAAAACTAAGAAGTAAAAATCAAAGTGTGTGCCCTTGATTTCCAAAACAAACGTATAATTGTACTATTTCTAAATCTTTATAATTGCACCTTAATCTTAAATGTAGTAAGAGAAGCTCTGTATTTATAAACTCTAGAGTGAATTCTTTCATAATTTGAAAATTATTTTTATATTAAAAAAATTTTTATATTAAGAAAAATCCCTCCTTCATTTGTCTACTTTGAAACTTTAGATTTTCATATTAGCAGAACATACTTCTTCATTCTCAACCTGCTCTTTTTACACTTGGTCTCCCCAGTAGGTAGATCGTGATAGACCGTAAGTCTCAAAGTTTTAAAAAGTTAATCTGTCAATAGGCTGCTCATTATACTCCTACTGTTCTGGAGAAACCCCACAAGGGAATGTGCCCTCCCCCACACACACATAATACACACACTCACATACATACTCTCACTCTCTGTTTCTCTTTCTCTCACTTCACATGACTTCAAAAAAGGCTCTTAGGAAAAGATAGAAGATGCTATTCCTATAAAAGGTAAGGAACTACCTTTGCATCGAGCAAAACAAGTAATATGAGGAGATATTCTTCTGACTACAGGATGATGTTCTGAAGGTAGCATAATCTTTTCTTTAAGGGAAAAAGAAAAGTGATCCCTCTAATCAATTCATGGAATAATGGATGGGATACTTCAGTACCTGGAAGATCTGGATTCAAATCTTTGCCTTAGACAATCACCAGATATGTGCTACTGATCAAGGCATTGAACTGCTCAGTGTTCCTTAATTTCCTCATCTATAAATGGGAGTGGGAGAGGAAGGAGATATGAAAGATGGTGAAAGATGGCCTATATGGCCTCAAGTTCTTTCCAGCTCTAAATCTTTGATCCTAAATTCCCATTCAGAGCAGATAGATGATTTTGGAAAGAAGCCAGGTGTTAAAAGAGTGGAAAATATACTAAATTCTGAGTCAAGAAACATGTCCCTATTTTTACATTAAATAGCTACAAGATATTAGTCAAGTCACTTTTCTGTTTCCTCACCCATAAAGAGGTTTCAATTGGATACTTTCTGAGATCCCTTTTAGCTTTCCAAATCTTAAGATTTTCCTAAGCTTTCAATAAATAGGATTCCCAGGCAATAATGATAAACTTCATCCTATAACCCAAATCAACAGCAAGAAGGATGAAATTTATCAAACGATGCACCATCTTCAGAACTTTTAGTTTTCTTCCTCATAGTTCCTTCTCTATTCCTCCCCAAAATCCACATTCCCCCCAAAAATCACTTTCATTTTTCATTAATTGGTCAAAACACAAAACCTATCTACTAAAGTTTATTTGTTGAATGCATTAAATGCTCTATTTTTAACTGAAAAATCCAGAGATGGATTTTTTTTTTCATTCTGAAAAGACCAAAGGATCCTTATTATTTCCTTAATCCCTAACCCTACTTATACTTTCACAGAACAAAATCTGACTTCCTTCTAAATTATTTCTAACAGCCAGGGTCTTCACATTCTTTCAGTCACAGAAAACAATATTTCATGTCATTTAGGATCTATATTTCCAAATCAATATGAAACAATTTACCACAAAACCCCTAACACTCAACTGAATATAGCACCACTTATTCACCTGACTTCATCTTTTAGCTATTGTGCTCCATTCATTGAGAACTAAGGACAAAAACATTCTTAGACAAGGCCCAAGTTATTGCTGAAATCTGCAAAGCTTAAAGTACCTTAGTCTAGGACATTACTATGCACACTGTGGGTGCTCCATAAATATTTGGTGACTGAGTAAGAGGTCAATTATCATGCCTTGTAAATTGCCAGTTTCTCTCTAGACTTTTCATGTGGGTGTACTCTGGAGTGAATGTTTTTCCTCCAAAACAGCCACCTAAATAACCAAGAAGCTGTTACTCTCAAATTTTGCAAACATTCCCTACAGTACCAGCACCCATATGTACTGAAATTATCTGATCACCTTAAACATATTACAATAAATACAGTGCATCACAACCTAACCTTTTAAAACACTTCCAGAATGATGATTTTTTTTTCCTCTTATTTATACTCATCCATTGGGGGGGGGGGGGAAGGAGAGGTTTTAAAGTCTCAGAAACTGCCACAGAGTAGCAAAACATTTTCCCAAAGAAAAGTGGAAAAAGCAAAACAAAACAGAAACTTACTTTTCATAGACCAGCTCCTCATCGGTGGAGAAATAGTGGGTATTTATTGTGCTTTTTGGTCTATTCCTTAAAGTAGCAAAATATAAGCGATCTGAAAGACAAGTTCAAAAGAGAGGAGAAAATATATGAGAAGTGGGATCACAGATGTAGAGCCGAGCCATCTCACCATCTAGCGTAATCCCTTCATTTTATAGATGAGGAAACTGAAGCTCTGGAAGATTATGGATTTGCCCGTGGAATCTGAAGCCAGATCCTACAGTCAGTGCCTGTCTGACCATTGACTTAGTATATTAAGGATGAGAACTAAACAGCAAAGTGCAGAAAAACACAAAAGACCAAAACAATAATCATTTCTTGGATTTAAAGATATCCATCATCACCAAAATAATTTTTAAAAATAAAAACACGTGGAATTATTGCCTCCAACTGGTATCTTGGCTGCTAGCACCAGAAACCGGAGAACACCTCCGTGAAGGAGGAGAGGAGCAGAAGAGGAAGAGGGAAGGCGACCCACTCTTAAGATCGATTCTCCTCTCATCCGGCTCAATTAAAGGGAGTTGAGGATTCAACAAAAGAAACAATTTTTGCTCCAGGGCAGCTCTAAACCTAGGGACTCCAAAGGGAGGACTAAGAAAAAGAGGTGGGAGGGGGAGAGAAAGGGGTGTGGCTTGGAGAGGGGGTGGGGTCCAAAAGAATAGAGAGGTCCGAGGGATGAAGAGGAAAGCGGGAGAGGGGGAAGCTCTCCTCCGGGTGTCCCGGGAAGGCGTCTCTCTCCCCTCCCCTCCCCTCCCCTCCCCCCGCTAGGTAAGAGTCCCAGAAAGGGACGTGAGGAGCAGCTGCTGCGGGGGGATGCGCTCAGACCAAGGACCGACTCCGGGAGGCGGGGAAGGACCAGAAGCCGGAAGCGGCAGGGGGTCCCTGGGGAGCTAGGGGACACCAACCAGAGGGGTGCGGAGAAGCCCGGCGCTGGCCTGAGAGCCCCTCGGCTGCGTAGCCTGGAAAAGGCGGGACAATGCTGGACAGGATGGGACAGGACAGGGACTGAACGGGATGAAAGGGGCGGGGGCTCAGGAGGGCTGCCCCTTACCTTTCAAGAACTCAGAAGCCCCGATTAGGTCTCCGGCGTCCGCTGCCATCTTAAGCGAGAGCCGTGCTCTAAAGGGCTTGATCGTGACTTGGTTCACCCACCCCCCGGGAGTTCCCTTCTTCCCCAGGGCCAAAGAGCTCGGAGCTCCGAGCGCGAAGCCAGGCGGAGAGAAAACTGGCGGCGGAGGTTACCGCGGCGGCTACGGCGAAGGCGGCGGCGGCGGCAGGAGCGGGAGCAGAAGGCGGAGGCTGCTGGGGGGTCAGCGCGCGGGGCGCCCCGGGGACATTCCGAGGGGAGCCCGAGCTCGAGCCCTGCCTTCGCGGGGCGCACACTCCCCGGGCCGCCGCTGCACCGCGCCCGACCCCGCTCCGCCGCCGCCGCGCCTTGAGATACGCAGACCAGCTCTCACGTCCGGGCAAAGTCTGCTCCCGGCCCCCAAAGTGATCATGGAGGAGGAGACTACTGGCCCCGATCGCGCCCGTGGCTACTTGTGCTGCAGGCAGGCAGGCGCCTGGGTGCCTGCCCGACTGGCAGCCGCTGCTCCTCCCCTGCCTTCAGCTCCTTCTCCTGCTTCTGTTTTTGCTTCTGCTGCTGCTGCTGCTGCTGCTTCTTCTCTTCTTCTCCTTCCTCCTCCTTCTCCTCCTCCTCCTCCTCCTCTAGGTCCACCCCCGGACCTACCTCCCCCCCCCCCCCCCCTTCCTCCACTTTCACCGCTCCGCGGCCATCCCTTAAAGAGGCCGCCCCTCTCCTATCTCCCTCCCCCCCCCCCCCCAGCCCCACGCCCGAGTAGTTACCAGGCGCCCAATCGGGTCACTAGGAGCCGGTTGCTAAGGCTTTGTTGCAGCTCACCAATTGCAGCAGAGGAAACTGCGCCCTAGGCCGGGAGGAACCGGGAGGGGCCTCTAGGCCAGAAACTTGTGAATGGAACATTGGAGTGAGAGGGGTGGTGGGGGAGGGGCACTGCCGTAAGACTCGGATGCTCTAAGATTAGAATCCCTTCTTCAGCTCTCCCACTAAATCCTCTCCCGCCATAGGTTCTAAAAGCTCCGGCGTCTAACTTCATGTATTTATTCCTTCCTCCCGTTGCAGTTAGCCACCTCCTAGCCACTTTCCAGCCCAAGATACTGACTTCCTCTCCCCCTCCCCGTACTTAAAATTTCCCTTTTAGCTTTACTTGGAGCAATATCCTCTATCCATCATATATAGTCCCTCCCAATATCTTTGGGATTTCTTTCTTTAAAAGAAAAAGTTATTCCCATATCCTAGAAGAGAAGGTAATGATGGACTACCCTCATCAGGATTTTCAGCTGTTACTCATAAATTTTGTGATTTTTCCGGGGGGTTGGGGGAAACGGAAGAAGAAGGGAGGGGAAGTTCCATTCAGACTTCCTGGGGTTGCAGGCTTAACTTTGCTCAGAGGCATCATCTGACGTGACTCTTTCAATCGTGTTTTTGGAGAAGATGGAAAGAGATGAAGAAACGGGATAACCCTCAAAAACAATTTCTTTCGTTCTGGCATCCGTGGCTGCATCCCAAAAAGAGCAGTCTTTTACCTAAAACTTGGCTTATTTCTGCTTAAAAGGTGCTAATACTTATGCAAACTAGCGCTTGCTCTTATATGTTACATTTATGTGGCTGGTTAATTGTCACTGTTGCCTATTCGAAAATGACACCATCGGCTAATTCTTAACGCTTATGAAAACTAGGGCTTGTTCTACTATGTGATTAATTAGTTGTCACTGTTGCCTATTCAAAACTGATGCTACTGACCTTCCACCATTAGGACATGCGCTTTTCCGGGAGTGATGTTGGTTGTGTGTTGATCCCTCCGCACAGTGCCCACTAGTCTCAACCAAGAAAGGGACTGAATTTATTGAACGGAGCATTGAGACCAATCTGTGATGAAGCTAAGCTAATTGGCTGGCCTTAGACTAATTATCAGGTCACTATAACCAACTGACCTAAACCAGCTTTCAAGACAGAAGGCTATACCTTTAAGGAAAGGTTTTTTTTCTATTCTGAAAATTAAAGTGTTTGAAAATTCTCATTAATCCTTATTAGACCATTGTAAAATTAGTAAAAAAACTGAACGCATTCCGGACATCCAGAGGTCTGAACACTAACTACCTCTAAACTTCAGAAGTGTTTTTAAATACAAAGGCCTGGGAATGTGTTGTGTTGCTGGGAATACAAAGTAATTCTGGATTAATGAGAGATACAACACACTCTGAGTTATACTCCATGTTTTGCAGATCATAGACTGAGCAGTGATGTTTTTAGTGAATGAGTCATCTTTCAAACCTTGTGGTCACCTAAGCATTATGTTTTAAAATGATCATCTCCTCCTAGATGCTATCAGTCTGGCTTTCTGCCTCAGAAAAAAAAACAAGCCAGACATACAATATCTAACATTTATATAGTTTTCACTATGTGCCAGTCACTGTGCTAAGCACTTTACAATTATTATCTCATTTGACCCTCACAACAACTTTGAAAGCTAGGTATTGTTATTATCCCCATTTTAAAGGTGAGGAAACTAAGGCAACCAACACAGCTACAAGGTGTCTCACTTTTGAACTCAGATCTTCCGGACTCCAAGCCTAGGCTCAGCAATCATATGTAAATTAACCCCATAAAATTGGTTTGAATTATATCTGTTGTAGTAAATTCACGTGATTGTATGTATCAATTCTTTTATCCTTCCAAATCATAAATTTAGAGATAGAAGAATCTGAGAATTATCCATCTCCATCAATCAATCAGTCAGTCAACAAACATTAGGTGTTGACTATATTCACAGTACTAAATCCCACAGAGATACAAAGAAAGGCAAAAAAAAAAAAAAAAAAATCTGCTTTTAACCAGCTCACAATCTAATGATGGCAGTTCACAATTTAATGAAGGAGACGATCATGTAACTACAAATGTGCATACCATACAGACATATAGACAGGATAGATTGGAGATCATCCCAGAGACAAGGCACTAAGTAAGATTAAGGAGGATTGGGAGAGGCTATTGGAGGTGGGATTTTAGGTAAAATATGAAGGCAACCAGAGAAGATAGACGCTGGAAATGAGAAAGGAGAGGATTCCAGAAATGCGGGACAGCAGTAGAGATGCTCAAGAGTAGGGAGCTAGAGTATCATGCTCAAGAAACAGCACTTTGCAAATGATAAAATTTAGATACAGAAAAGATATTTCTTTTGGGCCCAAGTTAGAAAGTGTCAGAGACTGGATTTGCAACCAAGTCCTTTGATTCCATAGTCTTCCTTCTATTATACCACTTTTGCTGACTCCTCACCCCAACTGAGGTGGATGTCTCTGCAAACATGACAGCAGCTGATGTTTTTATTTGAAAAGACTACCTCTGACTCTTTAGTCCATTCCAAGAGAAAGTTAGTACCAAAGATTTTGAAAAGCCTATTGAAGCCTAACTATTGGAGGAGGGAAAGCATGGAGTGGAGAAACAATTCATTAAAATCTTTAATTTAATCCCCCAACTCTCAAATGGATCTATTGCTAGAATCCTGGTGTCAGTATAACTTGAACCTATTCATACCCAACGTCTATCTTAGAAATCTATCATTTATATCTAACACGCAAAAGATAATGAAAAATAAAAAATATGACTCAACGAATTTAGCAGTTTCCTTCTATCTACTGTGAATTTACTTGTATTTCAAATGTGTCAATTTCAACACAAGAATTTCCAAATTTCATTCATATAAATTTTAAATCTATCCTAACATATTTTCCTAATTGGTTTTATATTTACAGGAAGTCTAAAAATAGATTTTGGAGTTCTAATTTACTACAGAGCCCTTTTTAAAATTTTATATTGTGAACTTAAGTTGTCTTATTCTATATATATTTATAGAAATTCACAGTAGATAGAAAATTAGCTCTGATGTCAGGAGGGCTAAGTTCAAAATTTGGCCTCAGACATGTACTAGCTGTGTGACATTGGAAAGAAAAAAAAGGAAGAAGGAGGAGAGGAGAAGGAGGAAAAGAAAAAGAACAGAAATTCAGTGTGGATGGATCTAGACCTGAAAGGGCCTCTGAAGCCTATTTAAACTAACTTTTTTTATTTTACAGCTGCAGAAACTGTACCCAAAAAATTGAATTAATTTAAGGTCTCACAGTTAGAAATCAGCAGAGATAAACTTTGAACTCACATTCTCCAAGTCCAGAGCAAGCTCTCTATCACACTACCTCCTATGCTTCACACAGTGCAGTAAAGTTAAACAAAGCAAAATATTATTTTCAAGGTCACAATTCAAAGCAAATTTCCCTCCTATAATTACTCCTCTGAGTAATCAAGTTTGCATCATTAAGTCAGTTGTCAGAGGAGATAAAATGAGATCTGAATGAACATCCCTAAATTTGACTAGTATAGAGAAAACTCCTTTTGTATAATACCAAACTAAAAGGCTTAACAATATTTTCTCAAAAGATTTCCCACCCATAGTTTGATTAAAGGAACACTTCAGATACTTAAGGGGGAAAAAAAGTTTTCATTATCTTATTATTAGAAACCCTAAAAAGTCTGATTCAAAATAAAAGCACTCCATCCCAACCCTCTACCCTATCTTAAAAATGAATATTTTGTGAATACTGTGATGATGAAATATAAAAAGAAAATACATATTTATTAAGTGGTGATAAGTGATGAATATCTTATCTAAAAAAATTAGCATGAAGAACAATTAGTTACTATCAGTTTAATAATGTCTTTCTTAAGTTAAAATCTGTACATTAGTGAAAAAACGAAATTTCTGAGAGACTTAACAACCTCCCCCAAAAGTTGTAAGTGAACCTGCCCATACATAGCAAAGTTCTGATGAGGTCATAGAACCATTGTTTTCTCACCTAGTGAGGTCAAAGTTCTGAGGTGCAACCTTACAATAGTACCATAGTTGTCTACCCTAAAGAAAAATTCTACAAAGAGTAGTTTATGGAAGAACTCTTTAGAAGAAAACTTCCAAGTCTTGCTGAATCCCTTATATACATAGAATTCATAACCTAATCATAAATGAACACAAAACAGTTTGGGGGACTCAGGATGAGGTAAGTAATTCAAATATTATATTTTACAGGAAAGGAAAATGAAAAAAAGTTGAATAACTTCTCCAAAATCACATAGCTAATGACAGTGACAATTCTGACCGTGTCATTTTTTTAATGAAAAATTCAGAGTCCTCCAATAGGATAAAGTATAAAATATCTATTCTGGTATTTTTTAGGCCCTTCACTATCTAGTTTCCTCTTTGTTGCTTTCCAGATTTATTTCACTTTACTACATCCAATATGACCTACCAGCTCTTCTCCAAACTGAGCATTCAGTCTCTTGCCTGCATTTTGCACAGGGGTTCTCTCTCCCCGCCTTGCTTAATGCACTTCATCTTCCTTGTCTCTAATTCTTAAAGTCCTGAAATTCCTTGAATCCTTCCATATTCAGCTCAGATAAGGCCTCTTACATAAAGGCCTTTTCTGATGCTCACTCTTCCATCCCATCCCCAATTGTTGGTACCCTCTATTTCATACAATTATTCAGTATTTAACTACATAACCCCCCTTGCCGCAGTAGTATGAAAGATGAAGGGTTGGGACTGATTTTGTTTTCAGGGTAGGAAAAGGGATTGTATGCACTACTATGCACAAAGCACCATGTTTTGTACATAATAGGCTTTCAGTAAATGTTTGCTCAATTGTTAAATTGAATTGAGACTAGGACTCCAAATCCAAGATTCTTTCCACTTAAATTATAACTGCATGGAAAAATAATGTTTTGAAGATATGATATGGATGTTCTTAATTGTTTAAGGCAACTAGTTATTGCTGGACTGAGATTTACTTAAATAAGAGAATTGGCATCAAAAAAATGGCTGGGGAGGCAGTTAGGAGCATTGAGATACTGCATAAAAGAATTAGGGTATTGGGTTTTTTTGATAATAGAGGTGAGTCTGAGATGATAATATACAGGAATGGAGATGTGGAAGGCAATTTGATAGATTATAAGGAAAATAGAGGGAATTTTCATCCCAAACTTAAAATATTACACCAAATCATTTTGGCTGCTGAATCAAGGCAGAAATTTTAGCAATGTAGATGGAGAACAATGACTTTAAAGAAGTCACAAAGATAGATAGGCAGATAGATAGATGATAAACATAGATGAACATAGGTATATGTGCTTTTACAAAGACCCATACACAGAAATATAATATTTATAATGTTTGCAAAAGCTGACCTGATACCAAATCATTCTCATTTTGATCTTCTGGTCTCTGATCATATCAAATCTGTAAAAATACTACTTTAAAAATTACTTAGTGCTTTTAAAACTATTCAAATAAAAGTATTCAAGTACTCCCAAGCAACTTCAGCAAACTTTATTAATGGAATAATTCTCTAAAAAATTAGGCTATTGTGTGTTCTGACTCCCAATGATTGAGTGTCAGGGTAAGTAAGTCAATGAACATCTACTTATTTATTAAACATTTACTATGTATCAGGGATCATGCTAAGGGGGTACAAAGAAAAGTAAAAAACTTATTCTTGTTCTCAAGCTCCCACTGAAGGAGATTATATGCAAAGAACTATGTACAAAGACATGTAGTATACTGTCAGTCAACTTTGAAGCAGTCTTTCAGAAAGAAGGAACTAGTATTTAGGACAGGAAAGGCTTCTTGCAGAGGGTGGAATTTTAGCTGAACTTGAAGGAAGACAAGGAAGCTCTGAGATGAAGATGAGGAGGGAGAGAATTCTAGACATGTGTAACAACCAGTGAAAATACCTGGAGTTTGCAGATGGTTCTTTGGGTGCCCGGATCACATACCTCTGATAACTGATAATCAGATTGGCTAGATTTCACTTTAAAAAAAATCTTAGTTTTAATAAACATGACCAATTTAACAAAATGTATAGCTGAGACAATTAAGACCATATCATAAAGTGAAATGAACCTGAACTCATAACTCAATGGGACAGTAATTTGAGTGTCAATCCCGAAAGTTAGAAGGCAACACAGAGAAATGTTGGTCAACAACAAGATGATTTCAGAAAAGTCTGGAGAGACTTGCATGAACTGATGCTGAGTGAAATCAGCAGAACCAGGAGATCATTATATACTTCAACAACAATACTATATAATGATCAATTCTGATGGACCTAGCCATCTTCAGCAATAAGATGAACCAAATCAGTTCTAATGGAGCAGTAATGAACTGAACCAGCTACACCTGAAAAAACTCTGGGAGATGACTAAGAACCATTACATAGAATTCCCAGTCCCTACATTTTTGCCCTGCATTTTTGATTTCCTTCACAGGCTAATTGTAAAATATTTCAGAGTCTGATTCTTTTTGTAAAGCAAAATAATGGTTTGGACATGTATACTTATTTTGTATTTAATTTATACTTTATATATTTAACATGTATTGGTCATCCTGCCATCTAGGGGAGGGGGTGGGGGGGAAGGAGGGGAAAAATTGGAACAAAAGGTTTGGCAATTGTCAAGGCTGTAAAATTATCTATGCATATACCTTGTAAATAAAAAGCTATTAAAATTAAAAAAAAATGCTGGTCAAGTTCACAAAACAGATTACAAACAAAGCTAAGGATCTCCTAAAAAATATGTGAACCAATACAATGACTAAACTAGAGAAATTAAAGTGTACAATGGCTTCAGATAATTAAAATAATGCAAAAATTAAGCAAAAACAGTAAATGACATAGTAGACAAGATGGACAGGCACTCACATAAATGACCCAGGAATTCTGGGAAAGGAAAGAAGTATCAGATGTGTTTTAGCAGTTTACTGCATTCAGTAATTTTTGTCTTCATGCCAAGATGCCTTATTCAATGCACAAGATTATTTCCTGTCTTCCCCCAAAAGAGGGGAAGAGGGGAAATGCAGGGAATAAGCATTTATTAAACACTTCAATGTGCCAAGCACTTTTACAAATATTATCTTATTTGATTACAGCATCAACCTGTGTGAGACACAGCCTATATGAGCTTAGATGACCTTGATATTGGCTGGTTGAACTTTGGGCCTATCAGCACAAGTGAACTTTCACTTTAGTAAATACCTGTAGTTGTGAAATATATCTATACCAGACTCAATTCCCTTCATTTTATGTCCCTAGGGGACAGAAATATTAGCAGATCATGATTTCCTCTGCTTTCTTCCTGTCAGTAGTATCCCAAGGAGTATTTAGTTGGGGTGGGAGGAAAAGGTAATTTGCTTCCTTTTGAATAACACAGTCAATACATTTTATTTCTTGTTGCTTCTGAAGCAATTAATATTGACTAGTAAGGAACTTTACCTATAATCAAGATTCTGAAGCCTAGACTGAATTTTAGTTGCCCATGATATTTTGCCTACACTGATTTTCATTGATAATGAAATATAAAAAATGAAATAAATAGAAACAAAGAAATTTTTGATGCAATTCCAGGTATGTAGGTCTATGGAATAGGTTTACAAATCAAACATTTTCAGATAACAAATAATAATTGCACAACCTCCACATTCAATTAATAGCAACCCAGAGTTTAAGAAAGCTTGATTTACAAGATAGATTTTGAGTAAAGTTATGGGACTATAAATGTAACCATAGATGCTACATTGGCACATATCAAGGATAATGGCAGAGTTGACTTCAAACAGGAGAGGTGGATAAAAAGAGGAGGAGGAGATAGCTAAGAGGGTAGGAAGTGATTTGAAACAGGACTGAGACTTTCATGAAGTAGTGGTCTGAGAGAAACAGTCACCAATCAGGAAAAAAAAGTTTCTCCAAGATAATAGGCAATTAATGAGGAAATGGCCAGAGTTAGGTATTGATGCAGGCAAAATAAGTGCAGGTGATGGAAGAAGGACTACTAATAGTAGTAAACTGAGATACTAGGTGGCACAGTAGAGTGCTGGACTTGAGTCATAAAGACTCATCTTCATTCAAATCTGGCCTCAAATACTAGCTTATTTACTGAGTCACCCTGGGTAAGTCACTTAATCCTGTTTCCCTCAGTTTCCTCATCTGTAAAATGAACTGGTAAAGGAAATGGCAAGCTGCTACCAAGTATTTTTGTCAAGAAAAACCCAAATGGGGTCACAAAGAGTAAGATGGGACTGAAAACTGAACATCAGTAGTAAATTTATATATATATATATATATATATATATTTAATAAAGGCAGCATGGCATAATGGATAAAGAGTTTTCCTGAGAGTAAGGAAGAATTGGGATCAAATTCCATCTCTGAAACAGACTGGTTTGACCCTTGGCAAATCATCTCTCATTGCCTCAAGTATCACTTAGAGAATATAAATTGCATGGAACCATGACCAATGAGTTATAAAACTGTAGGTACTCTGACCTAGCAATACTATTTCTAGGTCTGTATCCCAATGAGATCAAAGAAAAGGAAAAAGGACCCATATGTACAAAACTTATTTGTAGCAATTTTTGTGGTGGCAAAGAACTGGACATTCAGGGGGATGTCCATCAACTAGGGAATGACAGATTAAGCTATAACATATAATTGTGATAGAATATTATTTTTGCTTTAAGAAATGATGGGCAAAATGGTTTCAAAAAAACATGGGAAGACACGTATGAACTAATATAAAGTGAGCAGAACCTATACACTGTACAAAGCAAGAACAATATTATAAGAATAAACAACTATGGAAAAGTTAGCTACTCTGAGACAAGGATCCAAGACAATTCCAAAGGACCCATAATGAAAAATGCTATCCACCAAGAGAACTGAATTCAATGCAGATTGAAACATCAACTTTATTTTTCTTGTTTTATTTTTATTTTTACCTGTGCTTTTTTTTACAACATGGCTAATATGTTTAGCATGCCTTCTCAAGAAGAGGGTCCAGAAGGGAGGAAGAGAGAAATTTGAAACAAAAAAAAAGATTGTTAAAAAATTTACATGTAATTGAGAAATATTTAATGAAAAAGATGAAAATACATTTTTTAAAAATATAAATTGCAAAAATGGAGTTGGTTTGTAGCAAGAGAAGAAGTTCATCACTGGGAGCTCCCTACATAATGAAATCACAGATCTGTTTGTTTTTTTTTTAAATAACAGTCTTAGATAACTGAAAGCAACAAAATATTTCATAGGAAAGAGACAAAGCAATGGTCTGTTTACTGATTATTTCTGATTGATGAGTGTTTCTATAATCAAAATTCTGCTAAAGGGAGAATTTTACTTTTTAGTTTCATTGCCAAAAAGCCCTTAAATGTGTTCATAAATATCTAAGGGTTTAAATAGCCACAGGAAACTGGAGCTTTGCTGACAATTGTCTTATGTTGATATTTAGAGATGATTGTAATATTCTCTTTAAAATGTGATGTTCTCTGTTGAGGTTTTTTTGGGGTCTCTGGAGCAGCCTTCGTTTCAGTTCAGTAATCACCACAAGTGCAGCCAGGTGTTAAAGTCCAAATCCTTTATTGTCTCCTTCAAAGTCCTATCTCCTTCACTTGGGGGCTCGGCTAGTTTTCTGGAGGCCTTCCAGAGTCTTGATTTTAGTGGAGAAGCAAAGGAGGAGAGCTTGCCACCAAGGTGGTGTGAGATGGGCTGAATCTGTCTGAATCTAAGGGTTTACATTCCAGCCTTCAGCTTCCAGCCTTCTGTCCACTTGGCTCTGAATCTCTGAATCTCCCTGGCTTATATGCTCCACACTAAGTACAAACTAATCATTATATCACTAGGAAACCATTATTTGTTGTAGGAGTAAATCAATGTTAAACTAGATTTAATCATTGTCTCCTCAATTCCACTTAGTACCTTGTTTCAAGTTCTGGCCCATAACATCTCCTTGTAGGATTAAATAAATCATACTGAACCATGCTAAATTAGATAACTATTGTCTCTATCAATTCCACTGACTTAGTACCTTATAAGAATCCTTTGTTTCAAGTCCAGAGTTCTGGCCCATAACAGATGATGATGATAATGTTCCATTCTTCATTTCCCATCCTAAACTCTATCTGAGCTTCAATCTTAAATTTCAAAGTAACAACTAGACATAACTATATGTATGTGTGAGTATATATATATATATATATATATATATCTGTGTGTGTGTGTAACAACTAGACATAAATATGTGTGTGTTTGTATGTCTGTATGTGTATACATATATCAATGAAAGGAAGGAAATAAATATTAAGCACCTACTATGTTTCAGATTGCTAAGAACTTTACAAATAGTATCTCATTTGATCCCCATAACAATCTAGGGAGGTAAGCGATATTATTATCCTCATTTTACAGTTAAGGAAACTGAGGCAGGAGTCAAATGACGTGTCCAGGGTCATACAGCCAACAAATGTCTGAGGTGGGACTTGATCTCAGATATTCCTAACTTCAGGCTCAGTACTCTTATTCACTATGTTACATAACTAATATAAATATAGATACATATATATAGTATATTCATTGTATAAATATATATACATATATACACACACTCTATGGACACACATTTATACCAATGTTTGTATATCTTTATAGATGTTCAGATTTTCCCTCTGACATTTAACTAGAAGTTTTGTCCAGAGCAAGTCATTTAACCATGATTCTTAAGGAGCAGAATCAGAGACCTACCCTGGAGGCTTTAGCCCCTTAGTCTTTGGAACTCCCATCTGCTGCTAAGATTGGTTAGTATTTCATTGGGCCTGTTATTTCAGGCAGTCCCTTTAGCCATGCTGCCCTTTATTCTTGCCCCATACTTCATCCAGTTCTGAAACCAAGGAATCAACTCCGCCATTGCTCTTTAGGAACAGCGTGTTTATCGTAACCAGACTTCAGGTACTGGCTGCATAGATTTATGGGAATCAAAGTTGAAAGGGACAATAGGGGTTCTTCTCATTTGGAGGAAAAGGATCCAAAATTCTGGCTAACAGGTTTCTTGCTGTGCTAGGAGGTTTTGAACCTTACTGTGGAACTGAGAAAAGTTGATTGGCAATGGCAGTGAGTGAAGCTCAGCATGATAGCAGGTGTTTAAATGGAAACTAACAATAGATCATTGATGTGACCGGTGCTTTCCCTGTATGATGTTCTATCTATTAAAAGATGCTGATAGAGTTGTTTGGCACAATTGAGGCTGAAGGTTGTGACTATCCCAGCAGCAAATCAGTGAAAGATTTATCTGTTCCCCTTTACACCTGCCCAAACTCTTTTTTCTGGTACTCTTTATTTGTCTAAGTGTTGGCTGTAATTTCTCTATTTCTTCTATTTCTTTAAGTTGTTTCCATTTCCTGATTTTGTTTCATATAAAAACTGTAAATGATCAGTGGTACATATCTGTGTATGTAGTCCTCAGAGTAGAATGTAATGGAAGATATTGGTAAATATCTGGAAACACAATTAGAACAGAATAGGTGTTTCATCCTTAGTCCAAAATAATCAAGATTTCAGCATTCCAAACATAATAAAAAATTTATGATTTTGATTTTCAATAATTTACATAAGCTCCAAAATAATAAAAATTAGCCAGTGAATTGGAACCATTTCACCATGAGATTAAAAGAAATCACTGTTGAATCAGAGCCTGGTGTAGTTCAGAGCTTCTCAAAGAAAAGTTTTAAGCTATGGCAGAGACCAAGGGAAGGTCATGCCCTGGGGTACCTGGCTGGATGGTAAACCCTAAAAGAAAAACTTCATACTGACACCTGCTGGCTATACAAATATTTCCACTCATTCCTGTAATTTAATATGTCCCTCCCTTGTCACCATACTCCCAAGATGAAATGTCTCCTCTCCATGTTAGAATTTAAGTCTCTTGAAAACTGGAATCAAATGTCTTTGATTTTGTATCTGTATCCCTAGGGCTTACCACTAAATAAGATCTTAATAGATGTTTTTGTTTTTTAATTTTCTAAAATCATTTACTCACTCAGAGCCTCCAACTACACTCCAGGAATTATCATCTAAGTTATTATAATTTGTAATGTGCCTAGATGAAAAGAGTTCCCCACACAAATGAAATCAAAGATTTTTGCATGTATTTTCTCTCACTAGTTTGTATGAAGGCAATTTAAAAAAATACAGGAAAAGTGTTTTGTTAGGCAATAAAAAAGAAGAGGTTTTCTATGAGAAAGAAGAACCCCCATAGTCTTTTCACTTTCTAATGCCCCTGAAAATATTTTTATTCTCTATCATAAAAATGTTTTTAATCATATAAGGTTCAACCTCAGTTTAAAAATTATAGGCTGAGACAGTATTGGCTGAATAATGTGGAACCCCTCAAAAGCTTTTAGAGCTCAGTATCACTTTAGTACTCAAAAATATGCATTGATATTTATTGTCCCATTATTGTGGCTAACTTTTCAAATAGTTAGCAGAGGGAATAGATTCCTTCTAACACAGGTAGTACATTGCAGAACTGCTAGTTACCTAAATTGGGATAATTTATGGGAAAAGGATAAAAAAAGACTGGAGTATATTCATAGAAACCTAGCTCTTGAAAGGGAAAGCATGGAATTTAAAGTGGGGAGCCCCAAATTCAACTTCCCAGTCTACCATTTGTGTGAGTTCGATCACTTTCTTTCCTATACCTAATTTTTTTGTCTGTAAAATGGGGACCTGGAAAAGATGATTTCTGAAGTTCCTCTGATTCTAAATTTTATGATATTAGATGCCATTTTGTTCAGCCCTTGATTTTACAGATGAATAAATTGCCTTTGACCCTATGCTGGTCAATGTTTTTATCAGTGACGTGACCTAGAAACATAGATGGCATATTTGTCATAATTTCAGATGTCAGGAAACAGAAGATAATATTTAACACATTGCAAAACAGAGTCCAAAAGATCATTATAGGCCAAAATGATGGGTTGACTCTAATAAGATGAAAGGTAATTAGGATAAGTATAAATTAGTAAGATCATAAGATTTAGAGCTAGACAGGACTTTGGAGACCCTTGTCATTTTTCATATAAGGCAACAGAGGCACAGAAAAGTCAGGTGATTTGCTCAGGATCACAGGGGTAGCTCATACTGATAAAATCACAGATTAAAAACTCCTACTGAAAAACTATAGAATTTCTGGGTCATTTGATTAGTCAATAAGCATTTAAGTGTTTACAATGTTCCGGGAACTATGCTAAATTCTAATATAAAGGAAGATAAAAGACAGTCTCCATTCTCAAGGAACAGAGTCTAGTGGGAGAGACAACATGCAAATAACTATATGAAATAAGCTATATACTGAATAAATTAGAAACAACTGAAAGAGTAATTAGAATTAATAAGAAGTGAGAAAGGATTCCTTTAAAAGGTGGAATTTTAGCTAGGACTAGAAGGAGCCCTGAGAAGCCAGAAAACAGAAATGAGGAGACTCAGCCAATCAAAATACCTAGAGTCAAGACATGGAATACTATGGTTAGAGGGAACTAGGATGGTAAAGTGCTCCATGCTCATGTCATGTGAATTGACAAAGTTGGAGACATTTATCTGGGAGAAGAGAAGATTCAGGTTGTGATAAAATAGCCTTTTCAAATATTTTGAAGGCTATTACTGTGTGGAAAAGGAATTATACTTCTTCTGTTGTACCTCAAAGGGCAAAACCAGAAGGAATAAGTCAAAGTTGCCAAGAAGTCTAAGCTTAAAGTCAGAAACTTCTTAACAATTAGGGATATCCAAAAGTGCAAATGGACTCCCCTGAATCCTTTTGGGTTTTCTCTCCTTAGAGATAGATATGCTATTATATGACTACTTGTAGGATGGATATGTTCCTTTTGGGCTTGGGATCACCTAAATGGCCTCAGAGGACCTTCCAACTTTGATATTTTCTGCAATAATACACATTCATTATTAAATCATTCAACAGACAATTAGAGAGTGACTGCTACAGCTAAAATCCTGTGTTATTTTCCTGTGCTACTTTAAAGAATATTATTATTACTATTACTATCACTGTCAAGTTATGAGGGGAAATGTCTATAAAAATGCTAAGCACTAACAAAAGAGTTTAATAAAGTATTTTAAAATGGCTGTTAGCAGATATGATCCTAAAATCTCCCTGAATTAAAACAATCAACAAATATTCCTTAACCATCCACTATATGCCAGGCACTGTTCTAGGAGCTGGGATTACACAGATGAATCTAAAACAGTCCTTGGCTTCAAGGAGCTCAGAGTACACTGGAAGACACATGTTTATAGACAAGTAAATACAGGATATATGGAAATAGGGTGATTTGGAGTAGGACAGTATTAATAATTGGGCAAATCAGGAAAGTCCCCTTGAAGAATATACCTGAGTTGAACCTTGAAAGAAACAAGGGATCTAAGAGACAAAACAGAGAAATGAATATATTCCAGGCATGGCGGTAGCCTGTAAAAAAGCATCAAGATGGTGGAATGCCACATACAAGGAAGATAAGCAGTCCAGTTATTAGCTGGAATGTGGCACCTAGGCAGGCTGGAAAAATAGGCCAGATTCTGAAAACATTTAATGTTCAGCTGAAGAAGAATTAACAGATCTGTACTGAAAAGGGTTCTTCATATGTAACTTCCCTAATATTTAAAAAAATCTCCTTGACTATTTCAAAGACAGCATAAATAAATATGAAATAAAGTTACAAAAATAACTATCTGATAAATCTCAACTTTCATATATTGAGATTTCTTAAAACCAGGGGCTATTACAAGGAGTGGCTTAAGAGCTAATCTCAACAATATTTTGTCAGATGACCTCATCACAATTTTCTTCTCACAAGCTACCAGGAATATATGAAGTGTGTTTCCCAGGCAACAAAAACATTGATAGTGGTTTATAGTACGAAAACATAAAGTTGGTAATATGAAGGAATTAGACAGACAAAACATTTTGAGAACATAGTTTTAAGGTAATCTCTAGAACAGAGAGACTGGGCTCAATCGGGACATGGATCATAACATCATACTTTATGATTCTTGCCTCTATCCTCTCCCTACAAACTAGAGTTGGTTCTTTTTTATCTCTTAAATCTATTAAAGACCTCAGTTTAAAAAGGACAGGGCTTCCCACTGCATGAATCCAGGACCATCTCCTACTGTCCTGATCCACTGGACCACTGGACCCAGATGGTTCTGGAGGGAAAGTGAAGCTAATGGCTTTGCACAGCCCTCTTTCACTTAAATCTTATTCACTTGGATGTCATGGCATCATCTCCCTGATATCATGGTCCTCTTTGAGAATGAATGACAAACAATAGTCTCAATGATTAGTAGTAGGAGCTGCCCCATTGGGGACCCAAATGGAACTGGCCAGTTGGAGACCAAAGCTCTTTTTTTTTTCTTTTTCTTTTTCTTCTTTCCCTTCCCTTCCCTCCACAAAAGGTATCAGTAACTGATCCTTAACTGAGGGTGCTCTGCCCAAGGGAATGTAAAGTTTGATCACTGAAATTTCTTGGAATTTACAGGTTGGATTTCTTTCTTAAGAACCATTCCTTAAACCCAAATTACTCTGGCTTTCATTGGCCACAACAGGTCTCAGACCAAGCCCCTTTTGATTATTCTTTGGACTCTGATTGACTCAGAGTGAATGTAGATAGCATTTGTTTCTTTTTGTCCAGAACCCCTGATGGTCTCCCCCTTCCCAATTGATTTCTTTTTTTTTACTAGGTAAAAGAGGCTATTTTCTGCCTCATTACTCACATAGCCTTACTCACTGGTTGGACATTGCCTCAATCTAACTGAGATCTGTTAAAGACATTAGCTTAAGAAGGCCAAAGTCTCCCACTGCATCCTGGGTTATCGCCAATCATCCTGATCTATATCTTGCTATTTGACCCAGATGACTCAGGAGGAAAACATTAAGCTAGTAACTTTTCAGCCCTCCCTCACTTAAATCTAATTCGTTTGGATTTCATGACATAACTTCCCTGATGTCATGGTTTTAGAATGAAGGATGAACAATAACAGCTCTTGGGCAATCAATCAATAAGCACTGAGCCCTTACTATGTTAATGTGCAAGCCAAGAAGTAAGGAAATAACTAGCCGAAGGCCAAACTATAACTGAGGAACTAAAGCTATGACATGGGAGTTGAGGGTAAAAGGAAGAGGAAAGGTGTCTGAATCTTTTTCATGAAAGCTTAGATTCTTTGGAAAGCCAAAGAGGAGAGGGCCAGAAGAGATTTTGGAATAACTGAAGAAATTGTGGCATATGATTATATGTTGTTACATAAACACAATAAAAAGTCTTACATAAACTAACATAAAGTGAAATGAGCAGAACCAGGAAAATATTTTACACAGTAACAGCAATATTATACAATGAGTAACTGTGAATGACCTAGCTGTTCCCAGCAATACAATGATTCAAGACAATTCAAAAAGATTTTTGAAAAATACTATCTAACTCTAGAGAAAGACATTGTTTAGACTAAGTCACACAATTTTTCCCGTTCATTGGTTTGTTGGTTTGTTCCTTCTTTCCTTCCTTCCATCCTTCTGTTCTTCCTTCCTTCGGTCCTTCCTTCTTTCCTTCTTTTTCCTGTCTTTCTGTTTGAGTTTTCTTGCACAAAATAACTTCTATGGAAATTTTTTATGATTGCACATGTATAACCTATATCAGATTGTTTATTGTCTCAGGAAAGGGGAGGGGAAGAAGGGAGAGATAGAATTTGGAACTCCACACTTTAAAAAAAAAGTTTAAAATAGTTATGAGGAGGTATAAAACATTAGTTTAAAAAAGGAAGGAATTCCTCAAAATATTTTTAAAAAAATAACACATATCAAGTCAATCATTCTGTATCAAAGATATACTTATTCTTTCACTAAGTAGCAGAATTTTAAGAGTAAAAAGCACATTAAAGTAAAAACAGAATACAGTGAAAGACCCTGGGTTTGAACCTACTTTTGATTATCATTATGTTTCTCTCCTTGGACAAATTCACTTAATGACTTTATATGTAACCTTGAGCAAGCCACTTAGTATTCATGGGCTTCAGTTTCTTCATTTGTGAAAAGAGAAAATTGAAGACATGGTGGCTCCTTAAGTTCCTTCTTTTTTAAAAAAAAAATGTACAATTAACAAAAATATTTTTCTCCCTCCCACTTTTCCCCTTCCCCATAGAAATAAAAAAGGAAAATATGCATAATCAAGCATAATCATTTTTGGCCATGTCAAAAAAAAAAAAAGTATGTCTATCTGTACCTAATCTATCACCTCTGATATCCCTTTTAGCTCTAAATTTGTAATGATGGTCTAAATTCTTCCTTTACAGATGAGCAAATTAATTTATCCATAGTCACATAGATAATTGCAATACAGTGTTATACCTATAATAATAGCACTTACATAGTGCTTTAAGGTTTGCAAAACACTTCATCATGTTAACTTCTTTGATTAATGACAGAGATAGAGATAAAATTCAGATCTCTTATTTCCTAATTCAAGGTTCTTTCTACTATTCCTTGGTTAGGATATAAGGCAAATGATTGAGAGAAATGCCTGCATGTGTAAGATGAGGTTAAAAGAGAAAGAGAAGAGAAAGGACTAAGATTTTTATCTATAAGGATCAGAAAAAGATACTTCAGTATTTGATGGGTAGGTGACACCGTGAATAGATTTCTGAACTCATCAAGAAAACCTGAGTTTAAATCCTGCCTCAAATACTTATTAGCTGTGTGACTCTGGACAAGTCACTTAACCACTTTCAGCATACACCTGTTAACATGTAAAAACAAAGATAATATTTGCACAATATTGTTGGGAAATTTAAATGACATAACATGAAAAATGCTTGCAAGCCTTAAAACATTAAATGTTAGCTATCATTATTATTATTACAATTTTCCCCACTTAGATGGGAGCCAGATTTGTTATCATTCAAGTCACCCAAGGCCATTATCTATTTTTGCAGATAGGTTGAGAAAGATGTAATGAGAAGCAAAAGAAGATTAGAATTGATTTTTTTAAATAATGAAACATTCAGTCAATCCAAATTTCTGAGTTTCTTTATATTTGGACAAATTTCTCTTTCTTAGTTTTTGGTAAGAGAATGAGAAAATTATGCAACAAAGAAGTTAATAAAGCCAAATGATTTTGTAGTTAATTAGTACAATTCAATTCTTTTTGTCTCTAAAGCTAGGCTAATTACAGGACCCATGAAATTAAGACAATTGATGCCTCTTTGTGGAAAAAGAGTGGGATAAAGACCAAAAATGTCTCTGAGAATCCTATTTCAATTTCCTCAGAGGAATTCCTTAAAGGTTTTTCACTTTGATTTTAAATGGTCCAATTAGAATCTTGACATCTTGATCTGGAAAGCAGCATTTCTTTTTGTACACACATCATCCTTGCTACCAATTTGTAGGAACAGACAGACTCATGAGTAATTTAAACCTGTTTCAACATCATGGCTTCATGGAAGAAAACATACAAAGCTGCCGACTCTACTTCGTTCCTAATTCATTATTTTTCCAAATAATATTGTATAATTATATATGTATATTATATATATTATGTTTTATATATATATTATAATTTGGTGACCAAGGAAGAAATTCCAAAGAACCAAAATTTAGAGGGACATTCTTTCTTTCCTGGTGGACCTCAGGTCCATTGTCCCTGCACCTCAAAGTTTTTTGTTAGTTCTGCATCTTCTTCCTGATTCACTCCCTCAAAATAAATGTTCTTGCTCCTTCACCTACTTCCGGATTTTCATCCCAGATCATAGAACTCTTTCTCAGAGCCCAATAACTTAGCTGCCCATTGCCATACATGGTGTACATTGTTCCCAAATCTTGGAATTGAAGGAAACAATTACTGTGCCTCCATCCAACAAAGTGACCCCTACAACTGCATTGTCTTGAGTGCAGGCCAGACCTTTTAGGGGACAGATTATTCATTCTCACCTCACTGTCTCACTATAAAAGCTCATTTGGAAGCCAAATGGTACAGTGGTACTGATGGTACAATGGAGGTAAGATCTGTCTTATACTGGAAGTAGAAACTTCAAGACCTTTCTACAACCCAAATGAATTTTGCTCCAACCTGACCCTATTCTGCTCTTTCCCTGAGTAGTAGTCTTCCCCAAGTATCAGCTTTTCAGTCCTTCCACAATTCATCTTTGTGAGGTCTCCTCCCTATACTTGGACACAGTTTTTCCATAGTTATCAGAACACCTAGTTATGATTCTGACATTAGCCCCCATTTTCTTCCTATTTTTCCTTGTAATCATAAGTGATTTTCTTCTTCCCAATTCATATCATGATATCATAGAATTTAGAACTGACCAGTATCCCAGAGATCATTTATTGCAACTCTTATCATTTTTTAGATAAGGAAACTGAAAGGCTCAAAAAGAGGTAAGTAGTTTGGAATGAGTAGTAAAACTAGAATTTGAAGCCAGGTTATTTGACTTCCAGAAATGACAGCTAAATCAAAAGATCTAAATAGAAATATTAGGTTTACCTATAACATAAACATAACTTCCACAAAAATATCATGTAGTATTTGGAAGCCTGAGAGATTAAAACATCCCTCTAAGACATTTGGTCAAATGTTTCAGCAGAACATTAACCAGAAAGGGACCCCCTGTAGAATTTTGCTTATGTTCTTTAGATGTGAAATTACATTAAAGCATGAACCATAGGATTTCTTTGACTCTTTAGAAAATTCTTCTTTTTGACATTTATACCACTGAGGAAAAAAAATAACAGCTACCAGTCATCTACCACTATTACTTTTAAGAAGGGAAAAATGAAAACGTCTATAAAGTTCTACTAATTATATGGAACAAAGATAACATATCAATCTATCTATAAGAAGAAAAAAATTCACTAGTCCACAAAAATACCCTCTCTCATTCATCTTCTCTCTACACAACACAATTGATGATCTAATAATAACAGAAGACATAAAATCAACATTCTTTATGATTGATCCATTGAAAATTATTACTGGTTCTAAATCCAAAGGGATAATCTTGTTATCACAAAGGTTGAATGATAACACAATTATCATCACTAAAAATTCCACTGGCTGTTAAAGAAGAACCCTCACAAGTTTATCCACACAGTTCTTATCCTATAAATCTCATAACCGAAAGAGTATGAAGCGTTAGACCCACTGAAATCTATAAATGTCTATACATGGATCTCTAAGTAATCTCATGAAACAACCTGGTCCCAAATAAATAAATGTCAAAATTCCACTAACCTCCAATTTGTGGGGCCCATACCTCCTCTTCTTCATAAGGGTATCCACCTGGGCTATAAGGACCCCACATATTCTGAGTTACCTTTTCATCCTTTTAGATGGCACAAACCTGTTATCCCCAGGTGAGAAGACAGGAGAATTCGGTGCGATCACATGGTAAGGCCCAGTATTTGATTACCTTCTATCAGTTAGATTATGGGGTTAAAGAACCAGATCCGATTTCACCCTGGAAGCTCTCAGAAATTCTAATGGCAAGGCAAGGTGTGTGTGACAGTGAGCATGCGCCATCTTGAGAAAATACAAAACTTTCCTAAAGGGAAAAAAATAACATCAACATCCTCAAAATGGACCCTCAAAAAACCTTCCCTGAAAATCTTGATGATCGAAAGGAGAGTATCGGAAATTTTTAGAGGATAGAAGGGAAAGTACACTACTTAATACTGGCTGCAACTGCCTATATTTTGGACTATGCTCAGGTTTGCTGTGCTGAGACCCAGCTCAGCGTTAGATTTGAGCCAGAGACAGAGCAGAATTAGACTTGACCTGAAGCTTAAGCCGGTTCAGTTTACTAGTTCTGCACATGGCTAACAGTAGGAATTCAGGAGTACTGTATATCATGACACACAAGCTGATCTGACCAGATTAGGAGGTGTTCCTCAAACTGTTTTGAATTGATATGCACTAATTTGAACCACCCATAGCCTAGCTCTTGCAACTCCAGTAGAACGTTCAGGGTGGGGGAGGGAAGACTGGAATCCATAGAATGATAGAAGTAGCTGAAAAGTGTCAAAAGATTATAGATTTTGACCTGGAAGGGTCATCATGAGAGACAGGGTAGTGAAGTGAAATATGAACTTCATATGAATTTAAATCCTGACTTCCTCATTCATATCTGTGTCACTTTGGACAAGTCTCTTGAACTCAAAAAAAGAAATAAAATTTGTGTAGTATCTGTAACGTGCCAAGCTCTTTACAAATATCTCATTTGAGATAGGCTATTTGACTTATCATCTCTTATAGTTGAAAAAACTGAGACAAACAAAGTTTAAGTGGCTTGCCTGGGCCATTCAGCTGATATCACATTTGAACTCAAGACTTTAGACTCCAGATCACTATGCTATCCACTAGGCTGCCTCGTTGCCCCAGGACTAGATAACTCTGGAGTTCTCTTTTAGCTCTAAATCTCTGACCGCTTCCCCTTCCACAATTTTGCCAAAGAATAAAATGAAGAGTCAAGAGTTTAAGTGACTTGTTCAGAGCTCAGTTTCTCTGACTCCATAATTCCAGCTCTCTTGTCCATATCACCATCCTGCTTTTTTAAAGGCTAACTCCCACCAGAAACTAGCAACTGGTTATCCAAGAGACCTCAAAATATAGGAACTCCCTCCCACTGGACAGCTCTTTCCACTTTGAGATGCCTCTAGTTGTTAGGAAGTTTTTCTTTTATCAAGCCTAAACTTGCCTACTTTTCATCATCTACCCATTCCTTCTGGTCCTGCTAGGCGGCCACCTGCAATAAGTATAATTTGTCTTTCATAAAAGACTTTCAAATTCTTGAAGACTCAAGGGCACAGTAGAATTCAGAGGACAGGACTCAGGACTAGGAGTTAGAGGATGATTTGAATCCTAATTCTGCTTCTTTCCTTGGATAGGTCACACATTACCAACCACAGGTCTCAATCATCTCATCAAACAAGGAAGTTTGACTCCAATAGTTGTAAAATCCTTTTCAGCTCTCTTAATCCTATGTTTTTACCTTCTCTCAGATTAATATAATTTTTTGCTTCTTCACATGGCATGATTAACCCAATTTACCACTCCTTTTCTCTTCTCCCAGTACAATCTCTTTTCCACCCCTAATTTCTTTTTTAAATCATCTCAGATTAATACTCATATGGCATAATTCTAGCCCCCTTCTCAATACTTACTCTGAATTGAAAAGAACTTCAGAGGTTCTCTAAGTCAATCAGGATCTGAGTAATATCCCCTCCTAAAATATTCTCTGAAAGTGGCCACCTTTCCTTCACTTGAAGATTTGGAGCAATAGGGACCTCATTCATCTTTTTACAAGGCAGCTAGCTGATACAAGTAGAAAGCAAGTTATACCTGTAATTAGGAAGACCTGAATTCAAAGCCTGCTTCTATGATTCATGGCTGAGTGACCCATGGCAACTGAATTAATCTCACTGAATTAAACTCAGTTTCCTCTTCTGTAAAATTAGAATATTGATAGTATCTACCTCAGAAGGTTAATGTGAGGATTAAATGAACCAATATGTATAAAGTGCTTTGCAAACATTAAAGCAAGGGAGGGAAACTTTTTTCTGCCTAGGGCCATTGGGATATTTATAACATCATTGGTGGGCCATACAAAATTGTCAACTTATTGAACTTGAGCAGTAAGAAGTTGTTGTATCTAGTTTTCAGCTCATCATCACTTGCAGTTGCCTCAGCAAATGATCTCACCCACCAGATTTAAGGGCTGGATGTTCCCTCCCGAGCTTAATATTCCTCTTTTTGTCATATTGGTGCTGTTTTTAAATGTTGTTATCACTTCCTAGGGATGCCACTCCCAGTGACCAGAACCTACTATTTAACAAAGTAGTAAAATTAAGCAAAACAAATTACATGTCCAACAATGGATGACTTGTAGTCTTCCCCTGTATTCCACTACTTTTCTACCCAAAAGAAGGTGTACTTCACCTTTAAACTCTGAATTCATAACTTATCCCAGCATTGATCAAAGATCTGGTGTCTTTCAAGGTTGTTTTTCAATACATTATTGGGAACTACAGATTTATTAAGTACTAGTCACCCTTCTTTATGCCCCTTTCCAATGATGATGTCCTGAATTGGGACTGTGAGTGATCTCTATTATTGTAGCTATTTAAAGCAACAAACCGAGGTTTTGCTTAGAACTTCTGCAGAAGTCCCCTTCACAAAAGCTAAATGCCTACTACAACTAATAATAATAATAACAGTTTGAATTAACCTAAACGTTTTGTAAAGCACTTTGCATACATAATCTCATTTGATTCTTTAATTTTTTTGTTCTTAAAGATTGGATCTCCCTCACTCAGTCTGGAAGTGTATGAGCCTGATCCCACTACTGATCAGTACAGGTAACTTTGACCAGCTCCTTTTCAGTCCTGGGCCTGTTCAACCCTCTTTAGAGAAAATTTTGGTCCTCCAATCCCGAAGTGGGAAATCCCACCATACTGATGCCAGACTTAGTGAAGATACCCAGTCATAGCTCATTACAGCTCAGAATTCCAGAGCTCAAGAGATCCACAAGATTCAGCATCTCTTACAGCTGGAATTACAGGTGTTTGTCAACATGCCCAGTACCTCAGTTGAATTTCACATCTTTGTGCTTCCTGTATCATATCCTATTTTGTAGATGAGAAATTGAGGCTAAGAAAGTTTCAGTAATGTGCCTTTGATCACACAGATCTCTAGGACTCACTATACCAGCAAAACAGATTAGAGGAAGCAAACCAAATCTTACAGTTAGGTTGAAGCAATCTAAATAGTCAGTAAAAAAAAAAATCACTTAGATAGATTCAGTAGGAGTGACCCAAAAGAAAAGTGGATTGTAGGACTATTTTTTCATCATCAGAAGAAGTCAAGCTTCCAGTTCTGTCCTATTATTTTTAAAAATATAGCATGCCTTTTATTATATTTATATATGTACATGTCACAAAGCATATTCTCCCCTATTAGATCATAAGCTTCTTGAAGGCAGGGACTTTTTTAAAGCTTTTTTATCCCCTGATATTATTGCAGAGCATCTTTCATGGAGAGGGATCATGTCTTAATGGTCATTTAGTACAAATCTCTCATTTTACATTGAAAAGGTTGAGATGTGTCCAAGATGTGTCCAAACAGCTAGAAAATGACCAATTTGTGATCCAAACAAGGTCCTCTGACCCCAGATTCAGGGCTCTTAAGTACTTAATTTCAATGTTGGTTGTCTTAAATTGGAAATTCACAAATGATCAAATAAGAGAAAAAATTTTGCTTTAAAACTGTTTCATCTTTTTCTTGTATCCCCCATTTACAATGTAGCGAACATTTTCTGTTAACAATTCTGTTAAGTTGTCATGAAGGGCACATTTAAGTTTCAGCCTCCAGTAGATATGCCCATCATACTGCTAGGGATACAGCTGACCCAATAAATATTGCATTCCCTAGACATATGCCAATTTCCTCCAAACACTCCTGCAAAAAGATTTTAAAACTGCCAATAATTCTTGACAGGAAATTACAGGAAAGTCAAGAACCTTACAATGTAATATAATACATGAATTTATAACTGTTAAATCAGGTAAATTTATTGCAGCTCATTTATTGAACTATTTTCATGGGCCTACCCCCCAAAAGAGAGAGCTAATTGCATCAGGCAATTGCATGATATTTCCATCTCTCACATGTGAGGATACTTAGATCCCTAGTGATTTGCTATTGAGATGTAAGTTGGTAAACAAATATCCCGCTCCATCAAATCATGTTAGTTCAACCCACACTTTCTTTTTCTCAGGCAACAAGTAAACCCTCAGTTCATTGATGTTTCGGTTCACATCTGTCATTTTTAAACTCTTTAGTCTATTAATATACAAAGGTCAGTGAGAAATTAAAAAGGATTCATGATGATAAAAAACTAAAGATGTCAGTTTATACTAATAATCTAAATATATACATATATTATATATATATATATTAAGAATCTATATCTATATCTATAGATGTTAATTTATACTAATAATCTATCTATATATATATTATGTATATATATATATATATACACACACATATATATATTAAGAACAAAGGAAAAAATGAATGGAGTTGAGAGTTTTTGTGGCAGTGAGGGGTGAATTGTGTTAGCATAACCTACCGATGTATAGCCTATTCCATGAAGGCAACAGGAGGACAGGTCCTCCTTGAAATCGGATGAGAATTGATCCCTTAAGAGGATTGGTGCTTCTCCCCAGGCTCAGTATCTGGATACAGTGGAGATCTCTTACCATATCCAGCTTCATTTACCCCATCATGGAACGAATTGAGAGAACTCAGTAGCCAGCCCCTAAAGAAGCAGTGCTGGTATTATTCCTCTCCCCTAAATTAATGTCAGCACTTTTATGTCCTGGCACCAATGTGACTACCTATTGCCATTCCCCAACCAGAGCCCAAGAAGAGAGCTTAAACTCTACTGGGTGATGTGACACATAAGACAGAAAACTACATCTAATGTAATTTTAGGTAGGCAATAGCAATAAAAACCAGGGGAATCATGAAAAACTTCCTGGAGGAGAAGCTAAGGATTCTAAGACATAAAGATGAAGAAAGAGTATGGGAGGAGTTTGAGGTAGAATGTCAAATTTCAGGAATTGGCCAGAAAATCTGGTTTGTTTGAAAAAGAAAGTTTGATGTAAGGAGAAATGTGAAATAAGGAGGCAAAACCATTATTAGATCCATCAACAAATTCTGCTGAAAGCCATTTGAGACTAGAGATTATCATAGGACTATGCAAAAAGTCATTTCTGAGAAAGAGTTAAATGAGGAGCTTTCAGATTAGTTGATATGACACTTCTAGGATTTTTAAAAAGCATAGTCATCTAGCTCAAAGATAGAATGAACTGGGCAAGTTACCTAATCCTATTTGCCTCAGTTTCCTCATCTGTAAAATGAACTGGAGAAGAAATGGCAAACCATTCCAGTATCTCTACTGTGAAAATCCCAAAGTGTCCATATGAATAATCAACTAAACAACAACAATAGCATCTACTTCATAGAATCAAAGGACTTAATATGTGTAGAGTATTTTGTAAACCTTAAAGTAATAAGTATAGGCTGTCATTGTCAACTCAAGTGCTACACTCTACCATTCTACTCTAGATTTTTCCTTATTTCCTCAATTTGGGTGGAGGGGGACCCAACCTTTATGTTAACTTTATATACAGAATGTCCCAAAAGTACAGCTTTAAGATTTGTTAATTTGTTATTTTACTTACCTCAATACCTCTTGTTTCCTCCCAAGAGAATGCAAACTCTTTGAAGGCAGAGCTTTCTTTTCTCTTTTGTCTTCATATCTTTAGAACCAGCAGACACTAAACAGATGTTTGTTGAATAAATTAAATGGATGAATTGAATGAGCTGACTGGATCAAATGGATGAATGGAGGTTATACATCTGAAGCAAAGATGAATCTTGGTTAACACTAACAACCTGAAAAAGTCTGTCATTGATTGCTGCATGGCATCTGGCTCCTTTTACTCATCCTCTTCCCATTTTCCATTACTCTCAGTCCTAAACTTACCCCTTCTTTTGATGGTGATATATTCATGGCAGTGAGTCGCTAGGTTAAAGGATTTATGGATATTTTTGTCACTTTTCCTCCTATATTTTTATTTAAAGTTTTGAGTTCCTTGTTGTATCTTTCTTTCCCTCCTCTCTTCCCTCCCCAGATGGTAAGTAATCAGCTATGTTATATATGTGCAATTATGTAAAACATTTTCATATTAGTCATTTTGTATAAGAAAACTCAAATAAAAAAATGGAAAAAAGAAAGTGAAAAATAGCAATTCAGTCTGAATGCAGTCAATATCAATTCTTTTTCTGGAGGGGGATAGTATGCTTCATCATTAATCCTTTGGGATTGTCTTGGATGACTCTTACTGAGAATAACTAAGTCATTCACAATTCATTGTCCAATATTTCTATTTCTGTGTACAATGTTCTCCTGGTTCTGAATACAAAGTATTGCTACACTTGAATCAAAGATTTAAAAAGAATTCATCTTGTCATGTACAGTGCTTAACACAGGGCCTCATGTTATGGACCAGAACTCTGAACTTGAAACAAAGATACTAAGTCGATGGAATTGATAGAGACAATAGTTATCTAATTTAGCATGGTTCAGTATGATTGACTTAATCCTACAAGGAGATGTTATGGGTCAGAACCTGAAACAAGGTACTAAGTGGAATTGAGGAGACAATGGTTAAATCTAGGTTAGCATTGATTTAATCCTACAATAAATAATGGTTTCCTTGTGATATAATGATTGGTTTGTACTCAGTGTGGGGCACATAAGCTAGAAGCTCTTAGGGCCAAGAAAAGACAAGGGCACTTTTTAATAAGCATAGTCATCTAGCTCAAAGATAGAATGAACTATTCCAGATTCATTCCATCCTCTACCTTTGTTGTGGCTGGAGACTGAAGCACAAATCTTTGGATCTTCGGGGAGATTCAGAAGCCAGAGAAGGCAGGTAGGAGCTCAAGCTCTTGGAATCAAGGAGAGAGATAGGCCTCCAGAAAAACTAGCCGAGCCCCAAGTGAAGGAGACGATAAAGGATTTGGACTTTAATCCCTGGGTACTTTCGTGGTGATTAGTGAACTAAAACAAAGGCTGCTCCCAGAGACCCCAAGGAAATTTCAACAGAGAACATTACATTTTAGAGAGACTATTACAGCCTCATACATAGTATACACTTAATAAATGCTTCTTTTCATTCCTTGGTCCCGGTCCCCAATCAGCATCAGTTCATGTAAGTCTTTGAAGGCTTTTCTAAAATCAATCCTGCATGTTTATTTCTTATAACACAATAGTATTCCATTACATTCATATACCACAGGTTGGTTAGCCATTCCTCAGTTGATGGACATACCTTTGATTTTCAATTCTTAGCCATCACAAAAAGTGCTAATGTAAATAATTTGTACAATTAGGTCCTTTTCCATTTTTTTCATTGTCTTTGAGATGTAGACCTTGAAATGGTAATCCTGAATCAAAAGGCATGCACAGTCTTTGGGTATAGTTTTAAATTGCTCTCTACAATAGTTGACTCAGTTCATCAACAATGCATTAGTGTCCCAGTTCCTCCCCGCCCCCGCATTCCTTGCAACATCCAATATTTTCTTTTTTTGTCATATTAATCAGTCTGAACAGTATGAGGTGGTACCTCAGAAATATTTTAATTTGCATTTCTCTGAATAAGAATAATTTTGAGCATTTGACTATATTTTTATTTTTATGTATTTGATATATTTTTAAAAATATTTTAGCATTTGATTTTTATATATTTGATTTATTTTTTAAAATATTTTTCTCCAGTTAACATTTAAAACAAAAAAATTTACATTTGTTTTTAAAGTTCTTGAACTTTAGTTTCTCTCCCTCATTCCCACCCACAATTAAGAAACCACATGTGAAGTTATGCAAAACATTTCCATAAAAGTCAAGTTGTGAAAAATAACATAGATCTCCCACCTTAATGAAAATAAAAAACCTCAAGAAAAATTTAGTTAAAAGAAAAACAGAGAGATAGAGAGAGGAAAAGATAATGCTTCAATCTGTATTCAGACACAATCAGTTCTTTTTTGGGTATGGATAGGATTTTCATGAAAAGTCCTTCAGAGTAATCATGGATAGTACTGCTAAGTTATTTACAGTTGGTCATCCCAGAACATTACTATTATTTTGTATACAGTACATTTCACTTTGCTTTAAGTTCATAGAGTACTTTCGAGGTTTTTTTTTTTTTTCCTGAGAGCATCCTACTTTTTTTCATATGATTATAAATAGCTGCTGGACTTTGGTAATATATAAAAATGCTGATGATTTGTGTGGATTTATTTTGTATCTTGCAATTTTGATAAGATTGTTAATAATTCCAAGTAGTTTTTTACTTGGTTCTCTAGTATTCTCTAAATGTACCATCATATCATCTTCAAAAAGTGATAATTCTGTTTGTTCAGTGCCTATTCCTTTAATTTCTTTTTCTCTCCTTATTGCTATAGTTAACTTTTTTTCCCCCCTGAGGCAACTGGGGCTAAGTGACTTGCCCCTGGGTCACATAGCTAGGAAGTGTCATGTCTGAGACCACATTTGAACTCAGGTCCTCCTGACTTCAGGGCTGGTACTCTATCCACTGCACCACCTAGTTGCCCCTATAGTTAACATTTCTAATACAATATTAAATAATAGAGGTAATAATGGGCATCTTTGCTTTTTTACCTTTAATTGTATCGAGGCTTCTAGCTCATCTCTCTTATAGATAATGCTTGTTGATGGTTTTAGATAAATATTACTTATGATTTTAAAGAAAGCTTTATTTATACCTTTGCTGTCTAGAGTTTTTAATAGGAATGGATACTGTATTTTGTTTAAAAGCTTGTTCTGTATCTATTCAAATAATCATATGACTTATCAATTGTTTCTATGATTTGTTCTTTAACCCAACTTGTTTTTTAGGATTGTATTAGTTAATATTTTTATTGTATTTTGATCTGAAAAGGATGTTTACTATTTTTGCTTTTCTGCATTTGGTTGTGAGATTTTTATGTCCTAATATATGGTCAGTTTTTGTGTAGCTGTCATATACTGATGAGAAAAAGATATAATCCTTTCTACTACTCTTCAATTTTCTGTAGACAGCTATCATATCTAATTTATCCAGAATTTTCTTCACCTCTTTAACCTCTTTCTTGTTTTTTTTTTTTTTTTTTTTTTGTTTTGTTTTTTTTGTATTATTTATCTAGTTCTGAGAGGGGAAAGTGGAGGCCCTGCACTAGTATAGTCTTATTGTCTATTTCCTCCTGAAATTTGTTGTTTCTTCAGAAATTTAGATGTTATATTATTGGGTACATATATGTTTAGTATTGAGGTGACTTCATTGTCTATGGTACCTTTCAGCAAGATAAAATTTTCCTTCTTTATCTCTTCTAATTAGATCTATTTTTGCTTTTGCTTTGTTTGAAATCATGATTGTTACCCCTGCTTTCTTTGCTTCAGCTGAAGCATAATAAACTCTGTTCCAGCCTTTTATCCTATATGTATCTCTGTGCTTCGAATGTCTTCTTGTAAACAACATATTGTAGGCTTCTGGTTTTTAATCTGTTCTGCTATCTGCTTCCATTTTACGGATGAGTTCATCCTATTCACATTTATAGTTATAACTATGTATTTCTCTTCATGCTATTTTTTGCTTATTACCGCCTCTTTGATCTCTCACTTTTTCCCTTCTCACAAGTATTTTACTACTAATCAGTGCCTTCCCTAGTATACCCTCCCTTTTATCAGCCCTGCCCCCTATTCTATTATCCCCATTCCTTTTTTACTTCCTTATAAGGTAAGATATATTTCTAAATCCAACTGAATGTATATGTTATTTCCTCTTCAAGCCAATTTTGATGAAAGTAAGATTTAAGCTTTACCTGCCACCTACTCCCACCTTCCCCTTCATTCTAATAGTTCTCTCATGCCTATTTTATATTGGATAATTTATCCCCATTCAAACTCCCCCCCCCTTTCTACTTCTAATGCAATTTTCTTTCTTGACATTTTATTTTGTTGGGAGTATTTGGGGAGAGAAGAATATCATCTTTTTCAAGTTACCTTATGTCCACATCCTTTGTCTATTTCTAATTGCACTTATAGTAATAAAGTTGAGTAACAAATATTATTTTATCATATAGAAATATAAACATAAAAATTTCTTATTTTTTCTCTTATTTCTTTTTTTTTATTTTTTATTTATTTATTTATTTGCCTTTTTATGTTTCCCTTGAGTCTTGTATTTGGAGGTCAATTGGAGGTCACAAATTTTTTTTACAATTTTTTTTATTAGAAATGCTTAAAAGTCTTCTGTTTCACTAAATATCCCCCCCCCCAAAAAAAAAGGATTATAATCAATTTTGCTAGATAAGTGATTCTTGGTTACAATCCTAACTCCATTGCCTTCTGGTATATCATATTTCAATCCCTCCAGTTCTATAACATGGAAGCTGCCAAGTCCTGTGTAATCCTGACTGCAGGTTCATGATATTTGGATTGTTTCTTTTGGGCTTTTTGCAATATTTTGTCCTTGATCTGTGAGTTCTGGAATTTGGTTATGATGTTCCTAGAAGTTTTCATTTTGGGATCTCTTTCAGGCAGTAATTGGTGGATTTTTTCAATTTCTATTTTGCCCTCTGGTTTTAACATCAGGACAGTTTTCTTTGAAAATTTCTTGAAAGAGAACTCTAATAATTTTATATTATCACTCTGGGGTCTATTTTCTATGTCTTTTCATGCTTTTCTAATGAGAAATTTCACATTTGCTTCTATTTTTAAAAACTTTATTGATTTTGTTTTATTATATCTTGATGTCTCATAGAGTTATTAGTTTCCTCTTCTTTGATTCTAATTTTTAAGGAATTATTTTCTTTAATGAATTTCTGTACTTCTTTTTTACATTTGGTCTATTCTATTTTTAGAGAGTTATTTTCCTTGGTAAATTTTTATATATCTTTTTCCATGCTACTGTCTCTCTTGCATTATTTTCATTTATTTTCCCAATTTTTCTTTTTTCTAATTTACTTTTCAAAATTCTTCTTAAATTCTTCAAGAAATTCTCTTTAGGCCTGAGACCAAATTATATATGTGTATACAGAGAGAGAGAGAGAGAGAGAGAGAGAGAGAGAGAGAGAGAGAGAGAGCCAGAGCCAGAGTCAGGGAGAGCAGAGAGGTTTTACATGTAGCCATTTTGACACAATTGTCCTCTTCTAAGTTTGTGCCTTGATCCTCCCACGCTATGATCACCATAGTAACTTTCTATAATCAAGTTCTTATTAATTTTTTTGCTCTCTTTGTGTGTGTGTGTGTGAGAGAGAGAGAGAGAGAGAGAGAGAGAGAGAGAGAGAGAGAGAGAGAGAGAGAGAGAGAGAGAGAGAGAGAGAGAGAGAGAGAGAGACAGAGAGAGGGAGAGAGAGACAGAGAGACAGAGAGAGAGAGAGAGACAGAGACAGAGACAGAGAGAGACAGAGAGAGAGAGAGAAAGAGACAGAGAGACAGAGAGAGAGACAGAGAGAGAACTTGGTGTTTTTATGTGAGAGTTGGGTTCTGATCTTGTACTGTCTCAGACTTTTTATACTGGGGCTCTGGGTCTTAGTGCTGGCTTTCACTGGGCTTCAGAGGTTAAGCTTGCTTTCTCTGGAGAGTAGGCTTCCCTTCTGGTTTGATAGGGGCGGGAGGGGGACAGTGACTAGACTTCGACATTCAGGGGCACACAAGGGATATTTCTGGACTTTTTTTAGGAGTCATTTTTTTATTTATTTATAGAATTTGAAGTTGTAGGGGACCTCAGCAGCCATTTAGTCCAACCTCTACATGAAAGGAATCCCTATTGTAACATACCTGACAAATAGTTTAATTGATACCTTTTATTTCTAACTCAGTTACTTCCATGCTTCACTAACCATGTTTCAAATATCAGTCAGCTGACCATGCTTAGAGGGACTTAATCCCTTTAGTTTTGTAATTCTTTCTCTGTGTTAAAATTATTCTAATTGTAAGTGATTAAATGGGCACAAACCCATAAAGTTCACTGAATCTAGCCTAAAACTTACAGTGATATTGTCCTATCTCCAAAGGTTAGCTAATGATTAAAATTCTATGAACCAATGGATCTCAAGAAGTGGGACAAAAAGAAGAATATTTTACAAAATAAACAAATATATATCTGGGAGAAAAAGGAGAGGGACATTTATTTATCTCTCCTTAAATTGTATAATATAGCAATTTTGAAGAGACCAACCTTCCTTGTAAACAATACAATTTATGCCATATTTATGGATATTTTTTATCTACTCTGTCATTAGCCCATGAGGCAAACTTCATCTAACTCCTGCTCCTGCCCTGTTACTCTAACCTTTTTTCTATTTGTTTTGAATCTACCTGAGAAAAGTTGTAATGGAATGAGTTCAAAGAGTAATATAGTAATATATGTTCACTTGTTTGTCTTTACCATGTATTATTTTAGGTCCTAAATTCCTGTTGGCTCTGTGATAAAAGTGGAGCATATTTAAGTAAGGGAGTCTTCTGAAAGTGCTGGGTAAGCTGAATGTTTTTATTTTTATTATTTTTTATTAAGCTTTTTTATTTTTCAAAACATATGCATGGACAATTCTTCAACATTAACTCTTGCAAAACCTTGTGTTCCAGTTTCCCCCCTTTTCCCCACCCCTTCTCCTAGATGGCAAGTAATCCAATATATGTTAAACCTGGTAGAAATATTTGTTAAATCTAATATATGCATACATATTTAAACAATTATCTTAATGCACGAGAAAAATCAAATCAAACCAGAAAAAAAAGAGAAACAAAATAAAAATGCAAGCCAACAACAACAAAAAGAGTAAAAATGCTATGTTGTGAATACACTCATTTCCCATAGTCCTCTCTCTGTGTGTAGATGGCTCTCTTCATCAATGAACAATTGGAACTGGTCTGAATCATCTCATTGTTGAAGAGAGCCACATCAATCAGAATTGATCATCAGGTAGTCTTGTTGCCATGTATAATGAAAGTTGATAATTTTTAGACCCCTTCTACAATGGCTTTGTTCAGAAGTGGGCATTGAAAAATTTTCCTCAGTTTTCCCTTCTGGTAATATAAATGAGTACCAAAAGAAAAATTAGCTTATTATAATAAATTACCAGGAAATACTTGTCTTTCTGGTGATCCTTATCATTTTAAAAAATGGAGAAATTATGCCATTGTCTCCTGATGATTTGTACTACTTAATGGGCTCTGATTTTCATGAGTGACCCATCCTAAAGCCAAAGATGGTTGTCAGTGATCCTGAATACCATGTTTCTCTTAATGTTAAAGATTATATTAGCTTTGTAGTTGCTATATTATATTGGTTATGACTTCATAAACTACTGAAACCCCAAGATTTCTCTCATTTTCATCTAGTTAAATCTCTATTATGTCTTTTTATAACTGCAAACTTCTGGCCTTATTGAAAAGAAAATTCAAAAGGCCAGAATATTGAGAATTTTTATTAGATCACACCGAAGATGGATGCTCTATACTATTCTGAAGTAATTTTGGTTATATGACATTACCTATGTCATGTATTCATGTGTATTTTTGAATTATAATTATTGACATTGAGAAGTAGCTATTGATTATTCTAATATTGGCTGCATTGATTTTGTTTGTACAAAACTTTTTAATTTAATATAATCAAAATTATCCATTTTGTATTCATGATGTTCTCTAGTTCTTCTTTGTCCATAAATTCCAAAGATCTGAGAAGTAGACTATCCCTTGTTCTCCTAATTTGCTTATAGTATCAGCCTTTATGTCTAAATCATGAACCCCTTTAAATTCTCAACCTTTTGTTCTTCCAGATGAATTTTTAAATATTTTTTCTAACTCTGTAATTTCTTGGCAGTTTGATGGGTATGGCATTGAATAAGTAGATTAATTTAAGTAGAATTGTCATTTTTATTGTATTTGCTTGGCCTACCCATGAGGACTTGATAATTGTTTAGATCTAACTTTATTGGTGTGGAAAGGGTTTTGTGTTCATATACTTCCTGGCTTTGTTTTGGAAGATAAACTTTCAAATATTTTATATTATTTACAATTATTTTACATGGAATTTCTCTGTAACTCTTGCTGTTAGACTTTGTTGATAACATATAGAAATGCCAATGATTAATGTGGATTTATTTTGTATCTTGCAACTTTGCTGAAGTTATTCATTGTTTCTAGTGTTTTTTTAGTTGATTCTCTAGGATTCTTTCAGTATACCGTTATGTCATTTACAAAGAGTGAAAATTAAATTTCCTCATTACCTACTCTAATTCCTTTCATTTCTTTTTCTTCCCTTATTGCTAAAGCTAATATTTCTAATACAATATTGAATAGTAATGGTAATAGTGGACAACCTTGTTTCACCCCTAATCTTATTAGGAATGGTTCTTGTTTATTCCCATTACAAGAAATGCTTGCTGATGGTTTTAGATAGATGCTACTTATCATTTTAAGGAAAATTCCATTTATTCCTATGCTCTCTAGTGTTTTTAATAGAAATGAATGTTTTTTTCTGTATCTATTAATATAATATGATTTCTGTTAATTGGTTATTGATATAGTCAATTATGCTAACACTTTTCCTAATATTAAACCAGTCCTGCATTCCTGATATATCCTACTTGGTCATAGTGTATTATCCCGGTGACAAGTAAAAATCTCTTTACTAATATTTTATTTAAGATTTTTGCATCAACATTCATTAGGAAAATTGGTCTATAATTTTCCTTCTCTGTTTTGACCTGACCTGGTTTAAGTATCAGCTCCATATCTGTGGCATAAAAGGAATTTTGTAGGAACTCCTTCTTTCCCTATTTTTTCCAAACTTAGCTGTTTGAATATGATTACAAATGATTACGGGGAGTAATTAAAGGGACTGCTATACACCTCTTCTATTTCTTAATTCATTCTCTGATTTTCCATTTTTCTCCTGACCTTCCTCCTTGCTTTCTCAATCCTTTATTTGTAATATTTGCATGCCCCAACAACATGTTCTATTTTAATGATTCACTAGTCAATACCCTAAAAGCCCAACTCTTATATCTTGGACCTTCTATTGCTCAGGACTCCTAAAAAGTTGATTTACAAATATTTCTATGTAAAGGGAATAAATCAAGCTCCCTTTAACCTCTATAAACATATGCTTATTTATCAGACAAATGTCTGATTTTCTTAGACTCCAGTTTAACTGGAATATAGACACTGATTTTTGAACAGGCTGCTGAAAGTTAGGAAGTGAAGCAGGGACCCTGCTATATCACAGAGTAACATTCAAGAGCTCTAAGTAATGGGTCCCACAATTACCAAGGCATTTCCCCACTTTTTAACTAAAAACCAAGATAAAGGTGAACTTCATCCCCTGATGATGCTGAGGAAGAAGAGGGCAAGAAAGTACTCGATGCTCAAATAAACTTAATATTGGCTATTGAGAATCTACTAAAGATTTATTTCATTTCATTTTCTATTCTAAGGAAAAGCTTTCATCAATTGATGCTGTGGTCTTCTTTGTTAGAGTGGTAATGACTAAGTATCAAAGCTTGAGCTGACATAAGAAGTCTCAGATTTCATCCTGTATGAGAATAAATCATATTTGAAGCTATTTGTTTCCAATTAGAAGTTTCTGGTTTCACCTTATGGTGGGAGCACAAGCTATGACTGAGGTTCACCTATTTCCAAAATAATCCTCATTGAACCCGTAATTTGTGGGAACTCTAGAATGGAATGAAAAGAAAGCTGAAGTAGCAGTTCCATTTTTTTTTTTTTTCACAGTATCTTTGAACGATACCTAGAGAAGACTTATAGAAGCTATATAGACACAGAAGGATAAGGATAGGAACCAGATCTGCGATTTACTAGTTATAGGATATTTTAGGGTGAGGAAACTCCCTCTACCAATGCAGTAACTATCAGTCTTGGTTATCTAAAGCACAAGGAGTTAAATGATATGCCCAGGGTCATATAGCCAGTATGGGTCAAAGGTGAAACATGAACCCTAGTAATACTACTACAACAACAATAAAAACAAGTAGTTATATAGTATAAGACTGCAAGGTTTGGAAAGCACTTTACATATATTAAAAACCTGGAGAGATAGGTTCTAATAATTAGTCCCATTTTACAAATGAGGAAATGAGGAGAGACATTAAGTGAGTTGTCTGAGGTCATGCAGCTAGTTAAGTGTCTAAGACTAGATTTGAATTCACATATATCATCCATCTACTTTGAAGTCTTTTTGACTACTGAGCCAACTTTATTCACTGCCTTCCTAGAGGCAGATAGAGTACTGGATAAGCAGTTAAAAATGCCTGAGTCCAAATTCAGCCTCAGGCACATACAACCTATGTGACATTAGGCACAAGTTACTTCATATTTATCTGCTTCTGTTTCCTGATCTGTAAGATGGGGATAATAATATCTACTTTCCAGGATTGTGAGGTTCAATGAGACAGTATTTATAAAGTACTTAGCACAGTACCTGGTACATGGCAGGCACTTAACAATTCTTATTTCCTTCCTCCCTTCCTTCCTTCCTTGTTTGCTTCCTTCTTTCTTTCTTTTTTTTTTTTTTTTTTTTACTTCTTTCCTTCCTTCTTTGCTTCCTCCCTTCTTTTTTCCCTTCCTTCTCTTGGTCCCTTTCTCTCTCCCTCTTTCCCTCTCTTCCTTTTTCCCTCTCTCCCTCCCTTCCTTCCTTCCTTCTTTTCCTTCCTATGCTTTTTTTTTTCTCTTCTGAAGTTGTATTCAAGCAGAATTGGCATTGACTCTTTGGCTCTAGAAATCACCTTGAGCATCATCATCATCATTAATAGCCCATAATTAACTAGCCCTTTAAAGATGGTTTTGCAAACATTTTTCTCCTTTGCTCCCCCAGAACTCTGAGTTTCTAAGTGGAGATTTTTATTTGAAATCAAGGATGAGCTTGAAAGCATCTTCTTTTATAATCTCTTCCACAACCATTTCCCCTGCAATCTTGCCAACTGTCAGCTGCCTTTTCTCATTGCCCAGCTCTGGTCAGCATCAGTGTCCTTCAGAGGACTTTGCAGTCCTACAGTGTGGGTAGGTCCCAGCCCTAGAAGGCTGAGTCACCTAAAAAATGCAAAGAAGCTTCCCAAGGAGCCTGCAATGGAGGGGCTGACTCCATTTCTGCAGTCACGTGAGGTTGAAGACAATTGGCTACAGGACAACTTGTCATCTGATAGCTTTGTCCTTAGCCTTAGGTAAAGATGCCTTTTTATTCTTTTGCAAAAAAAAAAGAAAAAATATATATATTAACTATCCTTCTTACTGATTAGTTAGCTGTAGCATCATTAAAGAGAGAAATGTATGTTCATTCTTCATCTTGGGGAATACCCCAAACCCCATGTTGCAATAGGTAGGGCATTGAGCCTCAATCAACTCTCAGACACTCACTCGTGTGACCCTGGAAAAGTCAATTAATCTGTTTCACCTGTTTCTTCACCTGCAAAATGAGGATAATTATAATACCTACTTCCAGAGTTGTTATAAGGATCAAGTGATATATTTGTAAAATGTCTGGCACATAAGAAAAGAAGATGCTTCATAAAGGCTTCTTTCCTTCCTTTCTCACACTAATGTTTAAAGAGTCATGTTTGAAATGCAACAGCTCTACCTTTGTAAAGGCATACTTTGGACCATTAATGAGCTTTATAAATGGAAAGAGGTAGTTGTCATTGTTTAGTTGTCCTATTTCCTTTTCCAGCTCATTTTGTAGAAGAGGAAACTGAAGCGAAAAAGGTTAAGAGACTTTCCCAGGGTCATCCTGCTATTAAGTGTCTAAGGCCAGATTTGAACTGAGGAAGATGTCTTTCTAACTTCAGGCCTAGCAACTGTTCTGCCACCTGGTGGCCCACTTCAAGTTTTAGAAGCATAAAATACTAGATCTGGGTGGAACTTGAGAGACTAGGTAATTATAGGATTATAAACTTAACCACTAGAAAGAACTTTGAGGTCATCTGATTCTAAATTAGTGGTTCTCAAGCTTTTTAGTCTCAGGACCCCTCTTGAAAATAGTTGAGAATACCCTCCCCTCAAAGCTTTTGTTTATATGGATTATATCTATGGATATTTACCATATTGGGAATTTAAATGTCTTAATATGAAATCATTTATGAAATTGTTAGGACCTTACCAATCCCTTGAGTTTTAGCCACCCCCAAATCACATTTTGAGAACTATCGATCTTGTCTAACCCTATCATATGACACCAAAGAAGAGATTTAACTTGGCTGGTATCACAAAATTAGGCAGAGGAAGGGTCAGGGTTCAAACCCAACTGTCCTAACTCTCAGGCCAAAGCTCTTTCAACTATATCATTCTGCTTAGTGTAAAGTCATAATAAAATCAAATACAATGTTAAGATCCCCAAAGTCTCATCTCTTTTAAATGGCACTGGAAGTGGAAAGACTCAGAGGGGTTTAGAATAATTAGAGTTTATTATCTGCATAAACCACCAGATGGCATTCTGAGCTTGAGTTGCTTTCATCCCCAAGTGACTGACCATAAGTAATTTCCTCACGTATTGCAGGAGTCCCATCTGGGTCCCAATAGCTTCTAGCCTAAGGACCTTCTATAGAGCCATGTCTCTGTTTAAGGACACAAAGCAGCCTCAATTCCCTGTGGCTCCCAGATTTGGAAATCAACCCCACTTCCATCTTTTCTCATTTAGTCTAAGGTTAAAAATGTGAAGATTATCATCATGTGGACTTGGCTCTTCAATAATGGGGTGATTCAGGCCAGTTCCAATAAATTTGTGATGAAGAGAGCTATCTGCATTCCACTATCTACACTATGATGTGGATCACAACATATTATTTTCACCTTTTTTGTTTATTTGCTTGTTTTTTTTTTCTTTCTCATTCCCCCCCCCTTTTTTTTATTTGATTCTTCTTGCATAGCATGATAAATGTGGAAAAATGTACAGAAGAATTGTACATGTTTAATCTGTATTGGATTACTTGCTAATTAGGGGTGAGGTGGAGGGAAGGAGAAAAATTTGAAACACAAGGTTTTGCAATAGTGAATGTTGAAAACTACCTTTGCACAGTATTTTGAAAAATAAAAAAACTATTGTCATAAAAAAGAAAAAGTTCAAAAAAGATTATTCTTATGGAAAAATTCAGCATGATATACTAGATTTGGAATTGGAATCCAATCCTGGCTGTGCTACTTTACTATCTGTGTGAACTTTAGCAAGTTAACTTCTCTGCTCCTCAGTTTCCTCATCTACAAAATCAGGAACTGGATTAGATGACCTAGAGGTCTTTTCCAATTCTAAATCTATAATCTGTAATTGTAGAGGGTCATAACTCTGGAGAAGTAAACTTGAAACAAGGTGTTAACTCAGTGGAATTGATGAGATAATGGTTTTCTAGTTCACATATATCTAGTATGATATAATGATATACTCACTTTAGATTGGCTTATACCCAGTATATTGTAATGATGTAATTGTAATAGGATATAAAAACTGGGGACAAAGTCAGACGAAGACAAAGACTGGTTGAGACTGACAGACTGTCAGACTGCTGGAGGATACTGGCTCAGACTGAGACTGGGTCAGACTATGACAGACACAGACTATGAAGGAGACAATAAAGACTTTGGATTCTATTCTTGTCCATCCTCGTGCTGACTATCCTGCTGAGACCAAGGCCCTTCCAAAGGACCTCTAGAAAGCTATCCTGGACTTTACATGTAATTATTTCATAAATTTATCAAAATGGCTCTCTCTCCATCCCTTTAAGATACTTTACTTAACTCTTTCCAACTTTGGAAAACTTACTTGCCAAGTCATCCTCACATCTGAAAGGAGAGTTCAGATGCCCATCTTTTGTCAGTGTTGTAGAGAGTTCATTCTATACAGAGCAATGTGTATTTTGATGTGCAAACATACAATGTGACTCCACCACAATTAACTCATGCCCTAAAATTTATTGTCCAATTATCTAACCAGTTCCCTAATCACCAAATTCAGAACAATAAACTTCTATTTAAATCCTTTTTCTTTTTCTTTTTTTAATAGTACTTTATTTTTCCAAATACATGCAAAGATAGGGGTTTTTTTTCAATTTTTCTTTTATTTTGGTGAGGTGATTGGGGTTTTGTCTTGCCCAGGGTCACACAGCTAATAAGTATTAAGCGTCTGAGGTCACATTTTAACCAGGTCCTTCTGACTTAAGGGCCAGTGCTCTGTCAACTGCACCATCTAGTTTCTCCACAAAAATAGTTTTCAACATTCACCTATGCAAAACTGTATTCTAAATTTTCCTTCTTTCCTCTTCCTTTTCTCCTCCCCAAATCAGCAAGCAATCCATTAAATTTTTTCTAATCTAGTACTACTGGAATTTCATAAAAGATGGCTCTGGGTTTTTGTTGCCATTTATTCTCACTTTGAATCTATTATTAATACCCCAGCATTTGTAAAATTAAACTGGCATAACATTGGAAAACTCCACCATTCTGAATTTCCTCATTTTTGAAGACTATCTCCTTTTCTAGAGATCAGTACCTAGAATACTCTTACCTTCTGGCTAAATATAAAACCTTGCAATCTAAACATTTGCAGTTTCCCATTATTGCTGAGAACAATCTTTGTCCCATGGGACTTAGCCATCCTTTCCTGGAATTTTTGAACACTCAGTTTAAATTTCTTTTTACCTGGTAACACTGCTCCTAAATCCTAAGTGGGTTTCAATATAGTTTCTCCTGTCTTTCCCTCTCCCTTTCTCCTCCTTCTCTTTTCTCTGTCTTCCAATTCTCTTTCTAATTCTCTGTCTCCTTCCCCCATTTTTTCTCATTTTCTTGTCTCTGTTTTTGTTCATCTCTCCATGCCATCTTTTTCTCATTCTGATGAATGAGGCACCACACATTTGTAGTAAGTAGCTCATCAAATAAAATTCATGGCCCTATATCTCTCTTTAATATAATAATATCCTGTTGTTGTCTTTTCTCTGCTTCTACACCAGAGGGATCCCAAGACTTTATCATTTTTAACTCTGCTTTGCCGTGTCCAATCCCTATTCGGTCTCAGTCCCCATAACCTGCAGCTTCCTCTTCAGAAGAATTTCTGAAGCTATAGAGCCTCTTACATCTTTCAGTAAGCGTATCTCTTCAGAAACCCAAGTAAAATATTCTCAAATGATTCATTATATCGCTCTCCCCTTGATACTTTATACTTTCTTCTCTGATCAATCAGGTTCTGTGGAGACTAACTCAGTAACATCATTAATCATCTGGTTCAATTTCCATATTACTCCATCATCAAAATGAACTTATTTCCTTTATATCTTTATATTCTTTTGCAATTTATCATGGGTCAATTAGAATTCTGTGAACACAGACACATAATCCTGAAGACAGTTACTTCCCCCCCCCCCCCAGAAAAGAATGGATTGTTAAGGCCTTTTGTCTGTTTATCAAAATGCTTTTCCCAGCTTGTCAAATATGTCACAAGTTTCTCATTGTATTTGGAATTCCAGCAGTTGGATGTCGAGTCACATTTATCAATTCCTCTCATTTCTAAGTGTTCCCAGTCAGTATCTCCTGGTTTCTGCCCTGAACTAAAAGAGATACCCAAAATATCTGGCAGATAAGAGGATCATAGCTACAGAGATAGAAGAGATCACAAAACCCAACCAATCCAAGCTTCTCAATATACAAATGAGCAAACTGAGGTCCAGAGATTAAATGATTTGCCCAAGATGACGCATGCAGTAAGTTTCAGAGACGGAGTGTGAACCCAGGTCCTTTGTCTCCAAAGTTAGTTCTCTCTTGTGAAAAGTATCTTACAATTCTTGCCTATTCCCCCTGCTGACTGGGCCAAAATAGTAATATTTTTACTTTGCCTTTTATTTCAAGAAAAGGCTTTTGTTTCTAAATTGTCCTCTGGCTGGTCTGATGGGGATAGACAGATATATATAGATGATATAGATATAGATATAGATATTACATGTGTGTGTATATATATATATATTATATATATACATCTTTTTATCTTTATCAAGCAAGCAAAGGGCTTACATTCTAACAAACGAAAACAATACATAAAGGGCTGTGAGAGGTGAGATGTGAGAGATGAGAGGTAGTACAATTTGTGAGACATGGTGAAGACACATCCAAAAAATGGTTTAAAGGCCTGGACCCCTTGGCAAGACAAGACAAAAACTTACAGAGAAAAGGGGGCAAAAGAGTGGAAGGAAAATGAGAATGAAGATGATGGCTGGAGGGCAGTCAGTATAGTGAGGAGAGAGTCAGGAAGTGAACTTGGAAAAATCCCTTAGTCTGTCAGGGTTTCCTTTTATAAAATGGAGAATTCAACTAGATGATGGCTAAGGTTCCCACCATATCTAAAATTCTGTGATTCTATGACTCTGTTAAAAGAATTATTAGACCAGAGGTATTTTCCTGGCCATTTCCTTGAGTTCCTGAACTAAAGTATTACCTTCAAAATTCCCAGATTTCAAGTAGTTTCACTAATAAAATCCACAGAATACATTCAGATTGTAGTATGACCATAGAATGCTTATTTAGAAGACTTTAAAAATCAGCTAGTTTTAATAGGGCATGTAAATCTGATTCTGCTTACCTTAACCCAACAAAACACCCTCACATCACTTACTGAAAAAGAAATATATTTCAGCCAGCACCATTATTGTAGCATGTTAAGTTTCTCCAGGGCAGGCTCAAGGTTGCTTATTCAGCTTTTCAATTAAAAACTCAGTTTTCCCCTATAAATCACTGAAATTAAATTATGTAATATTTATAATCATATAATGCACAATTCATCCTCCTTCAGCACCTCTCCTGCCCGTTGTGCCTTTCATTCCCCAAAGGAAATTAATACTTTAAGATAATAGTTACAAAGTATTTAGAGGTCACTGAATTTTAAATTTAATATAGGCATTGACTTCACTAATTCTTAATAACTGATCAATTGTTGTAGTGCAGAAAAACTTCAGGCTTTTCTAGCCAAGTCCTTCTCTGTCCGTCAGGGCTTATTATGTATGCTAGTCATCCTCTCTCCTTATCTGGTTTGTTGTTTGGTGGTTTCAGTCCTGTTCCCACCCTTCATAACCCCATTTGGAGTTTTCTCAGCAAAGATACTGGAATGTTTTGCCATTTCCTTCTCTAGCTCATTTTACAGATGAGGATCTGAGGTAAACAGAGAGACATAGCTGAGAAGGATTTGGACTCATGAAGATGAGTCTTCCCGACTCTAGGTCTAGCACTCTATTATCCACTGCCACCTAGCTGCATCTCTTACCTACTAGCTCTGCCTTTCTGTCTGGAATCCACTCCCCAACCCCCTATATCCGGAACTTTCTTGTTATCTCTTCCATGTTGTAGTAGTTTAGAGTACAGCACCCCTGTGATCTAGAAAATCCACATAAAATTTTTTGGTCTTCTCTTCATACCATTAGATTCATAATTTTTTTTTTAATTTTCATTTTATGAAGTGTTTATAATATCTTATTGTAAGATTTGGGTTATTTGGCCATAGGCTATACTATACAATACCACACTTTTATTGTAGGCATTTCCCAATTCCTAAACTTTTTCCATGTATCTGTTAGCCTTTGAATGTCATCTGTGACTTCCTCAAACCCCACTTCCACTCCAATTTCCATTTAATTTCTTATACAGACCCATGATATATTGAAACTACAATGGGGAATATTGTGATGGGGGAGGATAACTGTATTCCGGTCTAGATACTTCGTTTCTTAATTCTGACCCTAGAAATGGGAAACCATTCATGACTGTGAGGTCAAGACCCCACTCCTCCAAAACATCGGAGCAACTGAGAAGTTCCAGGAATCCAGGAGTCCCAAGAAAGACTTGATTATAACTATGCACTACATCTGGCTAGATTATCTATCGCAGCCTCCTACTTCCTGTATGGAGCTAAAGATCACCTTCTTTGAGCTTCTTTGAAGAAATCCTTGGTACCTGCCCTAATTTCTCTCCAGAGATGTTAAGCCCAGCCCCAGAGGATTATGATCTACCTAAGTTTATGGGTGTTAAGTTCTGACCCTACAACACATAGTAGGAGATTTAATGAGTATATAGATGCAGCAGCAGGACCAGACTGGGGCTGACTAGATACAGCAAGTTCGACAAGGGCACTCACCTATTCACATTTCAGCTCAAAGGTAGCTGTTCCAAAGATGAGTGGAATAATTTCCACAAATAGGGCACGGTTTCTCTAAAGTCTCTGTAGTTCCAGCATGCTCAGAATAACTCTAAGCCAAGGTACTAACACACATATGCACAAACACATTCCTTGGCTAATCCTGGAGTAGGCTTTTGGACATAAATAACAGTGTCATGCAGAAATCTATATAGGCAGATTACTTATTATTGTGAAGAGAACCTTCACAGAGCTCTTCCTCCCATATATGTCATTGCAAAGAGGCCAACCCAGCTCTGGCAGATCAGATGGGAAAGCTTCAAGCACAGGACTGCATAGCTGCTATTGAAAGACAGGCACAATTAAGTTGGGAGATTATTGGCAGTTTGGCTCTGGTGGGGGAGAGATTACTTGGCTTGACAATTCTCAAACTGTTTATTAAGTTGTTGACTTGTGATCAGCACAAATACTCACCAAAAAAATTACTGATTTTAAAAATTTAAAGTGACAAAAATAAAAACTGATCTTACATGAGATTTGCAGCATTCACAAACTTAATTGCCAACCCACAACTAAGATTCCATGATGACATAACAGAAAATTTCCTGTCTATGGAATAAGCCAATCTTTAGGGGTGTGATACTTAGAGAGGAAAAAAGAAGGAATATACTACCCTCATTGGTCCCCAAGCCCAAGTTACAATGGGAAACTACCTAACATTTGAACTACTAAATAAAAGTGAGCTGCTTGAAGACTTCACTAAAAGTATTACTTCTGAGATTCTGTTATACAAACAACCTACTTCCTTTAATTATTGCAACTTTTTTGCTTGCAATTCTCATCTAACTTTCTACCTAACCTAGTACCTAATAATGTACTACATGTTTGTTTATGGAATGTTAATTTGGCAACTTTTGTCTAAGAATTTCACAATTCACATTCGTATCATTTTTCCTTTTGATATATCAGGCCGATAAAACACTCTACATAATCCTATTCCATATATCAGAAAACATATCAACTGTATAAGATCACTAACAGAGACCGTCTCATGATCTTTTCATCAACACTGTTTAATTTCTTACAAGGAAGCTATAGCATCCTCATGAGTCCTTTATGCCTTAAGTACTTCTGTTATTTTTCTAGTAATTTTGCACCTTACTTACACCTCCTTGGATGGAGTCCAAAATGAACCCAAGTTTTTTACTACAAAAGATGCTATGATATTATCTGTTAGGAAATTTGCTTCATCTGAGCACTTGCTATTTACCTTTAAATAGCTACCTGCAACTAGAATGAACTAATGCTGTTTTAAAAGTTTACCATAAGAACAAATTGCTGGTTTTGTTTGCCTAGAATTGCTTTATTAGTCTTCTTTAGATCAGATTTCAGCAAACTGGATACAGAGATTAGATACAAATTAATTAAGGGCACATTCCCGTGGTACAAGTTACAGCATAGAAAGGAACCATTTCATAAGCACGCATCTTTTTGGTGACATACAGGCTTCATTTCAAGATGTTCATAAAGAAAATTAATTTTCCAGTCTCAAGTATTTGTCCTTGAATTCTAACAGTTCATTATACACATCTCAGTAAACATTCATGGAAAGATTTATCAGGTGAAGCTTTTTCTAAACAAACCAAGAACACTCTGTACTTTCATCTCTAAAATTAAGCTCGTTCATTTGATAAATTACTCCCCATTCACCATCATGTACTATTTATCAACTGAAAGTTAGTGCAATCCATCATTGAGGTATCATAAAAAAAAAAAAAAGGCAAACATCCTACAAATGTGGATTTGTCATTCCAATTCCTTGGCACTCAATAATGTAAGTTTCTTTAGAAGAATCATCTTCATCTTCTGATTTGTTCACAGTAAATTTGGCCTAAAACAAGAAAAACAAATTTAGCATATAATTTATATTGGGTGAATCAGAGGAATAATCCTACAATTTCCTACCATGTAAATAGGTGCTAATATCACTCTTTTTTGAGGAAGCTACAAAGATAAAGGAATTTATCAGGTGTTATACATCATGACAAAATATTCCTTTTAGAAAACTCCAGAGTTAGAAGAAATCTCAGCAACCACTAAGTCTAACCCGAATTAGTCTAACCCCACTATGCCCAACAAATGTTCAGCCACACTCTATCTGAAAACCTCCAATAAAAGAGACCACTATCTCCTAAAGCAGGCTAATACCCTTTAGGATAGTTCTAATTATTGCAAATTTTCTGTGACATGAAGCCTCACTTTATCTGTTTGCAAATTCTACCCACAGTTCCTGGTAGAACAGTTGTACATGTTGACAGCACTTCAAATATCTCAAAAAAGCCAACAAGTTCCCCCCCCCCCATTACTCCCCCCACCAGTCTTCTTTCTGCCAGGCTAACATCTTTTCTTTCAATGAACTTTATGTGGCCCTTCTTTAGACATTCTACAGCTTAACAATGTCTACCATGAAATGGGATGTATAAATCTTTATTTAAAAAAAAAAAACCCAGATAAATCTGACCAGGACAAAATAAAGCAGAAATATAATTTCCCTAGTCAGTCCTGAATAGTATGTCTCTCAACATAGGCCCAAAATGAGATTTTCTAGTTGCTATATTACAGCATATTAATAAATTATATTGACATTGTGGTCTAGTTAAAACCCTCATGTCATTTTCAAAGAAACTGCTAACCTCCCTACTACTGTCATTCTGTACTTGTGAAGCTAGTTTTCTAAGCCCAAGTGTAAGATTTTACATTTATCTCTATTTTACCACATTTTACTGGTTCTCTGAGTCTACTTCTCAAGGCTGTCAAAATCTTTTTGAATCCTGTCATATGGTATATTACCTGTACCTCTCCCTTTTGTGACATCTACAAAGCTACTGAGCTTGCAATTTATACTGATAAAAAATGTTAAACAGCAAAGGGTCAAGTTTAGATTCTCTGGGACATTTTCACTGGAGACCAACTGACTACCAAGCTGAAATTCTATATTAAAAAAACATTTGCCTATTCTAGCAGATTAGGCAGAACTGTTTACATTTCTTTCTCTCATCAAGTATGACTTTAATTCCTATTACCCTTTTTCAACTACCTGAGCAAACCTGACCTTAACTCACACCAAGCCACTTATCAAAACATGATACCACATAAAAAATTTTAGGTGATTCTACAAGAGACAATACTAACGCTCCTTCTGAAAGCCCTCCTGATTCTTCCTCCCTACCAGCTGTGTTCCCTCTAACATTACCTCCTACTTATACTGTATATATTTTGTACGTACATAGTTATTGCATTTTATCCTCCTCTTCCTCCCTCCCCCAAAAAAACCCTTATTCTTTGAGACAAGGGGCTGGGTTTTAATTTTTCTTTTTTTATCCCCAAGAGTCTAACACAATGCCTGGCCTATAGTGAATATTTCATAAGTGTTTGTTGATTAAATAAAGGTTGCGATTCAGATTTACTTCCTTCAAGTCTTACATCAATTAGTATCTATGGGCAAGACACCAGGCAGTTGGGACATGTGCTAGGCAGTTGGGGATAAAAAGAGATATGAAACCTTGCCCACTCTGATCTCTCCTCCTTTTATAGTCAAACTCATAGGGTGAAAAAAACTGTCTGCAAATACTTCTTAGCTCTATTCCCCTCTCACTTTTTAACCCGGAGGGCAGAGCCAGGCACGAGGACTTGAAAAGACAACACATTTACATAAGGAAAAATGTCTTAAAATTCAAAGCTTCCCAAAGCAGAACTGCTTGTATGGAGAAGTTCTGGGTGCTCTACTCCTAGGTGGTTGGTCCCCAGGGGCAGTGATCTGAGCAAAGATGCCTCTTTGTATGGGCTAGACCAGATGGGTCCAGAGTTCCTTCCCACTCTCAGACCCTGTGATTCTGGCACAAGACAACTAGAAATGCTTTTTGGTAAGCATTCAAACAGAAGTGCGTATGGCACTTTCCCATAATTGAGCAGGATTAAGTGTTAAATGAATAAGCAAAGCTTGAGCACTCTTGCTTATCAAATGAATAAGCAAAGCTTGAGCACTCTGCTTATCAACTGGCATACATAAGGTTCTCCCATCACATTTATAGATTCACAACCTTGGTAACTCAACACCTCATCAGTACCTTCTACCCCTTGGAATGGAGATGGTCCCATGAGCTCCAAAATCTCCATTTAATAAGGCTCATGAACTATCCTTTGATTTTCCCACAGGCTGACTAGACCTCCTTTGTACTTTCTTGAACTCTGCCCTCTCTTCCTTTTCAACTTCCTTTTGTGCCATTTTCCCTCATTAGATTGTAAGCTTCTTGAGGGCAGGGACTATTTCTTTTTTATCTGGATGTTCAGCACTTAGCACAACATATGATGAATTGTAGATAATTAATAAATGTTTACTGACTAACAGAGGTGCAGTCTAGAGAGGAAAGGAGAGAGAGGTACCAGATTAATAATTTCAACTTCCAAGAGAGAAAACTCTACTAAACATTTCCCAATGACGTTTTAATCTAGTTCAAGAATCTGACAATTCTGGTCTAAGGTACCAAAAGGTTAAGTGACTTGCCCACATGCCTCCTAGATAGTATATATGAGACATGCAGAACTTAAACCTACGTCCTCCTGGTTCTTATGCTGGGTTTCTGTCCTCTACAACCAAAATTACATAAAATGTGGGTCTCGATCCTATATGGGATCATGTAACAATGTGGGGGTTGCAAAATTATGACCTAGTTATCAGTAAATGTTTCATTTGTATACCTATTTTGCCATATATATTATATATGATACCTATTGTACCATATTCCTTGGAGTTGCATAAAAATTTGTCAGGCAAAAAGGGTGGCAAATGGAAAAAGTTTTAAGAAGCCCTGTTCTAGACCATGCTCCCTCTTTTCGGATTTTGGAATGTAAAGCTGAGACAAATTTCAGGTACACAGTGCCATAACCCTTTTAAAAAACACTTTATAAAAATATCACATATATCATTAAGAAATAAGCATGAGATATGGGGGAGGAGGGATAGAAATAATTATATTAAAACACATTAAAGATTCTAAAACCAACCATTGACAACAGATTTCCAGTTTCAGAAGAACACATTTCTAAGTATTCTATTATTCTGGAACCCAATATGTACATGTTCTATTCTCCAGTTAAAAGAGACTCAGCAGGACAGGATTGGTTGCTTGCTGGATGAAGATAAGAGGTGGGAAACTGCAATCTTTATCAGTGGATAGAATATCCCTACAGATGAAATCACAGATCCTTAAAAGTATAGTATACTATTATTAGAAATAAATTCAAATTATGATTACCACAAAACTAAGTAATCTTCATCAATATATACACTTACCTTGGTTAGTTGTTCAGCAAAATGTATGGCAGTTTGAGTATGGAGTGTAATTGGTCCTGTTTTTACTCTAGAGACCCCACTGGCTAAGGCCATGAAAATGATCAGCTGCATAAACCAACAATAAAGAGAAAAACTTCACAAAACTAATAATACCAAAGATGCAACTCTGCTCTTTCTCTAATAAAAAAATGCTGCCAGAAAGAATTGATGGGGGGAGGGGGGAGGGAGGGGGAAAAGTGTATTTTTAAGGGGAAAAAAACCCTATCATTTCAAATTTTCTTAATGAATGATTTAATTCAAATCCAGCTTACAACACTATGTAAAAATTTGAATAAAGTAGGCAGGAATACTAATAATGGCTTACTTTTACATAATAACCACAGGAGAAATAATAGTAGCCAGAAATGTTTCCTATTATTACCTTATTTGAACTTCATAATAACCTTGTAAGTTAGTTAATATAATACTACAAAACAGAGGCTCTCTAAGATCCAAGTGATAACTACAAGGTCACACAGATGCTAACTTAGGCCTTTTGATCCTACTTCTAGTGTCCTTTCCACTCTACTATACTGTTAGTATGTGAAATTACCTGGTCCTGCAGATACTCATCCACAGCTCCCCCATGTCTCAGATTTCCCAGCAGCATCTCTGCAGCTTCAATTCCAACTTTGTCAGCAGATATGCCTAAAACAGAGAAAGTGAAAGTGAATTAATTAGCAATAAAACAGGCAAAAAATCAGTAGTCAATAAGTCAGCATGCTGCTAATCTTTGGGGGCCTATTCAGTCAATATCTAGAAACTTAATTTTCATCTTTTTTTTATGGTAGACTGGCATGTACATATATGTGTGTGTGTGTGTGTGTAACTATGTATATGTGTGTATACAGGACATACCAAAAGTCTTAGTACAGTTTTAAGTATAAACTTAGAAGTTTGCATATATAATACATATGTTTGTTTAAAGCTTAAAACTACACTAAGTTTTTTGAGATACCCTATATTTCAATCCTGACATGTAGAGATGAGAGAATTCCTCTGGTCCTACCCAATTAATCATAATTTATAGCCCTTGACTACAAAGTTTAGCCTCTCATAAATTTCTGACTACAACCAAAACTTCTTAAAATGTGGGTCTTGATCCTATATAGGGTTATGTAACTGAATGTGGGGTTTGCAAAATTATATTTCATATTTTCAATTGTCAACAATATTGCAGACATAGCTTAATCAGATTCTAAGATATAAAACAGTTCATTCACAAAAATTTAGTAAGCACCTACTATATGTCAGTCACTGTGTCAGTGAAACTGATAATATGCAATCAAACAGGACCTGACTTCAAGGGAGCTTACATACTATAATGAGGGGAAAATAGTACCTTCCAAGTATTATCTAAAATTCAACTAGAAAAATTCTCTTAACTCAAGTGTATAGTAAATCTTTCTTATGGTTTCTCAAAATGGAAACCAGATAATATTAGGAAGATGTGCTGGATCATAGGCTTTAGACCTGGAAGGAAAAGCTAATCCAGCCACACAAACTATCTTTTGGCTATCTTGAACTGGATGTTCTATAAGCATTCCAAACTCCCTATGTCCAAAACTATTTTTACTTTTCCTTAAATACTCTTCCCAACTTTCCTAATGTCAAGGATACCACCATCCTCCCAGTCAACCGGGCTCATAACCTTGGTGTTATTCCCAATTCCTCACTTGCTTCAGCCTGCATATCTCATGTATTGTCAAGGATTGTAATTTCCTTCTATACTGCATCTCATACATAAATCTTGTTTTTTTCCACTCAAACATAACCACTATCTGATTACCTTGGGCCTAGACACTTAAAGCATTCTAACTGGTCATTCTAAGTCATCTCTCCCCATGCCAATACATTTTCCACTGACATGCCAAAGTAATTTTCTTAAAGCACAAGTACAATTATTATCTCCCCACCAACCATACCCAATTCAGTAAGCTCTAGGGGTTCTCTATTCTTTCCAGGATCAAATATAAATTTCTTTTATTCTTTTAAAGCCCTTCACAATCTGGACCCTCTCTAGTTTCACCACCTCCTCATGCTTCTATCACCCTTATTCTCCCTACTCTACATTCCAGCTACCCTAGTCCCCTGGCTATTTTTCACTCATGAAAACTTCCATCTCCTAACACTGTGGCCCCCCATGCCTAAAATGCTCTGCTTCCACACCTCAATCTCCTGGCTTCCTTGAAGCCTCAGTTCAACAGATAATTTTCAGATGAATAAATTAAAACCATTTCTAGACATATGAAAAAAATGCTCTAACTCACAATTAAATCAGAGAAATACAAATTAAGACAACTCTGGAGTATCACTATGCATCCCTCAAATTGACTAAGATGACAGGAAAAGATAATAATGAATGTTGGTGATGATGTGAGAAAATTGGGACGCTAATACATTGTTGGTGGAGTTGTGAACTGAACCATTCTGGAAAGCAATATGGAACTATGCCCAAAGGGCAATCAAACAGTGCATACCCTTTGATCTAGCAGTGTCTTTACTGAGCCTATATTCCAAAGAGATCATGAAAAAAGGAAAAGCACCCCCATGTGCAAAAATGTTTGTGGCAGCCCTTTTTGTAATGGTAAGAAACTGGAAACTGAGTGGATGCCTATCAGTTGGGAAATAGCTGAATAAGTTATGGTATATGAATGTTATGGAATATTATTATTCTGTAAGAAATGATCATCAACAGGATTTCCGAAAGGCCTGGAGAGACTTACATGAACTGATGCTGAGTGAAGTGAACAGAACCAAAAGACCATTGTACATAGCAACAAGATTATGTGATGATCAATTCTGATGGACATGGCTCTTTTTCAACAATGAGTTGATTCAAGCCAATTCCAATTCCCTGGTTGGTGATGGAGAAAACTATCTCCATCCAGAAAGAAGACTGTCAGAACTGAATGTGAATCGCAACATAGTACTTTCATCTTTTTGTTGTGGTTTGCTTGCTTTTTTTTCATAGTTTTTCTTTTTTGATCCGATTTTTCTTGTGCAGCATAATAAATGCAGAAATATGTATAGAATTATACATGTTTAACATATATCAATTACTTGTCTAGGGTATGGGGTGGGAGAAGGGAGGGAAAAAATTTTCTAACACAATAACACAAGATTTTACAAGGGTGAATGTTGAAAATTATCTTTGTATATATTTTGAAAATAAAAAGCTATTTTTTTTAGTTCAAATTCCACCTTTTATAAGAGGCCTTTCTCTTGCTTTCTCCCCTCCAAGCCTTCCCCCATTAATGCCTTCCTGACATTGTTTTCCATTTACACTGAAAATGTTGCATGTACAGTTAGCTTCATGTTGTCTTTCGTTTTAGACTATAAGTTCCTTAGGATCAGGGTCACATTTTTGCTTTCCTTTGGCTCTCTTGGACCTCTAAAGAGCCTCTGTTTCCCTGATTTTAAAATGGAGATGATAATATTACATCCAGGATTGTACCTGGCACAAAAGTGCACACCTTTGTAGACTAACTTGTATCAAATTACTTATCTCTTTAGTAGCAAAACTAAGACTCCAAATCATCAAACTTGGAATTTAAAGAAGACTGGAGTGGAAAGGAACCTCCAATTTCATCAAGACCAACATTCACCCTCCCTTCTTTTGAGAAATGAAGATACTGAAGCCAAGTGACTTGCTCCAAGGTCCATTTCATTCACAACAAAATTAAGAAATTCCCTTGATTATATCAGGGCCCACAAGTGTTCTCACATGACATGGAATTTTGAATAAATTGTTCTCCTTAGCTCTAAAGTTTATGGAATTCTCTCATAAGAAAAATATGAAACATCCATTCATAGAAAAGATAATTTTAACACAAGGATACTCACTCCAGAATTACCGTTCTTTTTTGCACACTGGTGCTAATATCATCATCTCCTGAGCAATGTGCTAGGTATTGTAGAGAATGTGAAAGAAGATATGATCCCTGCCTCCACAAACAGTGGAAAAAATAAACATGAATGAATAAATTAAAGGGAAAAAATGTAATGTCTGACCACAGTAATGACTATAAGTTCAATGAAGTACATTGAAGGGTAACAGTAAGAGGGTTGGGAGTAGTCAGAGAAAGCTTCCTAAAGGAAGGACTCGAGCTAGGTTTTAAAATCTTGCTAAGAGCTGACTAAGAGGGAAGGGAGTTCAAAAGAAGACTCTATTAAGAATAAGGAGACATGTGGCGATAGATGGCTTTAAGCATGTTTCCCTTGCTCAACCCTGTGTGGTGAAATGGACAGAACACTGTTGGAAATTGGAAGACTCAGATTTTAGTCATGGGAATGTTACCATGGTCGAATCATTTATTCTCTCTGAACCTTGATTCTCTTATCTTTAAAACTGAGACAATATTTACACAGCCTACTTTATATGGTTGTTGTGAGCAAAGTGTTTTGTTAAGTGTCAAATCCTATTCCCATGAAAGTTGTCTATGTTACAACTAATGGTATATGTTTACAAAATGGTTGTGGAAGAGAGTACCCTGAATTCTTGAGCAAGATTTATTAGAATTATATTCTTAATCAAATAAGCTAAAGGGTCACAATAGTAATATGAACAACGAAGGTAGTACAGTGGTGAGTGCCAAGCCAGAAGATTCATCTTTCTAATTTCCATTCTGGTCTCAGACACTTACTAGCTATGGGGTTGTGAGCAAGTCATTTAATTCTGTTTGCCTCAATTCCTCACATATCAAATCAGCTGCAGAAGGAAATCGCAAACCACCCCAGGATCTGAGCCAAGAAAACTTCAAATGGGTCCCACAAAGAGTGGGGCATGATTGAAAAGGCAACATATTAGTTAGAACTTTTGAAATCTTATTCTTTTTAAATTAATACTGAGCCACTGGAAGTTCTGTATGTTTCTAAACACTAATCAAGTATCAATAAAAAAGAATTTAATTAAACATAACCTAAAGGAACTTTTATTATAAAATGTGAAAATAAATATCTGATAGAAAACTTCCAGCTCATTGAAAATAAATATCAAGAACTAGTTTCTAGGATTCAAAGAAAGCCTCAGGATAAATATACAATGAATTTAATAGTACCAGTCAAATACAATAGAAAAGATGGAAAAGAGGAATGGTGACTTCATTTACTAATGATATAATCTTTAATTTTAGCTGACTGGTTTTTTGGTAATAAAATTTGCCTTGACTGAAGATATAGGAGAAAGAAAAATATACAAAAAATTCAAACGAAGCTAAAAACCATTGTATATTTCATTTCCCTAGAATTATACATTGTTAAAGCCTGAAAAGATCACACAATGAATATCAAATTTGGAAAGACTTTAAGAAGCCATCCACCAGAATCTACTTGAACAAGGATCCATACTATTCAAGGATAATTTATTAAGCACCTATTATGTGCACAGTTCTGTATTGGTGCAGGGGACACAAAGACAAGCATAAAACAGTCCTTGTCCCAACTCAAGGAGTTCACATTCTATTAGGAGCACACAAGAGAAACACAGATAAGTAAATATAGAAAATAAACAAAAAAGTTTACTAGTTCCACCATCCAATGGGGCCCAGTAGAAATAGGTCTAATCTCTTTTTCACTATCTTTAAAAGCTATAAGACAGCTATTATGTATTCCAAAATCTTTTTTTGGTTAAAACCCTATTATTCTTTCAACCAATCTTCAATGTCATGAATGTGAAGCCATTTACCATTCAAGATGCCTCCAATTTAGCAATATCCTTCCTAAAATGTTATGCCCAGAACTAAACAAAATATTCCAGATGTAGCCTAAAGAATGATTGACTCAATGTATCAATAAGCTTCTAACAAGTGTCTAACATGCCAGCCACTGTGATAGTTCCTATAATTTCATTTAGTTCCTCAAAAATTGTCAATGGTTTCCTACTGTCTAGCAAATTAAAAACTTGGCATTCAAGGCCCTTCATGATTTGATCCTAATCTACCTTTCCAAACTTCTCACGATTGCCTAACACAAACTTGTAGTTCCAGTACTCATACAATTCCTTAAAAATGTTCTATTTATTCTCACCTTAAATATATCTATCTTCAGATCATAACCCTTGCCCAAAACATACAGCTCCATTCTCTCCAACTATTTTAAATCTTATCTATTCATACTCATTCAATCCATACACAATTTCTTGCATAGTCTTCTCTTAATTACTATAAGTCTCAAATGAATTCTTTCTCTGAATTTTTATAGCACTATGCCATTAATTTGGATTACATTGTCAGTTCATAATGTGTGTTCTACTTGCCTTTCCAATCAGATTACAAGGTCCCTGAGGACAATTGACATAGATTTATAAATACAGTGGCTGATCAACAAATAGTTGTTGCCTAAATGAGATTTTAAACTAGGTCAACTAGAAGTGTACCTACTGAGTTCCTACCTACTGAGTAAAATGGGTTTGGCTGCTAGATCAATATATTAGAAGTACTACAAAACATTCTCCATCTTAAACAGACTTATGATGAAAATTTGAGGTATCTCCTTGTCAGACTAGAAATATGTCAAGTTATTTTAGGGAAAAAGAATTCATCAGTTGACAATAGGAACAGACACACCCTTTAGAGATAATCTAGTCCAATCTGCTCATTTTAACACATGAGAAAATTGAGGCCTAGAGAGGCTAAGAATCTTTATCCAGGGTCAAATGTTAGCAAGTACATCAAAAGAGTGAATTGATGGTCAAAAGTACTGGATTCAAATTGTTGCCCTGTCACGTTCTACCTTGAATAACCATTTAAACTTTCCTAGGCTTCAATTTCCTCAAGTTTTTTTCCAGGACTAAATCCAAGATCCTACGAACCTGAAGCTAAAAAACAAATTTTACCAAGTCCAAACTAAAGACTTTATAAACACACACACACATACACACCCTATCTACCTCATTTTCTATATTCAATTCTTATGCCAAGAAAAAAAATCTCCCTTTCAAAAAAAATAAACGGTTTTAAAGTATGATTGATTCTGAATAGTGATATAATTCTAAAAAACATTAAACCATCATATTCATCTCCATTCTACTGTATTCCAGACTTCTTTCTTGCCAACTATTTTTTGTTTGATTGCAACATTTAAAATGGTGGCTCATTTATCTGTACCTCTTTTACCAAGTGATGATCCAGCAAATAAGCAGCCTGTTGATGTCTCAGCAACAATGCTGCATAGAAATTAAAAGTTGTCAATTCCATTATATTATAAATATACTTTAAAATTATTGGCAAATATAACACAGTATGCTATGATCACTAAATAGACAGTATCAAATTTAAACCAAATAAATCTTAAATTTGAATCATTATCAGAAACTGATGCGGTACCCTAAATTAATCTGTACAGGTATCCTATATAGCAACAAAATAAAAAGTAGCCCAGGTGGGCCATCCATATAAGTGTCTTTGGGGATTTTTTTTTTAAGCAAGGGAAACTGTGGTCATATTTTAATCAATTTCTACATAAGTAGCACCTTCTCCTTCAGGATATTTGGCTTCTTAATGAGAACAAAAAATAAAACACAAAAGTTCCCATGTATATAAGAATGGCATACAGCTAAAATGGTATCTCAAAATAAGGAGGTATAGATAGAAATTTGTGTTGTTTTTTTCCCCTTATGAACAGTATCATAAATAGAATATTTACTTTACTTTTAAAAGCTTTAAATAGAATAAAAAGACCACAGTATAGGCACTAAATGTAAACACTCATCTGAAGAGTATTTTTACTCTTCAAGTATAGCAGCATAAGAAACTTTCTAAACCTTGAAAAGCAGCCCACTTTTTATTGGACAGTCATTGTCTGGCTTAAAAGTCTTTGCCATCTTAGATATTTAACAAAATGACTTTTCAACCAAGTTACTTTAAAGCATTTCAAAAAATTTCCTTCAAGATTCTTTTTAAAGAACAATTGCTAATAAGATCCACTAAAAATCAAATTCGCTAAACCAATCCGAGTTCTCTTATAACAACAACAACGTCACAGTTCTCACAAGAATCTCAAGTTTTAGAAATTGCAAAATTCTTGGAATGAACTTTTCTTTTCAAATCTTACATATATTTTTACATTAAGCTAGAATACTACTTAACAAGCTTTTTTCAAAAATACTGCTCTCACACTTTTTTAAATAGAAAAATTTATAACTCTAAATTAATGACACAGGAAGAGATTAGTGTCTTGTCTCACATTATTCCATTTCCATTGCCAAAGGCTTGTTCTTTAGGTTCCTGAACAGGCTGGATGTTAACGTACAGATCCCTGATTTCCTTTCTGATGCATCTCACTGCTGCTGCTGCCATATCTTTTGCTATCTAATTTGGTAAGACAGAAAGGCAACAGTTATAGTAAAATTGAAATAAATCACTGGTTAGTTTGACAATTCTTTTCAAGCCATCAAGAATAAGTTAACAACTTTTATATATTATTCAGAATCAATGCTCAAGTGTAAAAAGCTTATTTTCTTTAAAAATTAGCTCTCATGAAAAGATTTATCAAAAATAAACAGCTATTCCAATAATTTCAAAGAATAGCTAACATGCCATTTACCAAAAAATACACATGCTTATAACATCTGAGATACTTACTTTAAATGGCAAAACACCAGCAACAAACGTTCTTCCATATATCTTGGTCACTGTCCCACGATCAGTTAAATTTATTGGGTTTAGCTGTTTTACTGGTGACATTCGGATAATTACTTCACCACCCCCTTTAGGATAGTAGCCCCTATGAAAAGTACACATGATCCCATATAACAACATTCCACGACAAAAACACCAAGTCAGTGAGAGCTGAATAAAAGACAAATGGTATCTGAACACCAATGAACAGTTCTAAGACTGCTAAAACATCAATGATGACAAAAATATTAAAGAACTATGTCCTTGTGATAGATCAACTATATTAGTCATGCAATTAAAAAAAAAATGCAAAGGACCCATGATTTCCAAAGTGTGTGTTTGGGGGGGGGGAGGTAGAGGAAAGGGAGAGGAAATGAAATTCCTGGTGTGGGAATTACCTCTACTAAAGCACAAGGCAAGCACTCAGACTGAATAGGTAGATCCTATGGAGTTGGCTGAAGCATTAAGTGAGTTACCTAGGGTCAAGGTAGTGTTCAAGGTAGGATTTGAATCCAAGTGTTCCTATTCCAAGCCCATCATTTTGTCCATTATATCATGCTGCCTCTAACAATGAAACTAAAATTAATTTTAAGCAGAGTCAAAAATTCACTCTTTATCACTACCACCAAGCTTTGAGGTAATGGAAGGCAATCTCAAAAAAATGTCCAAGTCTTTTATTCTGTGAAATTATTCCAAATCATATCATGACAAAAGGAAAAAGTCTTTCCATAAAGTAGTCTTTTGCTTTTATCTTCTTTTTTCAATTCCGATCACGAGATCATGGAGAAAAAATGATTTACTTATAATTTCCCTAATTATAAACTGAGACATCTTCCTGGAATGAACTGTAGTATACAGTATATATTTTACCATGTGTATTTATTTCATATGTGTCCAGTATCTGAGAATATGTTTTATATCTCTAGTGGAATATAAGGTTTCTGAATTCAGAAATTATCTCATTCTTTTTATTTTTTCCCTAGTGACTGGCACATAGTATACACCTAAGAAGTGCTCCTGGGAAATCTAATGTTTTGCATATAATGGGATCTAAACATTACTAAATGACAATACAAAGACACGATTTTGTGTGGCCAATAAACACAATGTGGAAGTTTCCTGATTAAATATTTATATTCTGATACACAAATGGTTACTATATACAATTGTGACCATCAGCACAACTTTAAATTCCATATGTTTCTGTGGCTTACCTTTCTATATTATTAATGAGAACTCTATTTGTAATGTAATTTCTAATTATTTATAGAAGGGAATAATTATCTATTATCTACTTATACAGACACTGTACTAAGTATTTTACAAATATTCTCTCATTTAATCCTCACAACAATCTGTAAAGTAGGTGCTATTATTATTTCCATTTAACAGTTGAGAAAACTGAGAGATTAAATGTGCAGGGGCACACAACTATTAAATATCTAAGACTGAATTTGAACTTTGGTCTCCTTCATTCCAGGTCTGGCACTCTATCCACTGTGCTATCTAGTAGTTATTCATAAAATAGTATTTTAGCATGTTTCTAATTATACTTTAGAGTATACCTGACTAGTATAACTGCTTAGCAAAGAAGTCATCTCATTTGCCATGTCAGACAAATGTAAATAAGAGATCAAAATTAGAAAGGAAAATGTTAAATATGCAACCTACCTCATTTTAACATCACAGTCAAACTTGAAACCAAACTTTTCAGCAATTGGTTTGAAGACCTGCAAAATAAGCATGTTTTGTTATTTTAGTCACCAAACATTAAGTGCTCACAAGCCCATCACTTTATATATTGAAATAGTGCTTAGGGAAATGTCTTATGAAAAAAAATACTTAGGATATTTCAGTATTTTAATTAAAATGAAAGACATATTGCTAAACTTAAAAGGTTTAATCTTTTCTTAGAATCCCAGAATCAGAGCTTTAGAGCTGAAATGAGAAAAAACTCAAAGACATTTAAATGATTGGCCCAAGTTACATAGGCTTTTGGAAAATTCCAACAAAGTAAGGTGTTATAATTAGAAAAGCTCTCTCTCTCTACAGCTTTCCAGGTGCTCGTCTCTCCCTCCTAACTGTGAATCTACAAACTTCTTAAGACCAGGAAAAATGAGATTTCCACTGAGTGAATATGCAAAAAAAAGTTAAATGAGAATCAAGAGGGAGAAGATGATGATGGCAGCAGAGGGATGCGCTGACGAATGAAGAAGAGCAATGAAACTGAATAGTATAGAGGGAATGCAGCGCACTGGGATGCAGCAGTTCAGGAAATCACCTTGTGAACCAGATTTAGAGACTTCTGAGAGCCCAAGCACATCAAATGGAAAATACCAATCCAACTTCAGAACTAATAGATAGCTATTCTGATTATTGTCTACTTCAAAATTATTACATTAGAATTTAAAAATCTTCTATTGAAAAGTTGACTTTGACTTGTTATAAGTCTTAGCTTAACATTCACAATCCAGAATCTTAGGCCCATCCTGAAATTAAAAATCAATTTTAAAGAGCACATAGAGAGAAAGGCACTCACCATCAAGGTGTAATCTATCTGTGGGGCCATTTCAGCATTAGTGCCACCTTTCAAACGAAGCTCGGATGGAGAAGCAGCAAAGAGAACACAGGGCATAGAGACCTGCAGCAACAGGCACACACTCCTAGGTAGAATCAGAAAAGAGAGGATGCTATGATAAACAATCACATTTTACTTTCAAAATTACATCATACACCACCTGAAACAGAGACAAGAAAATATGTATTCTGCATTATAAAGCTTAAAAACGCAAATATCTTCCTTCTGAATGGTAGAGTTTCATATTTAAAGGCAAATTCTAAACATTTCATCCACTACTAGTACAGCAGAAAACAGATACAAATTTGTTTTCTAGTTTATAAAAATGAGCTGCACTACCTCAGTGGTTCTCAAACATTTTTTTGCTCACAGCACTATATTCTTTGCACTGAAAAATCAGTCCACTGAACTTTTAAGGAGACTATATGGTGTAAAAGTTGGGAGACTTGGCCCAAGGGAAGCATTTTTGTCAGAAATTGAAGATCTGAGAATCCTGGGAAGGTCATTTAACATCTCTGAGCGTAAATTTCCTCCTCATAAAAAGAGATTTATCATTCTTTTTTGAGTTCTTTTCTAAACAGCTAAAAAGATTTTCTTCAAAAATTTTTTATGGGAAAATTCTAGTTATCATTAATAGAGGAGAGAAAGAATTTCAGAGGAGGATCACAGACAATAAGGCAATATTGAAACCACCATGTTAAATTTGAAATATTTTTTAAAAAAATACAGGAGAGATTCATGGTTTCATTTGCAATACTCATTTTCACATTCAAAAGTTCACTTTTTTTGGCATTTGCCAACTTCATATTAATAAACAGGAAAAAATGTAAATACTCTAGCTTAAGAAAATTCTTAAAATCAAAAAACTTCTTGTGAAAAATACCAAGGAAATAAATTGAATGCCTATGTTCATAATTTTAAAACTCCATGTGACACATGCAAAATCTACATACAAGGTTCAGAATCAACCATAATAAAAATGTTGGGGGGAAAAAAGGAGTCCTATCTGACATCATCTCTGACATTTCTCTTATGTACCCAATATTAGGGTATCGTCAATACCTCTTTTCACCATCCCATTGCCTACAGCAAAGCAGCAAAAAAATTAATTAAATATGAAAAGCTGAATGCTTCATAACTGCTAATGGTCCAATTTTATACTAATATTTATTTACACACACACACACACACATATATGTTTATCATTAAAAAGGATTATAAATTTAAGACCTTTCAGTTATTAGCCTCATAGCTAGAAATTGAGTATCTCAAGCCCCTTTAACTAGCCTCAGTGAAATGGAGAGCTCATCAGACTTGGAGTCAAGAAGACATGCTTAAGCTCTAACAGCAGACAGCTCTCAGCTGAGTTGAGAAGGATAAGATAGGTACCTTCTACCACAAATGAATCTCTCAAAGAATTCCCATTAAAGGTCCCCAAACAAAATACTGCTGCCAAACATTTCTTTAATCAGAATAATTTCTGCTCTCTGTCTTCTGGTGTATTAACAAGATGACTAATTAAATAAGATCTTAGATGTTTTCTGTTTGTTTTTTAACTAAGTTTATGATTTCAGTAGTAAAGGTAACTCACTTTTCCAATGCAGTCTGGCACCTGCTCTGCAGGCACAGGGCATAAAGCACTTGACTGCAGTTAGGAAGACTTGATTTTAAATCTGGCCTCAGACCTCACTAACTGTATGACCCACCAACAGTCTTTCAACCTCCATCTTAGTAGTCTATCTTAGTTTTCTCAATTGTAAAATGGGGTTAAATAAAAGCACCTACTTCACAAAGTTGTTGTGAGGATAAATTGAGATATTTATAGAATACTTAGCACAGTGTTGGGCATATAGAAGGTGCTTAATAAATGTGTTTTCTTCCTCTTCTTCATCCTCCTCTATTTACTGCATTAGAAAATTGCCTGGAACATCAAGAGGTTGTGTGACTTAGGGAACTTGTTCTCAGGGACATGTCACTTTGAGGCTGAATGTGTCTATCTAATAAGTCCTGCTACCCTCTGTTGTGTGTTCTAAGGTGCAAAAATTCAAATACCTCAAAGAGCAGCAGCTGGTGTTATCTAAAGGATCTATATACTCGCCACTTCAGTGGTTCCCTAATTACTTTTAAAGACCAAACTTAAATGAGAGAACCATTAGCAACCATGAAAAGGTCAAATAGATAATCCAAACAGGGTGGAACACAGTAAAGAAGCAGACTCAAAATGAAATATGCCCAAACCAGGAATTAAAATACCTAAAATCATTGCAAGTTTATAGAATATACTGCACGGAAATTGAATGTGTGTGTTTAGACTAATTTCCATAAGCTAACTAACATGTTTCATCATAATCACTCAATTTAAATTAAAATTTCTCAAAATAACTTTGTAAGTTCTACTATATAACTAATATCCTCAGAAAACTAACATTCAGAAATATTGACCTAACTTAAATGGTGGTATGACAGTAAGTAGCAAGATCAAGATTTCAAACCCAGGATGAATCTAAATAAAATATTTTTTCTACTATAAAGTGACACAAAATAATTTGAGAAGCAAAGATCTGGGAGTATGTGAGGATAAAATTTGCACAGAAACTCAGTGAATAATGGAGCAGGACATATGCTCTAAATGACTAATAATACAATCTAATGGAAAAAATACTGAGCTAAAAGTCAAAGGATTTGGGATCCAGTCCTAGGTCTGCCAACAAACCAGCTATATGAGATTGGGCACAAGTCAGTTTATTACTCTGACTTTGGGTTTATCATTTATAAATAAGATAGGAAGGCTGATCTAGATGATTGCTCAAGTGCCTGCCAGCTCTAGAATTCTGTATTTTGGGTATTGGGGATCTTTTACCCCAAAGTACTAGTGTTCAGTCTTAACTATTGAATTTCAAACATTGTCCTGTCTTGTATGTGTGAATGAAATAGTTTTACTTATGTGTGTTTAGTTATGTTTTCAAATCTTAAGTTATCTTTACTAAGGAAAGGAAAATGATATCAAGTTAAAGAAAACAATTTAGTGGAATCAACAACCTTGCATTTGACATTGTATGGCTTCTTAAATGGAGCTATTAAATGGTTACTTTTAAGATCTCAAATACAAACATAGACATACCCAGCTGTCTTGGTATCTGCTGTGTGGGTTCCACCTTTGATCTTCTCTGGTGTGAAAGTTATTTCTGTTGAGCCGATTTCTGCCCCTTCTAGTTGGCCATCACATAAATCTCGAATCATTTCCAATCCAGAAAGGTGTTGAGGCCTTCAGGTCATAATACTGCATCAAAACGTGTGCATTCAGACTGCCTATTTACCCATATTATTTCAAACATTTATGAAAACTTAAAAGATAATGAAATTATAATACCTAATAGCAAAAATTCCTCATATTCATAATTCATTATGCATTAGAAGTTTTACTTCCTGTCTTCATTTACCTAGTTAGATGAAACCTTTTTAATGAAGTAGTAGTATAAAACTGGGAAAGCTGCTTCAATTGAAGTCATTTTATAAGGCACATTAAAAAAATCCCACCAGTGTTACTTTGAGGATGCAAATAGGGGCCAAAGAAACCCCACCACTTTATAAATCAACCTACCAAAAGTGTTTAAAGTCCAATTAGACTCCTTTCCAACTCAGTGAATTATCCACATGCAATACCAGCCTTAATCAATTGAAATATATCTTGCCCACATGCAGAATGAATTAGATTCAACCATGTAATTTTAAATGGATCAGACAATTAAAATTTTAAAAATCCTGCCTCATGACTATTATCCATTCAGTGAACTCATTAAAAGGGAGTTTTAATATAAATCATTTAGAAGTAAATCAGTTGGGCCGAGCTCTCCAGCACACATAGTAGACTTGTACTCTGTCCCTTTTCTAGGTGGTATATATAATGCAGCATAAAATTAATACTGCTATACACCTCACTACTAGAATAAAGACATTTTGGTATATACATATAAATTCTTCTTGCTTTAATAGCAAGAAAATGGCACAGTACAGACTAACATGAAGAACAGAGTTTCCAAAAGATTTAATGTGAAACAAGACATGTTAGCCCAAGGACATGTCAAAGAAAATCAACTGGAAGACACTATTCAGGAGCTTTTAGACCAATTAGCTAGGAACTGCAGAAATATAACATTAAGACACCTCCTAGAAATAGCAGTGTGGTATAGTATGTGAATTCTGGTTCTCCTACTTATTCCTTACATGACAACTTCTCAAATCTGATGAACTAAAGGAGAGTTAAGTTTCCTTTCAACTTTAAATGATATAAGGAACATTAAAATTCTGTTCACTCTAGCTGTGAAATTTCTAGGATGCCTTTCTGGACAATAAAGGTAAAATTTTTAAAATATGTTTTTTTCCAAAGAAAGGTTATGTAAAAACCATATGCCCATTTTCGTTTACCAAATACAGTATTTCTATTTATTACAGTAATTCAAAAACAATTCATTGGAATCATGATAAGATAAAAATTATTCAAATGTAAGCTTAACACAATTCAATAATTTAAAAAATCAACTAATTCTACTGAATATGTTGAGATTATACTGAAATACTCAAAATGAATTTATAATCTGAATAAGGGAATTCCTTCCAAATAATGCAGATTGCAGAACAGTATCTAGTTGTTTTATACTGCTCTTGTCCATGTCATTTTATAAGTTTGTTCAAATAATATGGTAATTTTTTATTTTCTCTTAACATTGTGAGGGAACCCATTAAAAAAAAACTGACATAATATCAAATCAAAAAATTTTACTATCTATCTTTTGTCCTCAAATGGGTCATTTAATTTTGAATTCACATACATAAACAATTGTTGTTCAACCATATCCCAACTCCTCATGACTCATTTTTTTCTTAGTGAAGCTCATTTGACAAATAAAGAAACGGAGGCAAAAAGGTTTAAGTCACTTGGCCAGCATCACATAGGTAGTGTCTGAGGCCAGATTTAAACTCAAGAAGATGAATCTTGCTGACTCCAAGCCTGGCACTCTACCTACTGCGCAACCTACTTGCCTGATACATAAAGATTTACATAAATCCCATTTGTTTCCACTTACTTAACAAATATATAGCCACCTATATATAAAAAGTCTTCTGGAGAAATAAAAGGTAAGGTCCTTGTCCTTGACATATATCCAATTTGATACGACAAAGAAGTAACTAACCTTGAGCAGTGTAACATTTACTGGACATAAACATTCATGAAAATAACTGTAATGTAGCCTAAGTGCTAGAAAAAGGTATAAACAAGATATTATAAATGCTATTAAAGAGAGATAATTTTTGGCTGAGGAGGTTTCATGCAAAAGACAACATTTAAGCTTGGCCTTGAAGAACAGGTAGGATTTTGAATTATAGATGGTCAATGTAACTTTGTTTAATGCATAATTTTGGCTAGTCAATGAAAACAAAAACAAACAGGACATGATTTCTTAAGTCAAAAAGCTTTGGCTTAACAAGACAGAAATGAACAATGATGATTGTTATGGAAAAAGTACAAATAAAATGTTAACTGATAAGCAGCTAAGTGTAACTGAAAAGTTTTAAGCAAGGAACCTGATGATCAGAATTGTGATTTAGAAAGATTTATATGGCAGCAATATGTGGAATGATTGGAGAGGATGAAAGTTGAGAGAAGATTAAGAGTACTTAATCTGTATTAATAATTGTACAACTGTAACTATAACAATTCAGGTGAGGGGTAATATGGACTTGAATTAGGCTGGTGACCGTGGGAATGGAAAAGAAAATCAAGATTCAAGTGGCAATGCCAATTCAGTGACTATCTAATATGTAGTAAGAGAGAAAAAGAAGTGTTTAAGATAACATCAACATTTCTATCCTAAATGGCAATTTAAATAAAAAAAGAGCTAAGAACTGAAACCTGAAATATGTCTAATATTGAAGACAAAGGAGGGAAGAAAGAAGAATCACAGGAGTATAGAGTAAGAATGTCATGATCAAGAGAGAAGAAAATTTTAAGAAGGGAAGTAATCAAATGTTCCAGGGCAATCAAGGATCAGGAAGCCTTACAAAAAGGCCATGGATTTTGATAACACAGAGAAGAGACAATTTAAAAGAATGGTTCTTGACTTCTAATTATAAAGAACTATCATTTAGAAGAGAAATTCTGTATAAAGCTTCAAAGGACAAGATTAGCTCCAATTAATTGAAGGCACAGATAAACAAATTTCTCCTCAATCTAAAGCTAGAACTTTCTAAGAACATGGCTCCTTCAAAAATGTAATGGGTTACCTTATGAGTTCTCATAATGAGAGGTATTTAAGCAGAGGGTAGCTAACTACCTCGTAGAAGGGATTCTGATCTGCAGGAGCAGATCCCCTTAGTTGACTTCTAATATCCCTTCCAAAATTGAGTCATCCAGTGTTACTCGACATCCTTGTTATTACACCTCTCATTGACCCCCAACAAGAACTCTTTTTTAGATGCTGAGAATCAGAAAAGACCTCACAAGTTACTTACTTCGTCATCCTACCAAATGAGGTTGGTGCAGTAGTGGATAGAGTGATGTACTTGGGAATCAAAAAAAAAAAAAAACCTGAGTTCCAGCCATGCCTCAGAAAATTACTAGCTGTATTACCCTGTGCAAAGCACTTAACCTCTCAGCCTAAGTTGCCTCAACTGTAAAACAGGGATAATAAAAGTATCTTCCTCACAGGATTATTGCTAATAAATAAATAACTAAATAAAACATCCTACAAATGTAACAGTACTACATTAATTTTAACTATTTTTATTATTAATACAAGATTTTAAACTACAAGATCCCTGACAAGTCAGTGGCCATTCAGTTTCCACCTGAACATCTCCAGTAATGGGAGAAGTCACTTGCTATCTCAAAAGGGGCCCATTACCACGTTGCAGAGAATAACAACTCATTGCTAGGAAGTTTGTCCGTATATCGAACTGAAATCAGACTTCCTATAACTTTCATTTACTTCATCTAAGTTCTGTCCTCTAGATCAGAATTAAGATTTGGCTTAACAAACGTTTGATTACTAAAGGCAGTGTTAAAATATCTGATCGTGCTATCTGAGATGCACAGATATCAAATGTTACCTTTTGGGGTAACTTCATTTTATGCGTGTGTATTTACTCAAATACTGACAGGCAGCAAGAATACTAGAATAATAGTACATTCATCAAATGACTACGTTTAAATTAATCGATTCAACACATTTTCAGTCACAAATCCAATTCAATATAATAAGTACTTGCCTTAAAGTATCTACTATATGAAAGGCACTAAGAAATACAAAATGAAGTTCTACCCTGCGGGAGAAAACTCCTGAAGGAGGCTAGGGATGAGGCACAGATAAGAATCTAGAATGATTCTAGATATGAGGCCAGACTCTTCATGACCCCGTTTGAGATTTTCTTGGCAGAGTTCCTGCGACTCATCTCCGAGATCAGGAGCCCAACAAGCTGTCAAAGCAGCAGCAGCAGCCCCTCGGGACTAGCAAATGGAGGGCCCCGCCCCGAGAAGACGGCCCAGGACTGAAGGACCTTGGAGCCCGGGTCAATGGGGACGCCTGGGAAAAGAGTGGGGAGGAGGGGAGGGAGGGAGGGAGGTCGCCCCGCCGCGCCGCATACTGAGGATGCTCGCGCCGCATACTGAGGATGCTCGCTTTACCTGAGGCCCGGGGTGCTGCGGCCCGCCCGGATCTTCTGCACCCGCAGCGGGAGGCCCAGCAGGCAGCTCAGGGCCGTGGACACGCGCAGGATCTGGCCGCCCTAGAAAGATAAGAGGGACACCGGGTCAGAGTCCTAGGGGAAAAGAGGAGGCAAAACCAGGGAACTGGGGCCGCACTCCCTCTCACTCACCCCCTCCATGATGCCGCCATCGATTTCCACCCGCTGCCCCGCCATGGGGGTTGCCCCTGGCAACAAAGCCTCGGAGAGATGGCGACTCGGGTACCAGGAGGACCGGCCTCCCCTGGCCTGGCCTGGCCTGAAGCCTAGGGCGGTGCGGAGCCACAGCTCTAAAGGTGGAGGGGAAAGGCCCACCGGAGCCAGGCCACGCCGCAGCCCAGGCAGAGCTCACCGAGCATACGTGTTTCCGCAGCCTGCTTTCCTCCTCCCTCCCCACGGCTGACGCGGTGCGGCTTAAAGGGACCGCTCCCCGAAGCTGTAAATTTATCCTAATGTCATCCCAATGACCGGATCTCAAGGTTTCAGGATCGGAAGGAACTTCGGGGGCTATCTAGTCCAACTCAAAAGAGGCCTCCCACTAGAACCCACCCGGTTAACGGTTTTCCACTTGTTCTCTCTAGAGACGTCTATCCAAAAATGACCTTTAGTCATTCCCCATTGGCTTTCGAGAACCGATTGTTAAGTTATCTGGGCGAACATTTGCCCTTTGGAATCCGCAAACGATACCGTTTAGGACTTGTTTTGTTGTCCATAGCTAAAGTAATTCAGAAGATATTAATAATTCAGAATAAATTTAAACCTATCTTGCGTCTTTTTATAAATATGATCTCATTTTCTCCTCCCAACCACCCTAGGAAGTAGATGCCATTATTAAACCTATTTGACATGTAGGGAGATTGAGGCAGATAGATATAAAGTGACTTGGACCAGGCTGCATTTAAGTTCGGCTCTATTTCTTGATTATCTTGCACTCTATCATGAGCCACTTAACTGCTTCTACCATTTGTTACCTGCCTCTGCTGCCCCTGATCAAAATGCTTTCCTTCTTGTTTTTTCTTGAGATTACTGAACTTCCTAAGTTCAAAATGAATATGGACTTAATATGATTATGGATGAAACTCCTTTTAATAAAAGTACACACTGTCTTTGCAGCTTCTATTAGAGAGCTAATTAAAGGGGTTCAAGATCAGACTTAAACTCATGTCTTTCTGCACTATTTCAGATTCCAGATTTCTGCTCCAAATATGAATTATGTTACCTTAGATACTGACTTTTATCAAAGAGAGGATAGGGACTACATAGAAAGGTACCCACTGTTTAATATAATAGAAATCATATATAAGAAAGGTATTCATTTCTTACACACACAAAAAAAAATGCCAAAGGACATGGAATATGCTTTTACATAAGTACTAAAAACAGGACTCAACTGATCCAACCATTGTGGAGAGCAATTTGGAACTATGCCCAAAGGGCTATCAAACTGTGCACAAGCTATGATCCAGCAGTGTCTCTACTGGGTCTGTATCCCAAAAAGATTTAAAAAAAAAAGGGGGGGGGGGTAAAGAACCCAATGTGCAAAAACATTTGTAACATCCTTTGATAAGGAACTAAAAACTGAGTGGATGTCCCCCAGTTAAGGAATGGTTGAATAAGTTAAATAATATGAATATTGTGAATATGAATATTATGAAATATTATTGTTCTATAAGATTATCAGCAGGATGATTTCAGAAAAGCCTGAAGAGACTTACATGAACTGATGCTAAGTGAAATGAGGAGAACCAAGAGAACATAGCAACAGCAAAATTATGTGATGATCAATTGTGATGGAATTGGCCCCTTTCAACAATGAGATGTTTCAGGCCAATTCCAATAGATTTGTGATAGAGAGAGCCATCTGCATTCAGAGAGAGGACTGTGGAGATTGAATGTGGATCACAACATTGTATTTTCCTTTTGTTGTTGTTGCTTGCTTACTTTTTTCTCTCACTTTTTCCCTTTTGATCTGATTTTTCTTCTGCAGCATGATAAATATGGAAATAAGTTTTAAAGAATTGCACATGTTTAACCTATATTGGATTAATTGCTATCTAGGGGAGGGAGTAGGGGAAGGAAAGAAGAAAAATTTGGAACGCAAGGTTTTGCAAGGATGAATGTTGAAACTATCTTTGCATGTATTTTGAAAATAAAAAGCTATTATCAAAATAAAAAAAAAGGATTCAATAACAAATAAAAAAAAAACTACTGTTAACTTCTAGAAGTTGGACATTTTTTCTAAACACTGAAGCAGTTTTCAGGACTACTCAAGTAGGCATTTTACATTTCACTTCCTTTCTGCCCAGTCTACCTCAAAGTCTATCATCTTATGGCAAAGTAGGCCAGGGATTTGGGTTCATTCTCTTATCAAGTGGATGTCTTCTCTTACACAAAATGATAGTTGTTCCTTCTGCAATCATTTCCATTCACTGTATCTTTGGACTTTATGAACTCTGGAGGTAGTTTCTAAATTTGAACACTGTCTCTCTCTTCCCCTTGTGTGAGACAGGTCAGGTGCAAGACCCCCTTCCCAATTAATTTATCAGGGATATCAATAAGTACAAAGAGAAAGCATTTATTTAATCCCTGCAGGGAGAGTCCCAGATACACCTGGGAGCCAACCCAACTCCCACCATGTGCACCTGGAACCTGACCAGCTTCAGGCTTGTCCAGAGTTAAAAGCAAAAGACTGGAGCCTTCTGACCAATGATCACTAATGCTGACTGTCTCCCAGAGGTCATGTCACTTCCTGCAACCTCCTGCATCTCCAGGTTCAAGTTCATTCCTCCAGAGAACAAGGTCTCATTCTGGGAACATGTGACCCAATACTGAGAAATACTTCATCCAATCAGTCCCATTCATCCTCACACTCAATTAGTTGCTAATTCTCATTAAGCCTACTTATACAATAATTCTCATATGTTTCTCTGCATTTCTACTCACAGCTACCAAACTGATGGTCTTTTCTCATTTTATTCCTTCCTGAGTTATCTGATTCATTTCATACTGCTGACTATACTCTCTTCCTAGATACATTCTCCTCTCTGAATTTTTTGTGGCATTAGTCTCCTGAAGGTCCTATTTGACAGTTCTTTTCCCATCTCCTTTGCAGGTTGGCTCACCACATCACACATATGTTAAATGTAGATGATGCCCAAGGCTCTGTCCTAAGACTAAAGAGATTAATTGACTACCCAAAGACATACAGGTTAACAAGTACTAAGGGCTAAAATTACAACCAAGGATCTGACTCCAAAATCAGAGCCTTTTTCACTGCACTACACAAACTTCCATATTGTTCTCCTGTTGAACTGAAATCTATCTACATCTAATTCCAATTAGTTCTATTTCCTATAGTCCAGGGAGGAAAAAAGAGGGTTGTCTTCTACATAATAGTCAAATACTTGAAAACATCTCTGTCATCCAAGTCTTCTGCTTCTAAACCTTTTCTTCTCTAGAACAAATGTTCTCCATTCCTTTAATTGATTCTCGGGGGAGGGAGGGTTCCCCCACTCCTAATCTTCCCTGAATGCTTTCCTCTTTGTTCCTCCAAAATATAATATTCAGAACTATTAAGAACTATCTGTAGCCTTTAATAGGATTATTAGACTAGTAATCAGGGGAATAAGATAGATAACATATCCTTGGATTTTTAGCATAGCCTTTGACAGTCTCTCAAGCTATCCCCATGGATAAGAAAGATATGGGATAACTCATAATAGAGTACAGTGAATTGGATTCAGAACTGGTCCCAACTCCTCTTACTTCTAGTGCCTTCCCTCTCAATTAATTTCTATTTTTCCTGCATATATCTTTTTTGTACATGTTAGCTTGCCTATTGTCTTCCCCATTCCTTCTCTTGTATCCCTATTGCTTAACATAGTGCTTGGCACACAATAGACACTTAACAAATGGCTATTGACTGGTTGAATGACAGCATAGCATCCACACTAAGGAAATCTGCATCCACATAAATTAAATATATCAGCAGATATATTTCCAGAAGAATATTTATTAAGGAATAATCTCTGCAACCAACCAAGACCTCAGGAAACTTGAAGTTGGCAATGGGATACTACTTAAGTTCTTCAAATCAATATCTGAATTGGGATGGTGATATAGCAATTTCAAAAACAGCTTTCTAGATTTCCCACTTTTAATGAAAAGTCCAAACTTTGAAATGTTACAGATAATTGGTAGCAAGTACTGTGACTTCTTTCATTTTAGTTATTGGTTGAAGAGGATGATGTGATGACTGCATATTTTAAAATCAGCCAGACAGCCCTTTTTGTAGTGGCTAAAAACTGGAAACTGAATGGATGTCCATCAGTTGGAGAATGGTTGAATAAATTGTGGTATATGAAAATTATGGAATATTACTGTTCTGTAAGAAATGACCAACAGGATGATTTCAGAAAGACCTGGAGAGACTTACATGAACTGATGCTGAGTGAAATGAGCAGGACCAGGAGATCATTATATACTTCAACAACAATACTATATGATGACCAGTTCTGATGGACCTGGCCATCCTCAGCAACGAGATCAACCAAATCATTTCTAATGGAGCAGTAATGAACTGAACTAGCTATGCCCAGAAAAAGAACTCTGGGAGATGACTAAAAACCATTACATTGAATTCCCAATCCCTATATTTATGCACACCTGCATTTTTTATTTCCTTCACAAGCTAATGGTACAATATTTCAGAGTCTGATTCTTTTTCTACAGCAAAATAACGTTTTGGTCAGGTATACTTATTGTGTATCTAATTTATATTTTAATATATTTAACATCTACTGGTCATCCTGCCATCTAGGGGAGGGGGTGGGGGGTGGGGGGGTAAGAGGTGAAAAATTGGAACAAGAGGTTTGGCAATTGTTAATGCTGTAAAATTACCCATTTATATATCCTGTAAATAAAAGGCTATTAAATAAAAATAAATAAATAAAAAAATAAAATAAATAAAATAAAATCAGCCAGAGTCAGGAATTCAGGTTAAGGGAAAATCTTCAATCTTTATGCTTTGTGGAGGTGAAGGGGGATCACCATACCAATGTAAGCAGCTGTGACAGGAACCAGCCAGCAGTCCCTTTCCACTTCTCTCTCCGCCCCTCTGCCTCCACCCACCAAAATCGTCATTTCCTATACAACACATCAGGACTTGCACAAAGAGTGGGCGGGGGTCATTCTTTCTCCAAGCATATATATTAATAGAGTATGGTTCAATTACTATTTAGCCTCACTTGCTTGGGACCTCAGTGCATCAACTCGAACTTCAGCCCATTACAGGATGAAAGCAGACTTGATGTCCTTGTGGATAGCCAACAAGAGGTACATGGAAAGTCTTAAGCTATAATACGAGGTGGGGGTTTGAGGGGAGGTGGCTCAGATGTGTATATTGGGGAAAGAGGAAAAGATATCTTCTCAGCTGGTTTTAGAGGTAAAATCTCTATATATTACAGAGAATGCATTGGGGAGACTTCAGCAAAATTTGAAGGTCTTCAGGAGCTAAAAGAACGATGATGAAATGTAAAGGAGAAATTTCACCTGTGGAAGCAAAATAGACATTTCCTATCCCAAAGAATAACTCAGTTATATATAAAAAGGCCAACAAGATAATAAATTTGCCTCCTAGACACACACAATATTCTTATCTTTGTCTCAAATCATCATTTATATGATTTCCAAAAGAACATGGGATGTTAATCCAAGTAAACTGAAACTGACTCTAGGGAACATAAAGTGACTGTTTGAGAGTATGGGCTTTTGAGTCAGGAAAGAGTGTAGAATAAAATTTAACTACTTCCATCTACTTCCTGAAGATGACAAACTATTTTATAGTTTAAGCTCTAAGGGAACCAAAGGGGAAAAGTTTCTGCCAATGCTAAATTTAAAGTTTATTGCCCTAACTGAAAGAGTTATGTAAAAATTTAACAGTAAAGAGTATTCTACATGACTGACGAATAGAGTACATACCATAAAGACTGAAGTTATTCATCAAAAAGTAAACCGAGGAAGTTCAGCAGATCAATCATCTGATAGTCACCATGCCCTGAACAACCTGCCCTTTCCTTCCTGACAGTAGTTACCCTTTGGCAGAATGGCCTGCCTAGGCCTGTTCTTAGCCACTATTCAAAAGCAGCAAGTGCTGTAGATCTTGCCCAGAGGCAGTGCCACCTACCCAATGCAGTACAGAAGCTGGAACTTAATGAGGAATAAGCACAACCACTTAAATGACTTAATCAAGCCAGCCAGAGAGAAACATTACATTCTATAAGGAGACAGCCTAGCTGAACTGCTCATCCTAGGAAGACAATGTAACCTGAGAAAAGCCAGCCCAGCTGAAAAGTGGTGCTATTGTTATGATTGGCTGGTTTTGTGTAAATGGAAGTGCAATGGTGAGGGCTCAAGAATTGTAATGGTAAGTAGGAGTGTATTCCCCACAAGAGTGGAAGAGAGTTTGAATTATAACTATCTAGCAGTACTTTTCTAGAAACCCTGACAGTTCCTATCAAAAGCCTGACAAAGTGAGTAGATGATCCACACCCCGTGCAATGGTAAGATTATAGACCCTTCATCAGTCATCCCACTTACTTGTTACATATGTATATTTTTGTGGAAATACAAGGTCTTATATCTCACATTCCCTCCTTTTTTAATACCTGTTGTATTTCCTGGGGATTTTTTTTTTAAGGAGTTGATTAATAGCTTGTTCTATTTCTTTTTCTGAAATGGAACTACTTAAGCAATTTACTTCCTCCTCTGTTAATCTGGGAAGCCTATATTTTTGGAGGTAGTCATCCATTTCACTTAGGTTATCAAATTTATTGGCATAAAATTGGGCAAAGTAACCCCTTATTATTTCTTTAATTTCCTCTTCATTGGTGGAAAGTTCTTCCTTTTCATTTTTAAGACTACTAATTTGATTTTCCTGTTTTATTTCTACATTTTCTTTTTTGGGGTTTCTTTTTCAAACTCCTTTAATAATTTGTTGTATTAATCATTCCTAGATGGGGAATTGGTTTTCTTCAAAATAATCATTTGGAACTGATTTTGTTGATCAGTCACCTTAAATAAGCTCATGTTTTCTATAGTATTTGTGGTTAGCTTCATAAAACAAGAGATTAAACATATTATAAACAATAACCCACCTAAGGAAAGGAATATGATGGCCCCAACTACTACCACCAGCTTCCAGTTCACCAATTAAGCCAATTAGAGTAAAACATTCCTTCCCAAATTGGGACTGGTACATGAGTTATTTTTTATATGTTTTTAGTAATCTCCTTTACACCTTTTCCATTATCAATTTTTTAAGCAACAATTTGAAATGTTAGATTTTTCCATACACCCCCCCTTCTGTGTTAGTAAGTAGACCAATGCTTTTTATACAGCAAAATAACGTTTTGGTCATGTATACTCATTGTGTATCTAATTTATATTTTAATGTATTTAACATCTACTGGTCATCCTGCCATCTAGGGGAGGGGGTGGGGGGTAAGAGGTGAAAAATTGGAACAAGAGGTTTGGCAATTGTTAACGCTGTAAAGTTACCCATGCATATATCCTGTAAATAAAAGGCTATTAAATAAAAACAAAACAAAACAAACAAATAAAAAAAGTAAGTAGACCAATGCTAGACTGGGGTGTAATACAACTTCTCTTGTTTGAGATGCCTGATCCACCAAAAGATTTAAAGCTCTAGCTCTATGATTTGTGATAATTTCTACCATTGCTTATAACTGGATCAATATATATTTAAAAGATAAATAAGGTCTTACACCCCTAGCTTCCATCTTGGGCACAAGTGGCAGGCTCACAAGTTTGAATAATTCATTCTGGGGGACCATTCATTTTCCTAACTATTGGCATTTCCAGTGTTGGAAAGGCTGATATCAATTGATATCTTCCCTTTTCCTAAGTGTTCAAAAATTGGAATCCTCCTGTTTCTTTAAAAAGAAGAATTTAGGTCTTATTATCCCTATATAACAAGTCTAGTTAATAGGGAGATGTGTATATGGTGTTAGACCACAAATCCAATGATGTCCTTTCAGTGCATCTGTTCTTGGTAGTAGATAAGAGACTCATTGCCAGTAAGGGGATAATAATGAAAGTCTTTATTTCCTAATGGCCCACCCAAACTAATAGATTAATTTGAAAAATAAGTACAACTCCATAATTGCTGCCTCTTTCTCCATTCACACTTCCTTACATAAGCATCACCACTTGGTTTGTTTTGTTCCAAAAAGAGTTGAAATATACTCCTTGATGAGTTTCATTTCCCTAACTTGAATAATCCTCCGACATTCTGGCATTTAACTGTTCTCCTTTCTCCTTTCCAAAAGGAATATTTAGGGTCTCCCCTACCAGTATGTAGTCACATGAATGTTGACCATCTTCTTAAAAGAATTTTGGGCTGATATTTTATCCAGCTTGAGTTTTGGCATTTCACACGTATATTACTCTATAACACTGAATAGACTGCACAATTCACTATATCTCTTTTTATCCTTTCCTGAATAAATCCATTCACAATTACTTTCTCCCCAAAATTGGCCTGGTCTACTCTCGTTTAGACAATATTTGGCAAGAACTAGGGTGGCTAGTGGCCAGTACCTATGTTTTTCTGCTGATGCCCAAAAATGTGTCCCATCCCTGACCTCTGACCTGTTTCTGAAAATCCAGGCTGACTCAGGGGTACAGGAACTGATGGGCAGCTTTCTGTGGTTTCAGGGCCTCCACAGATCCAGGAGCTATAAATATTAAAGACTACAATCACCTCTTCCATTTGCTGCATAAATCTATTGGGAGATGGGGCTACGGGGATGAGTGATGTCAAATAGAAATATACTAATTAAATTAAACAGAAGGAACATCATCATGATTGTTGTTGCTATTTCAAATAACAAAGACCAATATCAGAATTATATTCAGTCTCTCATTTATTAGTCCTTTACCCTGTTTTTTTTAATACTTTCAAAACCTCATGTGTTACTCTTGTCAATCAGTTCTTTTATCTTTTAAACACATGCAGAGTTCAATAACACATTATAATTATACTTAGTCCAAAGATGCCTCATTCATCTCTAAGTTTTCCTCTTCAATATTACCTTCAAGGGCTTAGAAGTGTCTTAAATTGTCCAATCTCTTGTTGGTTTTACTGGTCCTTTTAGTCTAGTGTAATGAATCCATCCCTTTTCAGCAGTTTGAATAGCTGTCTCTTATTTGTATCTTTTCTTATTCTGGTTGTAATTTAGAGTTTTTCTGACTCAATCATCTATCACAGGATGATAATGGTGAACAATAAATTCAAGAAAAGGAGTTTGCACAAAGCAAAATTTTTTCCCCTAAGGGAAAAAAGGGAAAAAAATTTATCCTTAGATTCAAACTGGGAATACCTTTATCTTTTTTACTCCATATGTAAGGTAGTCTGAGTAATATTTCACAGGGAGATAAACCAATATCCCTTCTAGGAGCCATTTTGATTCTAAGCCATGCTATAGGTAAATACTTTGTCCATGTTATCTTAGTGTCAATTATAAAGTTAGTTATCTGTTTCCTTAGGGTTTGATTCATTCTTTCTACTCTTCCTGAAAAAGGAGAATGCCAAAAAATATAAAAATGCCAGTTAATCCCTAGTCCCTGAAAAATTCCTTGTAATATTTTTGAAGTGAAATGGGTTCCATTGTCTATGTTTTTCACCATCCCATAATGGGGAATGATTTTTTTCAAAATAATTTTGCTCACTCCTGAAGCTGTTGCAGTGCTCAGGGGATAGCTTCTATCCATACAGTGAAATGATTTATTATTATTACTAAAAGATATTTTTAAAAGAGATATTTAGTCTTTCCAATAAAATTCACGTGAATACTAGAAAGGTTGTCTATTTTATTATATATTATGTTAATGTTATGTGTTATTACTAACAATATATTAATATACAACTTTATATGACAGGTATATATGTATGTATATATTTGTGTGTAGGAAGGGAGTAGAGAATGAGATAGAGTGGGGAGAGAGGGGAGTGAGACAAAGAGAGAAGGGAAGGAGGGGAATGAGACAGAGAGAAGAGCAGAGGGGGAAGTGAGACACAGAGAGAAGGGGAGAAGGGGAGTGAGGCAGAGAGAGAAGGGAGAGAGGGGAAGTGAGACAAAAAGAGAGAAGGGGGAAAGGGGGAGGAAGACAGAAGGGGGAGAGGAGGAGGAAGACAGAGAAAGGGGAGAGGAGGAGGGAGAGGGAGATAGAGAAGGGGGAGAGGGGGAATGAGACACAGAGAGAAGGGGGGAGAGACACAGAGAGAGAGTTTTTTGGACCCAGGGGAAAGAACTAGAAACAGTAATGGAAGTTACAGAGAAGAAGATTTTGGCTCAATATAAGGAAAAAAAGAGTTGTTCCAATATGGAATGGACTTCTTCAGTGGAAGCTCTCTGATAAAATTTTCCAGAGAATAGATGATCAAATGTTAGAAATGTTATAGAGATTGTAGGATTTCTATGGAAATTTCCCCATTCGATGGCCTGTGGATTTCCTTCTAATTCTGAAGTTCTATCACTTATGCATTGAAGGGAGAACTAAGAATCAAGTTTGGTTCTAGTTTTAGCTCTACCACTGTGCATCTTCAGGCAATTTTTTAAAGCATTCACTTAGAGAGGAAATAATATTCAAATATTCCAATGGATTTGTGATTTTATTGGTTTTATCCCCTCCAGTGATAAAGCTTTCAATGCAATTACACCTGCTCATTCTGTGTGACTTTTGCCCATGTTTTCTCATAAGTTTGACATAGGGAAGGGGAGAAGTCCACTAAACATGCTGGAGGCCTTCTTCAATTTCTCCTGATATCACAGGTGGAGCACTTGGGCTATACATCCTTCATCTCTTACCCTTGTTTATTGATATCTTCTCTTCCTATCATATTTTTCCATGAAATGTTTGTTCATTTGTAAGGGTCTGTTGAGTCAATTACCTTGCCCACTGAAATAACTTCTTAAAACCAGATAAGAGCGTCTTTATTCAGTCTTTCAATGTCATTAGATGAGGCATGAGAATTCTTTGAAAGGCATTGGATGAAATGAAGGAATGCTCCACAGAGGGTGTGGGTTTGTGGGACTTTAGCATATCCTGTGGGTCATTATAAAACAACAGTCTAGTTCGGAAGTCAAGGATTCAAATATCTGGCAACAAGATGAAAGAACTGTTCCAGTCATGCCTCTGAGGGGAAATCATGTGGTAGAGAAGACAAGCTTTTGATCTCTTTTTTGTTCCTCCTTTTGGTGAAAAAAAAAGGGCTTTTTTACTTTGGAATATCAGAAATTTTGGATTTATCAGCATCCTAAGAGTATTCATCCTTGAGAGAGCAATGACTGGCATCAGTACCTGCACTGGGTACAGAGAATAAATTAGGCACACTAAGGAAAGGCAACTTCAAGGCTCCATAAGGAACCTAGAAGAAAGATACAAAATACCAAAAAAGAACTTCACAAGTATTCCTCAAAGAGAAGAAAAGGATTTTCAGCAACCCGGAGCTATGGCTTATTTCTCTGTGAAATATAGTCACTAATCCACTTTTCCTTTGGACTTTATGCTTACTGGTGGGAATAATCATAGGGATAATCTCAATGGTATCAGTCTCTGAGCCATAGAATTAGAGACCTAAGTAGTAGCTGCTCCTGGGGACTCAGCTGGCCTTAGCAAATAAGTTTTGAGATAGTAGCCCAAGAGCTTGTGCTACACTGCTTTGAAATTCCTCATTAACATGCACTCATTGGTTTTTGCTATATCCTATTCACATTCACCCATATCCATTGCCCTTCAAAGGCCCATCTTTGTAACACCAGTATTCTACTAATATTATAAAGTGCTGTGAAGCATGGACTATAATAGTCCAGAGAATTAGAAATGAATATCACTGGGTGGTTGTTTCTAGAAGTCTGGGATCATGAAAAGAGCTTTGTAATTTTCTAAAGATAATCTGTACTGTTCTCACTTTTTCTGCTTATTTCTGGACCAAAATTATCCATTTAAACTCTCTCAGATATGTATAGCAATGGGGAAACTATAAAGGTCATAATTTGCACAATAGTAAATAGGGAGAAAAATTTGTACTTTTCTGTGCAAATAGTAAGACCAACCTGCTTTAAGTAGTCATGAATCTAGTTCAGGAAATTCTGTTATTTCTGGCCTTAACTCAACCTGAACAATGTCATTCACAAATAAGAACATGTGGAGGGCCTTGCCATCCATAGAGAATTCCTCAGCTTGAACTCTGAACTGGTAAGAACCATAGAGAAGACTCCATGATAGTAGTAAATACCTCTAGTGAATATACGTCTTTCTGCTTTATCCTTGCTTGATATCTTGCTTGTTTGAGTCAAACCAAGTTATTATATTTTTAAAGGAAGAGTTATTTTTGCAATATATATGGTCAATTCCATGTTGAAGGGGAGCTGTTAAGGTGACACTTGTTCTATACCAAATCAAGATTTTTTTACACTAATCAATAAACAAAAAGCACAATAGGAATTATATATTCTCTAACATATTTCAGTCATATGAAATACTGTACGCAATGCTGCTTTAAAAAGCCTGACAGTTCTCTCATCAAATACCCTTGATATGCGTATAAATGATTCTTATGACCTTTTTATGTAAATAGATTTATTCTGTGTCTTTTTTAGTTGACCTTATTGAACAGGAAACCGAGGTGCCCATCAGTTGGAATATAGTTGAATAAGTTATGGTATATGAATGTTATGGAACATTATTGTTCTACAAGAAATGACCAGCAGTATAATTTCAGAAAGGCCTGGAGAGACTTATATGAACTGATGCTAAGTGAAATGAATAGAATCAAGGAAACATTGTACATAGCAACAACAAAATTATACAACTCAATTCTGATGGACATGGCTCTTTTCAACAATGAGGTGATTCTGGCCAATTCCAATGGACTTGGGATGAAGAGAGCCAACTGCACCCAGAAAGAGGATTGTTGAGACTAAATGTAGATCACAACATATTTTCACCTTTTTGTTATTGTTTACTTGCATTTTGTTTTCTCTTATTTTTTTTCCTTTTTGACCTGATTTTTCTTGTGCAGCATGATAATTGTGGAAATATATATAGAAGAATTGCACATGTTTAACATATTGGATTACTTGCTATCCAGAGGAGGGAGTGAGAGGAAGGAAGGGAGAAAAAATTTGGAAAACTGTTTGTAAGGATAAATGTTGAAAACTATCTTTGCATATATTTTGAAAATAAAAAGCTATTATTTAAAAAATATAAATTGATCCTATTTATAATTTATTGATTTTGTCCTGTTACTGCATAAGTCACGATTCTTTGTCTCTGAACTTAATCCAGAAATTTAGCTGGTCTGTAATGAGTCAAGTTTTCCTGTTAATCATTATTCCATTCTTATATCAAGGAAATTTGTTACCCTTGATGTTATGTGGGTAGATACCAGGTAGTCTAGTATATTATCTTTATACCACAAAGCCATCCTTCAGAGTTTCTTGTTTGTTAACCAGTTTGCTAACTGGTTGATTATACATCTATATACACTGTCAAGTAAAGTCATCCAGTAAAATTTAGAGGAAGAATAGGGTAGTTTGTTAACCAAACCAGACTTGTTGAAGTCTGGTTTGTTATCTTTGTCCTTGTAGATTCAGCTGGTCTCAAACAATGAACATTTAGTCCAAAGAGAGACAGAGAGTATTGCTGTTAACCCTAATTCTGAATTTCCAACCAATCATATTTTATTCCATTTATGGTTCTAGACTTCCTATTTTCTATACTCTCCAAAAGTACAAAAGAGAACTTCCCTCTCATTGGCAACTTAACTTTGCTGGGGAAGCTGGGATCTTATTTTTGGTAAGTTTACACTTTAAAAATAAATTATTCATGTTTGAAACTTTTTACCTTAATCTACATTAATTATTTTTTGTTAAATAGAAGAGTAGGCATAAAGGTCAATAGATGATGATGTTCCTTCACTCTTTTTCAGTAATAATAATGTCAGGGAGGGTTTTTTTGGTGATTTTGGTATCTTTTCTTTTTAGCTGTTTTGTGAATTGAATTTTCACCATTGTGTCCTCTCCAATTCAAATCTCTTCTGCATAATACTTAGTCTTTTTTCTCTTCAATTCCATTTTTATATTCTCTGTAATCATGTCTAGTATTGTAATATTTTGTAGTCAAAATGTCATGACTATTCTTGAAAATGAAAAAAATAGTCATAAAAAGCCTTTTTTCCCTCTCTTTCTTCTCTGTCTTCCTTCTGATATCCTTAAATAGTCTCAGGATGACTTTGCTTAGTAGGGTCTCTTATAATCTTCTTTTAACTGGTTTTATGTTCCATCAATTCTCATCATGTTATGAGGCAATAATGCTCATAATATTTACTCATTCTTCCCATATAGGACTTTATGGACTCTTTTGGGCCCCTTATTATGATGATTTTTATCAATTTTTGATGAAACTATTATGGATTATTTAAGTTCTTTGTACAAATAAAATTTCTTCACCTCTTCATCTGCTATTCTAGTGTATTTCTGCTAAGAAAGCCCCAAATGGGATCATGGAGTTAAACCTGACTGAAATAATTCAACAACAAATTCTTGTTGTTCCAATCAATATTGGAAGATTGGATAGAACAATGCAAATTACTTATGCTGATGATATCTTTTTCAGAGGAAGTCCCATATCCTCTCCTACACTTCCCTGTCCTAGAAGCCTTCATTCTTTGAGTTGCAGATTTCCCCTTTTCTCTCAAAAGCCATCACTTTGTCTCAGACACATGGAGCTCTAAGATATCACCATCTACTTTGATTTTTTCCTAATTGATTTTGAAGCTTGAATTCAAAGTTGGCTATGGCAGATATTGCTCTCTGGTTAGTACCTCAAATTTTATATTTGATAGGATGTTAGAGGATTAAAGAATGTCACATTGAGGAGGAATGGAGAAAAAAATATCATTGAATACTTGGAGAGAAGAAATTGAGACTGATAGTGTAAAATCATCTTGAATCCTCTGAAGAAGAAGCTAGTAATCCTCCAAGGAAAACAATATCTCGCATTTGTATCACATTTTAATGTTTGCAAATCACTTTATAAGTATAATTCCTTACACAAGATTTTGCAAGGGTAAATGTTGAAAACTATCTTTGCATGTTTGGGGGAAAAAAGCTATTTTTTTTTGAAAAGCAAATATAATTCCTTTTGATCTTCACAATAACCTTGTGAGTGGCACTATTATCACCCCTATTTTACAGTTGAGGAAACTAAGGCAAAGAGAGGTCACATGACTTGCCTAGGATTATACAGTTGTCTGAGGCATGATTACAAGAGTCTGAGATAGGATTCAAATTCAGGTTTTTCTGACTCTAGATCATTTGGTCCATTCACCATGCTAACTGGTTGATTATACATCTATATACACTGTCAAGTAAAGTCATCCAGTAAAATTTAGAGGAAGAATAGGGTAGTAGACATAAAAGATCATAGATTTAGAGTCAGAAAGGACTTTATTTAATCCAGCACTTTCATTTTCTAGATGAGGAAACTAAAGTTCAGAAAAGTTAAGTGGTCACCACTCAAATAAATAGTTAGGGGTGAGAGAGGAAGCTGGGACTTGAATCCAGGTAGCCCAAATCCAGTACCCATGATTTTTCTGCTGTACTGATGCCTCCTGGTAGTTAGTGATAGAAGGAATGAGAAGATCTGGGCCAAGAGTCAAACATAAGAACTTTTGTTTTTGTTGTTCAGTAACGTCCTACTCTTCATTACCCTGTTTGTAGTTTTCTTGGCAAAGATACCGGAGTGAGGAATTGCAACAAACAGGGTTAAAGATGAATCTCCCAACTCTAGACCAGTATTCTATCAGTCCCACATAACTGCCCCCATACAGAGGCAATTAAATATTTTTTGCTTGAAATCTTGAAAATCTAATCAAAAGAATTTTTAAAAGGAAGGGGGAGGGAAATATTTATGAACCAAGCTAGATCCCCAAATGAGCAGATACAATATAGAAACATTAGCATTTTAGACATCCTAGAGTTCATGTAAGATCAAATCTAAGGCGTTAATAAAATCCATGGCCTTTGCTGTATATATACAAGTACACAAAATGAGTAAGAAGCAAGATTGTAAAATAAAGAAGCAAATTTCATTTCATACAACCTACTGAAATTTGGTGAAATGAAATCTATGACCATCATTTTTTTTCTTCTATCAGCTCTCTTTCCTAGATTGTCTTCTTCCTTTATCACTCCTTTTTATCTATAGTTAACTATTGTTGGACTGATCCAGTTTCTAAGACAGTTATGCTTACCATAACAATAGCTGACGTTAAGGTCCCCTTGAGTACTTGAGAAAGTCCAATGGTTCAGATACACTAAGGTCATCATACCCTTCAATTCAATAGTCATGTAATCAATCACCTTCAGTAGAAACTTTTCTAACTCTTTTTGTGTACCTAAAAACTTTTTCCATTCTCCTTTCCATAAAGGCCCTCAATGTTCTCTGCATACTCGGATTGAGTATTCAGCACCCTTAAGTATTTATGCTCTGTAACAGACGGGGTTTTTATTTTTAACATAACATATTAAATGAAGGCTCTCTAGCAATGTTTTTCACTGTTATATCTCTCACACTTTCCCCTCATGATACATCTTGTTAACATATACTAATCTTTGTAAAATGATTTCACCATTATGGAGAACAATTTGGAACTATATCCAAAGGGCTATAAAATTGTGCATATTCTTTGATCCAGCAGTTTCACTACTGGCTCTGTACCCTAAAAAGATCATAAAAGAGGGAAAAGGAGCCACATACAAAAAGGTTTGCACCAGCTGTTCTTGTAATAGCAAGGAACATGAAATTTAATGGATAGTCATCAATTGGGGAATGGATAAATAAGTTTTGGTAAATGAATATAACATTGTTATATAAGAAATTGAACAGGTTGATTTCAGAAAGCTTGGAAAGACTTATATGAACTGATGCTGAATAAAGTAAGCAGAACCAGAACATTGTACACAGTATCAGCAAGATTATATGATGACCACCTATGATGGGCTTGATTCTTCTTAGCAACTCCATGATTCAAGACAATTCCAATAGACTTGGGATGGAAAATGCCATCCACGTCCAGAGGGAGAACTATGGAGACTGAATGTGAATCGAAACATATTTTCACTTTTTTTGTGTTTGATTTTTCTTTCTCTTGGTTTTCTCCCTTTGGCCCAATTTTTCTTGTACAACATTATAAATAAATTTAAAATGACTGTACATATTTAACCTATATCAGATTGTTTGCTGTCATGAGAATGGAGGAGATAAAAGAGGGAAGGCAAAAAATTTGGGACACAAAATCTTACAAAAATGTATATTGAAAACTATTTTTACATGTATTCAGAAAAATAAAATACTATTGAGAAAAAAATTCAAACACATATTAACCAAGATTCAAAGTTCTCTTTTCCTTCTAGGTGACAGCATCTTTTTTCAAAATAATATTTTATTTTCCCCCAATTACATTTAAAAACAACTTAATATTTCTTTTGTTTTTTTCTAAATTTTGAATTCCAAATTATCTCCCTCCCTCCTCTTATCCTTCCCTAAGATGATAAACAATCTGATATACAATGTACAGATATATAAAACATTTCCCTATTAATCATTTTGTAGGAAAAAAAACAAGAAGAAAAGAAAGATGGAGAAAAGGAAGAATGGAAAGAGAGAAGGAAAAAATGTAAATGTTATATTGTCTGTAGTCAGACTCCACTTCTTTCTCTGGAGATAGATATCATTTTTCATCATAAATCCTTTGAAATTGGGTGACAGTGTCTGTTAAGAATAATAACAATTTATTAGATCCACTCAAGATACCTATTCTAGAGCCTGTCAAGGGCTTCTGATTGTAATATTCTCTTTAAAATGTAATGTTCTCTGTTGAGGTTTTCTTGGGATCTCTGGAGGCAGCCTTCATTTCAGTTCAGTAATCACCACATGAATACTCTGGAGTTAAAGTCCAAATCCTTTTTTGTCTCCTTCAAAGTCTTGTCTCCTTCACTTGGGGCTCAGATAGTTTTTCTGAAGGCCTATCTCTCTCCTTGGTTCTGAGAGCTTGAGCTCCGCCTGCCTTCTCTGGCTTCTGAATCTCCCCAATTCTAAGGTTTGTGTTTCAGCCTGCAGCCATAACAAAGGTGGATGATGGAATGAATGTGTCTCAGCCTCTGAGAGCTTCTAGTACATTTGTCCTTTTTGGCCCTGAGAGCTTCTGGCTTATATGCTGTATACTGAGTACAAACCAATCATTATATCACTAGGAAACCATTATTTGTTGTAAGATTAAATCAATGCCAAACTAGATTTAACCATTGTCTCCTCAATTCACTTAGTACCTTGTCTCAAGTTCTGGCCCATAATATTTCCTTGTAGTATTAAATCAATCATACTGAACCATGCTAAATTAGATAACTATTGTCTCTATCAATTCCACTGACTTAGCACCTTGTAAGAATCCTTTGTTTCAAGTTCAGAGTTCTGGCCCATAACAACTCCCGCTTTCTTTTGTTTTTAGAACATAGGTGGTCATGACCTCCCTAACTTCTCAAGGAGATGAGAACCCCCAAAAAGGAGGTGATCATGCTTTCCCTGGTTGCTCAAAATAGGGGTGAAAACACCATAAAAGGAGGTGGTCACACCCTCCCTGGCATCTCAGGAAAGGAGATGAAAACCAAATCAGATTAACAGGTTTCTGAAGGCTCTCATTCTTAAAACAGGTATACATAAATCCATCAATATGGGAGGTATTACACATAATTACATAAATTACAGAAGAACATAGGAACACAGGCTAGTAGTGATGTAACAAATAACATGAATCAACTGAGGATTTATACATGTGCATAAGTCCTAGAAATAGTCCAAAACCAATCTATTGTTCATTATTTCATGTGCCAGGAATGCAATTTCCTGTAAGTTTTGAAGTCCTGCAATAGTTTTATTATGTGTTAGGGAAGCCAATGATTCCAGATGGTTTTTAAGTTCTGTCAGTGTCAGTGTCAGGTGTTTTTTAGGTGTTCTTTTCTTAGGTCTTCTCCTTTGTTTTGAGGTTTTTCTCTTTTTCTGTCTGTCTCTGATGGATAAGGCAAATACGGCTCGTTGGCACCCATCTGATTCCTTCTCCATCTGTAGAAATACAAGCAAACCCTCTCCCCCAAGCAGTTAGCCTATCTGGTCCCTTCCATTCACCACTTTCTGGATCTCTCCACATCACCTAGCAATTATCTAAAAATAGTGGAGCTGCTCGCACTGGACACTGCCCTTCTGGTGGGTTATAAAACCTGTCTGCCAGAGCCAGTGCATCTTTATCAAAAATTAAAAAATTAATGGTATACAGAGCTAAATTTAGAAGTTCTCTAGGGTTACTTGTGGCTCCCCCTTTCTTTTGTTTTTTGGAGGAGTGTCTTAATGTCTCTGTTTCTCCTCTCTATTATTGCCTAACCTTGAGGATTAAAAGGTATGCCAGTGTGTGTAAAATCTGATACTGGGCACAAAAGTGTTCTGGTGCATAACATCTGATGATGGACCATATTCATTGCTAGAGAAACATTCTTCCATGTAAATAGTTAAAATCCTGCTTTTCTTCCCTTGGAAATAGATACAAATCTCAGTATTTGTTGTAAGTGGTATTAGGATTATGTTCCATGCACATCTGTCCCTTTACTTTCATGTATCTCCCTAGAAAATCTAGAAAGGTATAACAGCTTCAGAAAACTCACACAGGATAATATTTTGTAACATCATAGTAACACTGGAAGAATCCTTAGAGATTATCATAGTCCTATCTCCTTATTTTATATGTAGGAAACTGAAATTCAAGAGATTAAATTACAGGGATGAGTCTAAACTCAGGTCTTCTGTCTTTAAATCCATGGCTTTTTACTAATAATATGCTGTGCTATTTACATTTTTGTACACCCTGATTTGCACACCCAGACACTCCCTGAGTCCCCTAAGGCACATCACAGGTCATGGTTACTTCTAAAATCAACTATATATTACTTTGTGTGAATTCATCACAGATCACCAATCCGATAAACAGCTGTTCTTAGCAGTTAATTATGAAACTGAAAGAACAATAGGGAAGTATACACAAACAATGCATACAGTCCTTCCTAGGAGAACCTAAAGCCTGCCTTAGTGTTTCCAAGGTATTTGCCAAGCTTAGTCACTGAAAATGCAAAAAAAAAAAAAAAATCTATGTTTCTAGCAGTAGTACTAGATGGGCCATCAATGACTAATCCTTATGTCAAGGACTATTCAATGCAACAATTATTAAGCACCTACTGATAATAGTTTAGGAGAGCAATTTCTAGTTCCAAATGATGTGTTTGAGGTTCAGCAACAAATGATGAGATTGATATAGGCAACAAATGTTGGGGTTCAGTCATGTGAAGAATTCACGATGGCCATTTTCTTTGGCAGAAAATAGACTTGTTTAGGAGAAAAGATTACAGACAAAATCAAAGGGTACAATAGACACTAGGAATGGTCAATATGAAATAGAGTTGGGAAAGCATATAGGTAGCAAGGAAAGGGGTTTTAATAATTAGTGATGGAAAAGACAAGTTCCCTAGTGGAAGTCACAGTTAACCAGGAGAAAGGCAACATCTGACAGGTTAAATCTATAAAGGAGTTTAGTACTCTAAAGAGCTAGTTAAGCTACAGAAGGAAAAAGAACAGAGGCATGAATGGGGTAAAGAGAAAGACACAGAGAGGTAGTGTTGTGGTGAGCATAATTCAAAGAGTTCAACAAAGATGGTGTGAGCTATGGACAGATTTATAGGGGAAATTTAACTCTAGGGATTTGCTATAACTCGGATTTCTGATTGGACATAGCAAAGCAGGGCTATAAGGTTAAATTGATCCCAGTCAGTGCCTTTCCCTGCTTGCCTCCAAGAGTAATTCCATCAGTACTTTAGTCTTTCTCTGCCAACCTTACCTAGTTACCTCATCACTACTATGTGTAAATCACTACAGATACATCAAAGGCCTCTGGTACATGTTGGGAAAAAAATTATTTTTTAAATGTCAATATTTCAGTCTCTTTTCTTAAAGCACAAATCTTGCCATGTCATTCCCTCTTGACTCAAGAGTAAACTATAAATGTCTCAGCTTGGCATTTTAATCCTGCATTGTGTGGCTCTAGACTATTAGTTAAGCAACAATGTATCTTCAATCTCTCCTTGTCTACTGACTACTTCTCTATTGCCTACAAAAATGCCTACATTTTTCCCATCTTCAAAAATTTGGGGCTAACTGCTTACGGGTAGATAGTTTCTTCCCTGAAGTCTCAGAAAATTCTGAGAGTATGTGGTGTTTTTCAAATCTGATGAAGAAGGTATTAAAAGGAGAATGAAAGGTGACAGAAAAAATTGCTTTGTTGTATCTATCCTATAACAATAGCAGCAAGCATTTAGTGTTTGCTATCCTACTTCTATCTCTAGCCTTATGCCAGGAGCTACAGATACAAAGAATTAGTCCTTGCCCTCTGAGAGTTTTATTCTATTTGCAAAGCAAAGGATACCCAAATAAGGTAATACAAGATAATATGAGGAGGAAGAAAGCAATAACATCTAAAAGAATTAGGAAAGAATTCCTTTAGTAGGTAGTCCTGGAGCTGAGTCTGGAAGAAAGTTATGCATTCAATGAAATAAATGTAAGGAGAGGAGGATATTCAATGAATAGCAATAGTTCATATAAAAATAAAGCCAGGAGATAGAATATTGAATTCAATAAATAGCAAATAAGTCAATATGACTAAAATATAAAGTATGTGAAAGAAGTGATATGAAATAAATTAGAAAATTGACTTCATAACTTCTTGACTCTTTGTTACTCATGTCCTCCTGGTTATTCTCTTCTTTCTTGCTTCTCCTTAGTCTGGCTACTTCTCAGTCTCCTTTATTGCTTCATCATCTGTGTGTTGCCCTTGAACTTTGGGTGTATCCCAAGGCTAAGAATTGAGCCTTCTTCACTTGATTTTATCTGACATAGTGATTTTTTCTGTTCCCATGGATTCAACTGTCATCTTTGAAGATAATCCACAGATTTATCTATGGCTACACCCACAGCAGATGATGAGCTCAAGGAGGAAATTATTTACTAGTAGGGTACTATAATTTTTTAACTTTTGGTCTGCCATGACCTTGAAGAAATATACTTCACATTTTTTGGTCCTATCAAATTGACCTTTTTGTGGTTCCTTACATACATGCTATATTCTATCAATTGTCTTTATGTCTTGCACAGGATCTTTCTCATTTCTTTAATGCATTCTTTCCCTTCATCATGTTGACCTTTCAGAATCCCTGGCCTCCTTCAAAGTTCAGTTCAAATATCACCTCCTCTATGAATCCTCTCCCAAGTGATGGTGCTTCCTCCTTCCCAAAATGGCCATTTCTTTATTTCACATCCATTTATTTGTATATATGTTATATCTATATCATCTAAGCTCTTTAGGAGACATGGACTGTCCAATCTTTTTTGTAACTCTAGAATCTAGCATGGTGCCTTGTAGGTACTTAAATGCTTGCTAAATGATGGATTAACTTTTATTATTAGATGGACTTTCTTCTCTTCTTTCTCTGTCATATTCTTTACCTTTCAACTTCCTAACAAGATAAGAATTACCTTTTCTTCTACTTTCCTCTTCATATCCCTTTTCTTCCTTTGTTACCTTCTTAACTGTTCTTGAAGCCATCCCATTCTCTTCATTCATAATGCTAGGTCTTCATACCTCTCACTTGGACTACTATGAATAGTTGCTCAATTGGCCTATATGCCTCAAGTCTCTCATTCTTTCTATTCTTTCAAGACATTTTCCCCTCAGTGATAATGTGAAAAGAAGAGGGTATCTTCAGCATTTTTAGACTTCTCCTTGACTTCCAAGGCTGGAGCCAAGGTGGCAGAATAAAATCAGGAAGTTCCTGGAACTCTCCCAGTTTCCCTCAAAAAGCACGTGAAACCAAGCCTCTGAACAGAGTCTGATGGAATGAAACCCCTCTCCAGCTCAGGATAGACTGGAAGGACTTCAAGAAAGGTCATTCTCACTGGGGCCAAAAGGGTGTTCAGGCCAGCTCAGACAGACTCTAGGAAAACCAGTGAGAGAGTCTTAATCATAGCAAATCAGCAACTAAGACCCTCCGTCCTGGCTCAGGAGGGAAGCTGATCAGTGGGGCAGCTCCCAGTCCCAGCTCAGAAGGCAAACTTTGGGAAACCAGGCTGTTTTTTTTTTTTTTTTTTGAAAGAGCAGGTAGGACTACCCCCTGCTGTGAACAAATGACCAAACATGAGGGGCTCCTGTGCTCAAAGATAAAGCTCAGAGCTACACAAGAAGATTGGGACAGAGCCCCCTTTTCCTCAGGAGCAGAGCTTGACCATAAAAGTAAAAAAAAAAAAAATACCAAATGAAAAGGAAAGAAAATAAGCAAGAAACAGAAAAATGCCTTAACTATAGAAAGCTATGCGACTAGCTCTTGGGAGTATTTTTACAGGCTTCCTCCTCACAACGAACATCCCCCCCACCACAATAATTCCCATAACAATGCCCGCCTTATCAAAAATCTCAGCCCTAATAGTAACTATTGCACTATGATGACAGGGTAGATCAAAACACAAACTCAGACAAGAACAAAATGTCCACAGAGAAAATCTTAAAGACCAATATAAATTAAATTGGTCTCAAGCCCAAAAAGGCTTCTTGGAAATGCTCATAAAAAACTGTTAAAAGACTTCTCCTCTAAGTCGGAGACAAACCTGTGGTTTTGTATTGTAGCTAGTATTAGTGGAAATACCAACATAGCACCCATTCAGTGTAACTCACTGCAAAATTCTCATTTGATTTCACCTTTGATTGAAGCAAGATCTGGAGTCTCTTTTCCTCTTGTTTATAGTTCTCATGATTCAATCTTCTGGCTCACTCCCAAGCAAAATATCTATTTGCCACAACTACTTGCTTACTTTCTTTAATGGGGCCTCCTTACTGCTTAATTTATTTTCAATGGATTCCATGCTTTTCTTACAATAGTATTCAATTGTGAAGCACTATCAGTTCAGTTGTTATTAAATCAACAATAAGCATATTCCTAGCTAATAAAACCCTTCAGCAGATCTATCAAATTATCCACACTCCCACTACAGTATTTTGTAGTACTGCTTCATTATCTACTCATGCCCTTCCTCTGCCCTTCCTACTACCTACTGAAAAGAGTACAAATTTCTTTTCCTGATATCAAGTCATTTCACACTCTAGCATCACTGTAGGCTACTACATTCCCCTAATCTAATACTCTGCCCTTTCATAGTGCTACCACAACAAGGAAGGCAGGGAATATTTAGCAGGAGCAACCTTTAGGGCAGATAATTGGCTAGAGTGCCACCCTGAAATCAGAAAGACTCATCTTTCTGAGTTCAAATATGGCCTCAGACACTTACTAGCTGTGTGACCCTGATGCAAGTCACTTAACCCTGTTTGCCTTAATTTCTTCATCTGTAAAATGAGCTAGAGAAGGAATGGCAAACCATTTTAGTGTTTTTGCCAAGAAAGCCCCAAATGGGGTCATAAAGAATCAGGCACAACTTAAGTGACTGAACAACAACAAACCTTTAGGACCCACATTCCTGGAAAGCAGGAATGCTGCAGCTACAGTTAATGACATTCTGGAATGGGCACCAATTAAAGTCATACTCTGAGACTGCCTTATAAAAAGCAATTAGAAAGGGAGGCCTTTGTCAGTTGTTTCCAAGTGACTTTTTAAAAATCCACTTTTTTTTTAGTGAGCAAACATTTTTTTCTCCCACCTCCTTCTCTACCTCAATTTTAAAAAAGGAAAACCCAGTATCTTACTATTAACATGCATAGTCAAACAAAATAAAATTCCGTCTTGGCTGTTTTCAAACATATCTTATTTTAGTAGGAAGTTCATAGTATGTTTTATCAGTTTTCTAGATTTGCTCTTGGACACTGGATTGATCTGAGTTTTTAAGATTTCAAAGTTGTCTTTATTGTTATTCCATAAATTGTTCTTCTAGTTTTGCTTACTTCATACTGCATCAGTTTATGCAATCACCCTGTGTTTCTCTGAAATAATCCTTTCATTACTTTCTTATATGACAGTATTATTCCATTACTTATAGGCCATAATTTGTTCAGTTATTCCTCAATTGATGGGTCTTCCCTTAGTTTCCAAGCCTTTTCTACCATAAAAAAGAATTGCTTTAAGTATCTATTTACCTGTGGATTCTTTTTGTCCTTCATTTTTTGGGGGGTAATACAGGCCTGCTAATGATATCACTGAGTCAGAGGTATACAAAGTTTAGTGACTTTGGGGGTTCAGTTCCATGTTGCTTTCCAGAAGTTAGACCAATTTACCACTCCACCAGCAGTGCATTAGTGTGTCTGCAATCCTGTAATATTTAGCATTTTTTTGTCACATTTGCCAGTCTGATGGTTTGAGGTAGAACCTTGTTTTCACTTGTACTTCCATAATTAGTAATATATGAAGAATTTTATATATAGCTATAGATTGGCTTTTCTTAAAAATTGCCTGTTTATAGCCTTTGACCATTTATCAAATGGCAAATCTCTCTCTCTCTCTCTCTCTCTCTCTCTCTCCATATACTCTCTCTCTCCATATATATATATATGTAAATTGAATCAGTTTCTTACATATTTTGGAAATGAGACCTTTATCAGAGAAACTAGCACAAAAGATTCCACCCCTCCAGCTGTTTTCCTTTTAAGTTAACTGCATTGATTCTGCTTGTGTAAAAACTCTATATTTCATATAGTAAAAGTTTCTATGTTAGAAGGCAAAAAAGAGGGAAAGATGTCTTGTTATGACAAAGTTAAACAGTTAGAATTTCCCTACAAATTTATGTTTGTAATCCTCTGTATTATCTATAGCCCCTTGTTGTTCATCCTTCATTTTCAAAGCGAATCAATGCCGTCACAGGATAACATTTTGACTCCTGTGCAAATTGGATTTAAGTGAGACAGAGTTGCCTAAAGTCAAGTCAAGAGCTTGTCTGTCAGGCTGTCAAGAGCCAGGGTGCAATGGATGACCCTGCTGTATTCAATGTCTGAGCAGGCTTTAAGCACTCTACAGACTCTTTTTCATCCTCCTTCATGGCACTTGAAAAATGTTCTCATCCACCCATTCTGCTGGGGGAAATATTCACATGCTTTGGGGTAGACATCCCTTTAACTCATCAATTGGTTTGAGGCTTGTCAGTTACCTTTAACATGGTTTAGCTTTTCTGCAGAAATAGATTGAGATGTGGTTGTTATATAGTCTATAGCTACCTGGGGACATAGGGAGAGTTTAGTAACTGGTAGAACTAAAGGTGGAAGCAGCCCTGAAAAAGGCTTGGCAAGCCCTTATACTAGAGGCGCTAGTCATCCATGAACACCTCACATTCCCCAGATTCCATAGATTGGTCTTGTACCACAGTGCTGCCTCTGATCTTGGGTGCCCTCCTGAATTCTCTCTTTACCATCTTCCCAAGTCCCAAGACTCCCTAAAGAAACAAACCTTAAGTCTGGAAACTGCACCAATAATTGTGAATAAATATTAAAGTTTTACCAAAATGTGTTAATCTTTTATGGTCCCTACTGAAACTACTTGTAGATATCCCCTGAAATATCATTAAAGTTGGATTTTAAGGAACCATTAATATTCCAAAAGGAAAACATGAAAGGGGAAATTCCAGATTTAGGGAAAACTATGAACTAAAGCACAGAGATATTTATGTTTATAAACTGAAAAGTTATCTAGTTTGGCTGAAGTCATATAGTGTGTATAATAGGGATAAATATGAAAAAAAGTGATAATGGCACCGGATTGTGAAAAACATTAAATGCCTGCTAAAATGTAGGCAGAGCTTAGTGAAGACAGTGACTTCACAAGCAGTCTGAGCTCCAATGGGGCATCCTGTGATTTTGAAATAGCAAAGATTTGAAAAGCCTACAAAGTTTTATATGCTGCCAACATGGTGAGGCTAGCCATTCTCCATCAATAGGACTCTACTTTGTTTCTAATTCTTTGCTATTACAAAAAGTATTATATTATTTATGAGAAATTCTTTAGCAGTTTCATCTAGAAGACACCATGAGTCTGTAGCCCAAATCTCTTCAATAATTTGTTCATTTCTTTTTTCCTTTTTTATTTCTTTGTTACAATTTCAAAACTGAAAGATATTTCGGTTTATAGTCACGACTGTTATTGTCTTTGTCTTATAATTCGGTTATTTCCTTTATTAAGGTAGATACTAAGGAATTTGAAACATAAGTTTAATATTGACATTGGTGCAATGTTTATATATTTCCTTTCAATAGAGTATAATTTCCTTGTTTGTACTTTTTAGTATACATATGCTTAGAATACTGAATTTGATGAGTTTCAAAGCAGACAAGCGCCACAGACACCAACACAAACACACACATTGTCAAGTGGATGCCCATCAGTTGGAGAGTAGCTGAATAAGTTATGGTATATAAATATTATAGAATATTATTGTCCTACAAGAAATGATCAGCAGGATGACTTCAGAGAGGCCTGGAGAAATTTATATGAATTGATACAGAGTGAAGTGAGTAGAACCAAGAGAATAATGTACACAGCAACAGTGAGATTATAGGATCAATTCTGACGGATGTGGCTCTTCTCAACAGTGAGATGATTCAGGCCAGTTCTGATGATTTTGTGATGAAAAGATCCATCTGCACCCAGAGAGACTACTGAGAGGACTTTTTTCCTTTTTTATCTGATTTTTCTTGTGCAGCATGATAATTGTGGAAATATGTATAGAAAAATTGCACATATTTAACATATATTGGGTTACTTTCCATCTGGGGAGGGTGTGGGAAGGTTGGGAGAAAAAAAATTTGAAGCACAAAGTTTTGCAAGGGTGAATGTTGAAAATTATCTATGCCTATGTTTTAAAAATAAGCTTTAATTAAAAAAATATATTTGGAACACTGTTTCTCAGAGCTAAGGTGCAGCAAACAGGTTGTGTCCTGAGCTTGGTAAAACAATAATCCTTTGTGCTCTGGATGATCTTACCTTCTGGCAGAATATTGCTTTGATCAGTACCAAGTGTTCACTGAGGGATTTAAGAATAAATAACTGTTTAGATGTGTTGAAACTCCCCCTATTTCCCAGGGACTTGAGAGCCAATGTGCTGCCTCAGAAAGAAATCAATTACCTCCTGGCACCTGTGCTTATGTAACTACTAAATGAATCAAACCAGATACTATCTTCCTGTTCCTCCCTTCCCAGCCATGATAACTCCGGTTCTGTACCCCACTGAACAATCATAAGGCACAAAGACCTTTAGGCACCTTAGAGACCTTTCTGTTGGGTCCTAGTTCTTTGCCAAGAAAACTCCAAATAAAGTCGCAAAAAATTAGATATGACAAAAAACTAGGATAAAAATGTTATTTTTTTCTAGTTCCTCATCTTTATTCTAAACAGTTTTATGTTATTTGAATTTCCTTTTTATTTCAAGATCTTTCTCTTAATGATTTGCAGAATTTATTGCTTATCAGAGAAATTATGAAGTATAATTACTAGGATTTGGGAGTTTGCAGGATAGGTTTTTGTTGTTTGTTTTCTAGAGAAAATCTATGATTTCTTTTGATTGATACTTTGTATACTGTGTTCAGAAATTCTGGGCAGTTTTCTTGTCTTATTTTTTACACTATGATTTTGACATTTTTTTAAAATTGTCATGTTCCTCTTGGAGCCTTATAATCCTTAAGTTTTCTCTTTGCATCCTATCTTTAAGATCAGTATGTTTTGCTTGAATGAAGTTCATGTTTTCTTTTAAGATATTGCTTTTTACCTTTCATTTTCAGATTGTTCTTCATGTCTGTGTATTTACATTTTTAGTTTTCCTTTCTTTTGATACCTTGGTGAAATTAGCCACCACTAATTTAATTCTGTCAATTATTTCTGCTGTGGAGACCATAAATTCTGCTTTTACAATTCTTATTTCTTTTTTAAACCACTCAGAAATATTCTGTTAGAGTTCCAGGTTTTCTTGGGGAATACATAGGGTTCTCCATTTCATCAGTTATTAATTTATTGTACTTTGTCCTGCAATATTTATAAATACTTGAACTCTCTCACCTAATCTGGAAATCCTAATCCATTGTTTTATTAACATCTTCCCTATTGGTTTGTCTGCTTATACTCATGATTTTAGAATTTTATTCTTCCTGAGATCTTTAGTAATTTCAGACTTTTTTTCCTTTTATTTATCCTTGTTGCTTACTCCTTCCTTTTTTAAATGGCAATTTCTTTGGGAGCTGGGTTTTAAAAAATCTTAGCCTCCTTCCAACTTTCTGATTGCCTTTCCAGGGAAATTCATAGTTCTGCAGCCTCAGTTTCTGGCCCAGGTGACCTCTAATAGGATAGAACTTGCCCCAGCTACATACTAGGCTCTTTCCCTCAGGCTTAACGAAATGCTTTTTGCTTCTGTTTCCTTGGTCCTCAGCCCTCTGACTATATGGCACAGAATGTTATAACTGAGAAAATTTCTACTATTTGTAATTCCATCTCCAAGGTCCTGGGAAGAGTTTAGGATAGATGGGCATCTCCGGGAATTAGATGCTATTATGATCTGAATATTATGAACTGTATCAGGAAACTGAGGCAGACAGATGTAAAGTGACTTATCCAATTTACACAGTTAAAAATATATCTGATAAGATTTGAACTCAGGACTCCCTGACTATAAGCCCAGCATTCTTTCTACTGAGATACCTATCTGTCTAGCAGTATCAGACATTCTCAAAGGAGATGGGGTAGACTCTAATGTTGTCCTATAAGCCACATACTTTTTCTGGATTAGGAAATAGAAAATTATTATGTAGATTCTGGATTAGGAAACAAAGTAAATTATATGAATTCCTACATAGTAGGAAGAAACAAAAAAGCTGGACTGGCTGCTTTAGTGAAAAATTAGTTACCATCATCAAAAAATAGCAAGTCGGCATTGTAAAATTGTGAAAATGTAAAAAGCAGGGCATAAAATATTGCAATCTCTGCTTACAAAACATTACAACATAAGGAAGAGAAAGGTTTGTGATTTATCAGGCTGAGGAATTCCCTCAACCAACTGCCCTGTGGATTTGACTAAGATTTGTTCCTGGGAATTTAAAGTGTCAAAAGGGAGATTTCAGTGTATGTCTTGCTGGTTTCAAGACTTGTATTGGAGCTATAAAATATCCCAATAGTTTTGGGTTTTAAAGCATAGCTTAAAGGGACTTTGAGATATCTTGTATTACACCACTCAGCCTCTAAGGAGAAAATAAAGCAAATGTGCTTGTGTATCCATAGGACTTGAATTTTGCTTTATATTTACTTTGTCTATACTCAGCATTTATTTGTCTATGTATGTTTTACTTGCCCCAATAAAATATAAGTCCTTGAGTACAAAAAATTGGATTTTGTATTTGTAATCTCACCAAATACATAAAAATGGCTGTTAAACTGTATCAATTGACATACACTTTTTATCCATAAGGGAAAAATTATAGGATGAAAATTTTGTTCCAAATTAAAACCACAAAATTTTTTTGTTACCTGACACTCCTGATCCTTCTAAGTGTTAAGAAATGCTTGCTGAATTTTATTTATTGTTTTTATTTCATTTTTAATTATTTTTATTATATTTATATATATAGGATTATAATATATAGGATATATATTATATTTATTGCTTTAACTCTTCTCCTTTTTAGACTTATGATTTCACTGTTATAGAGCACGGCTTCCACTTGCAACACCTTTTTTGCCTGAGAAATTTTTACCAATCCTGGGCACATAAATATATAAAATAGGTATAAAAATCAAATATTTACTGCTAATAAATCATAATTTGTGACCCCCACTTTCAGTTAGGAGACCCCATACGGGGTTGAAACTCACAGTTAAGAAGCTGGGGTTCACAGGATTCCTTGTGAGGAAACACCTCTACCAATGCACATTAGCATCTATTCTGAAATTTACTGGACTACTGACTGGTTAATTGGCCCAAACAGTGTCAGAAGTCAGACACTGGCTTAACTAACTTTTTGTTTGCTTCCTTCTCAGCATTTTAGTACAGAGGAATAAACTTTACTACCTTTCTATATACAAGGAACTGCAGATGGCACCACTAGTCTCCCAATCCTTCAGGCTCACAATCATCCGCAACTCCTCACTCACTCCTACAAACAATCTGTTGCCAAGATCTATTTCACCTTTGCCACATCCCTCCAATATACCCCTTTCTCTCCTGTCACACCGCCACCCTTATGTCCCTTATCATCTTACATTTGGACTGTTTCAATAGCCTGCTGTCCCAAATCCCTACCACTCCAATTCACCCTCTATTTAGTTCCCAAAGTATCGGTCTGATTCAATGACTCCCCATCCCCCAGGCAAAAACTCCAAATGCTCCCTTATCGCTACGAACACATAGAAAATTCTCCGTCGTTTTTCATCCTATGAAAAACAAAATTTTCATCTTATAATTTTTCCCTTATGAATAAAAAGTGCATGTCAATTGATACAGCTTAACAGCCATTTTTATGTACTTGGTGAGATTACAAACATAACACCCCCCCTCCATCACCCCCTTTCAGTCTTGTTACACTCCTTTTTCTCCGTCGTTTTAAGGACCTTCATAACCCCGCCTCCATCACCCCCTTTCAGTCTTGTTACACTCCTTTTTTCTGTCGTTTTAAGGACCTTCATAACCTTCCCTCCCCCGCCCCCTCCCATCACCCCCTTTCAGTCTTGTTACACTCCTTTTTCTCCGTCGTTTTAAGGACCTTCATAACCTTCCCTCCCCCGCCCCCTCCCATCACCCCCTTTCAGTCTTGTTACACTCCTTTTACTCTATCGTTTTAAGGACCTTCATAACCTTCCCTTCCCCCCCCTCCCATCACCCCCTTTCAGTCTTGTTACACTCTTTTTCTCCGTCGTTTTAAGGACCTTCATAACCTTCCCTCCCCCGCCCCCTCCCATCACCCCCTTTCAGTCTTGTTACACTCCTTTTCTCCTCTTCCCGTATTCTTCTCCCCAGTGACACTGATGCGTTTTTTCATGGAGACCTCCGTCTTTCAGCTCCCGGCATTTTCACTTTCCCTGCCTGGCGCTCTCTTCCTCCTCCACTTTTAGATTATTGGAGTTTCCTTTAAGTCACAATTAAGACCCCATCTTTGACTGGAAGCCTTCCCCACGCTTTCTTAATCTCAGCGCCTTTCCTCTGCAATTATTTCCTATTTGTCCCGCATAGGCTGCTTTGCGCGTGTGCACGTTGTCCGCCTTTAAGCTCCTTGGGGTCAGGGACTACTTTTGCCTCTTTTTGCGTCCCCAGCATTTCGCATAGTGCCTCGCATATAAAAGGCGCTTATAAAAAAATGCATATTGAATAACTGACTGCCTTGGCGCGCTCGCGTCACTCACACGCACTCGCTGACGAGGACATAACCTAGACTGAGTCAAGAAATGCAGACCGAGTCGTAACTACCTGCACCCAAGTTATTCCTCACCTAGACAACCTCGTGCCCCTTCTCACCTCATCCGCCACCCCCCACCCCCCACCCCCTACCCCCCACCCCCTACCAGTGTTTACCCCAGGCCCCACCCAGGCCTTCCCATTGGTCGCTGCATGGGAGGCTTGCGCTCCCTCTCCTGATTGGCTGTCCAGGGGGAGGCTCGCTTCCTCGCCCCCTCCTAAGGTGCCACACGGAGGCGGCTCCCGGCGTGGAGTAGCAGCTGCTGTTTCCGGACTAAGATGGCGGCAGTGAGGGTCCTGAGGAGCTGGAGCCGGAGCGCCCGGCACCTGGTAAGACCGGAGAGAGCGGAGGATGCGCTCGGATCCAGCCTCCGGGTGTGTCTGCCCCAGAGCCTGGGTTTCTCTTCTCGCGAGTGGGGCGGACGAGAGTCACGCGGGTCTCGGGGAGGGGGGGTGACTGAGGAGAGAGGGAGAAAGAAACCCCCCACTGAGGACCGAGGGCTCCCGAGACTGGGCGCTGCTCGCCCGCCGCGTTCCGCTAGTCGCACGCCCTTGTCCTCCTTTGTGAGATGACCTCCCCCTAGCGGATCCCGTCACTCACTGGTCAGCCTCTGCGCCCCGCATCCTTGCGCCCGGGCATCCCCCTCCCGTCATCTGCTGTCGGGCTACAGACGGCGCCGTCTCCCCGGCGCGGAGCCCTGCTCCAGCAGCCGGGCAGCAGCGGTTCTTCCCTTTGCCGAAGCCTCTGCTGCCTCCCCTGTCCCTTTCCCCACCCGCTCGGCTCGTGTGGACCTTCCTGTGTCATTTCCTTATCTGTCCCATCCTCGGGTACGTTCTCTCCCATCCGGCGTTCCAGAGCCGAGAGGGGATGGCGAGATTCGGGCCGCCCCTGCTCGTTGTCTTTGCCCTGTGGCCTGGAGAGAGCTGCAAAACCGAGGGGGAAAAGTGCTCGAAAGAGCCGCTACTCCGCGCTGGGGTCTGAGTGGTTATTATTACTGTTACTGCTTCCCTGGCATCCCTCTCCCCCTCCCACTTCTCCCCCATAGTGATTTTTTAAAAAAACATTTTATATATATGTCGTATGTCCCAAAAGTCTTAATGCGCTTGTAAGCTTTAGGGACATCCCGTTCTTATGTATATTTTTGGAATAAGTCGTTTCAGTTCCCACTTCTGACATAATATTTCAGGGGGCTTGGGACCTCTCTGTGTCTTAGGCAATTATCTAAAACAGAAGCTTTAAAAAAAAAAAAAAAAAAAAGCTTTAAAAAAAAACCAAACAACTTATAAACTTAAAAAATTTATAGCCGTATTTCAAAATAACTTTTCGATTGTAATCCTGCATGTGTCTGTGAGGAGTCCAAAGACTCTACTAGACTACCAGTCCATGTCACAGAAAAAATTATAAATCTCCAGTCTGCTAAGTTTGAAGAGATTTTTAACTGAATTAATGGAGGAAGTTTCCTCATCTAATAATTCCTTATGTCAGTTAAATCACAGGTTCAGCCCCTATTCCTCTTTCTTATGTGTATATACATGTTATCTCTTCTTATTTCTTCTTAAACTGTGAGGATAGTCATTTTAACTGTCTATTCTCTTTCCAAAAAATGAGAAAGTTTTATTTAGATAAAAGGTTTTTAAACTTTTATGTATCATGGAACTTTTGACAGTCTGATGAAACTTTTCAGAATAATATGTATAAGTGCATAAAATATAGAAAGAGTTACAAAGGAAACCACTTATATTAAAATGCAGTTGTTATTTCTATCTATATCTGTGCATAAAACAAATTTTCAGGTTCCAGGTTAAAAATCCATAAACCTAGATGATATCTAAGATATTCGGGATGCAAAACTTATGAAATGATTTAATTCACATGTAGGCCAGATAATAAGGCATAAGAATAATGATAGCTAACATTTAGATAGCATTTACTGTGCGCCAGACTGTGTTGAGCATTCTACAATGATGTCATTTATTACCTTTTTATCTTATTTCACCTTACCTTATGATAATATGGTTTTTAAATTAGTATATGTATTGCACTGTTAATTTATGATTTTGTATTTCTAGTTCCTGGCTCTTAGATGGGGCTTAATAAATGCTTGTTGAGTTATCTTTTTATCCTACCTGTTTCCCCTACCTTTGTCCCTCTTGCAAGCATTACTAGTGTAGTTTTTTTTTAATTATATTTATAAGTTGTTAAGAATAAAAGTTGTAGAAAAGGTACCCATATGCATTGGTGGAAGGTGTATCTTCATACTGGAATTATTTATTCTGATAAATGTCCAAGTTCAGCTACTATCCCTGTTTTTATCTCCTACTTCAATATATTATTGCTGAAATTAGCAAACTAAAAGAATTCTAAGTAAACTAGAATTTTAACTACTTTTTTATGTTGATATTAACATATTAGCACAGGATTCATATACTAAGAATTTGTATTTAGTCATATCTGGGCCATTTTTGAGTGTTCATATCAAATAAAAGAACAAATAAATGGTCACAGATATTGGAAACCCCTGAGTAATCCCCCAATCAAAATTCCATCTCTGTGAATTCTGCTAAGAAAAGCAGCATATTTGATTAGTGTGAATTTCAGAATCAGAGTTTTCATGTGGAGGCTATTTTACCTTAAATAAGCATTTTGGAGAACATTTTGTTGAGTTAGGGAAGCCTTACTCAAGCAATAGGTCACCTTGAGTTTGAAAGCTTACTCCCTAGATGTTTAGGATTGTAGGGTCTTAATTTAAGCTTAAAGATACTTTTAAAATCACATAGTCCAATCCCAAAGGAGAAAACTGAGACCCAAATCACTGTTAGTAAATCACTGAACCAAAACTCAAAGAATGGTGGTCTCTTGATTTCTGCAGTTTCTTGTCACACTAACCCCTCTCCCCACCCCACCCCCAGGGTTCCTCAAATAAAACTTTTTTTGCAGCAATGAGCATATTTGCAGATTAGTACAAATTTCACCACATTTGATAGGTCTTTTTAATTGATACAGTTATTTGTATTCCACATCCCACTCATTGTGTCCATTTTTTTTGTATCCAATCTCTTATTTCTGAATGTGTCTTATCCCCCTAGTAGAATATCAGTTTCTTGAAAGCAAAAGCTATCTCAGTTGTTTGTATCCTCAAAGGAAGATGTGTGTCCATTTATGGAGTTTACATTTCCTCTTATTTTCAATTTTTAGCATTTATTCTGTGCCATGTTTTTTTTTTTTCCTCCTTAAAACTAACAATTACTTTGCCTATTCTAAAACCATCTGTTTAAACCTTTATAAATTATGCAACAGGACATTTTCAGTTATGTTGAGTTACCTCATGAAGTTTCTGAGCCTTTTAAAAATGTCTAGTGTTGGTTATGTTTAAGATAAACATTGTGTGGTAGAGTTCTAGATTTGGTGTTCTAGAATGGAAACCTCTTGAAGGCAGGGGCTATATTTCTCATCCTCTACTATCCCCTTTTCCTTTTACTTCAGTTTTTCCCAGCGTAAGGATATTTTCCATTGAATCCCACCTTCTCATTTATGTGGCCAGAGGATATAAACTTCAACTTCAATATTTAATCGTCCAGTGAATAATCTAAATTAATTTCTTGATTAACAGATTTGACCTCCTTGCTGTCCGAGGAACTCTCAAAAATCTTTTCCAGCACCACAATTTGAAAGCATCACTTCTGTGGTGCTTAACTTTCTTTGTAGTCAAACTCTTGCAGCCATAAATAGCTAGTGGAAAAATCATAGTTTTGATTTATACAGACTTTTGTCAGCAAGGTAATGTCTCTGCTATTTAGTATGTTGTCCTGATTGCCATAGCTTCCTTCCAAGGAGCAAACATCTTGTAATTTTATGATTACAGTTGCCTTTTTTTTTTTTCTTTTCTGTTTGCTAAGAAGTAATGAAACCATTGCCAATAACTTTTTTTTTTTTTTTTTTTTTGCTGAGGCAATTGGGATCAGGGGACTTGCCCAGGGTCACACAGCTAGGAAGTGTTAAGTGTCTGAGGTCACATTTGAACTCGAGTCCTACGGACTTCAGGGTTGGTGCTCTTTCCACTGCACCACCTAGCTGCCCCAGAACTTAAATTTTTTGATATTAAACTTCAAATCAGCTTTTATAGTCTTCTTTTTTACCCTAATCAAGAGACTTCTTAATTTTTCTTTACTTTCTACCATCAGAGTGATGTCTGCATATCTGAAATTGTTGATATTTCTTTTTTCTTTATATGTCCTTTATTTTTAATTTGTATCTTTATAATACTCAAAGTTATTCTTTTTTTAAAAAAAAAAGCTTTTTATTTTCAAAACACATGCATGGTTTTCAATGTTCACCCTTGCAAAACCTTGTGTTTCAAATCGTTTTCTCCCTCCTTTCCTCCCACCTCTTTCCCTAGATAGCAAGTAATCCAATTTATGTTAAACATGTGCAATTTTTCTATACATATGTCTGTAATTATCACACTACACAAGAAAAATCAGATCAAAAAGAAAACAAAATACAAGCAAACAACAAAAAAGTGAAAATACTATGTTATGATCCATTCTCAGTCCCCACAGTGTGCTCTTTGGGTGGAGATGGCTCTCTCTATCATAAAACCATTGGAACTATTCTAAATCACCTCACTGTTGAAAAGAATCATGTCCATCAGAATTGATCATCGTGTAATTTTCTTGTTGCTGTGTAAAATGTTCTCTTGGTTCTATACTTCACTTAGCATGTAAGTCTCTCCAAGCCTTTCCGAAATTATCTTGCTGATCGTTTCTTATAGAACAATAATATTCCTAAATAATATTTAACCTGATTGTTGATATTTCTTCCAGCAACTTTAATTTTAGCTTTAGATTCATCCAGCCTGGCATTCACATGATGTATTCTCACATATGTTAAACAAGGTGACACTATGCAGCTGTGATGTACTTCTTTTCCAGTCGCTGTGATGTACTTCTTTTCCAGTCTTAAACAATCAGTTATTCCATGTTCAGTTCTAACTTGCTTCTTGGCCTGTTTATAGGTTCCCTGAGAGACATATAATATGATCTGGTACTCTCATTTCTTTGAAGATTGTCCACATTTTGTTGTGACCTATATAATCAAAAGCTTTTTGGTCAGTGAAGCAGAAACTTTTTCTGGAACTCTCTTGTGTTGAAATTCTCCAGTTTCAGTAGTGATAAAGGTGTGTGAGTCAGGGACCAGGCGGAGAGTATTCATTATAAACTCTTCAAATTTATTGGTTAGAGAGACAATATATATATATATATCTAATGCTATATAGACTTCAAAACAAAATACACTCTTTGATATTCCTGTATCTTTTCTAACAAACTCAATTTTCTGAGATGATTAAGCCTGGATTTTGGCTACTTCAGTAGAGATGTAAATAGTTGTGATACATATCAGAGCAAAATTATACCAATGTCTTCAAGTACTTTTCTTCCAAATGTCTTTAGTCTCCATTGTGGGCTGCTTTTTCTGTCCTAAGTTCAAAGGTATGCCTTTGATCTATCATATAGCTGAGTTTGCATTTTGCTTCAGTTGCAAGAATAATTATCAAAATTTAATAAGTATGTCTCTGCTATTATATATAGAAAAGGGAAGTTGGTGAGCCAACCTATTGTTAAGTATCAAAACCTGAAATGGATTCTTACCTCCTGGCCCTCTACATTCTTGCTTTCTGTATATTACAGTGAAAGTTGGCAATTTGGTCTCTAGTTCCTTTGCCTCTTTGAAAACCATTCTGCTTTTTTGGTAATTCCTATTTCATATAGTAAGTCTGAAGCATAACCTTTCTGCCATGTGAAATGAGGGCAATTTTTCTGTAATTTGAACATTTTTTAACGTTGCCCTTCTTTAGGATTGGGACATACATTGATCTTTTTTTTCAATTCAGTGCCAATATTAAGTTTTTAAAATTTGCTGACATATTGAGTGTAACATTTTAATAGCACCATCTTTTAGAATTTAAGTACCTCAGCTGGAATTCTATAACTTTCACTAACCTAAGGACTTTATTCTTTAGGATGTCTGGTTCTAGATCAGTAATCACACCATTGTTGTTAGTTGTAAGGGGCTGAAACTCTTAAAAGGTGTGCTTGAATCAGACAACTGAGCACTTAAGGCTAATTACCCATTGGGTAATTAGCAATGATTCTATTAGCATACGTTTGGAAAAATGGCCCTTCTCACTATTCCGTGTTGGCTCAATGTTTTGGTGTATACAGATAATCGTAGGAGGAATTAGAGGGTGGTGTGAGACAAGCCAGACTCACTTTGCAGCAGGACCAGGAGAAGGGAAGTTGGTGGCGAGCTTGTGGCAATTTTGTCCATCTCCTTCACTCTCCCCTTAAAGACCAAGGACTTTTGCTTATTCCTGACTCTGCTGATCCTGAGGTGACCAGGGAGCTAGCTCAGACTTCACAGTTAGTGGTTATTGATAATGTTAAGATCTTTCTTGTGTAATTCTTTTGTGTATTCTTGCAACTTCTTCTTAATCTCTTATGCTTCTAAGTCCCTACTGTTTACTTTATCTCCAATTTTCTCAAAGAGATCTTGTCTTTCTCATTCTTTTGCTTTCTTCGGTTTCTTTCAATAGCTCATTTAAGAAAACCTTATATCTCCTTGCTATTATCTGGGATTCTGATTCATTTGGATATAGATTTCCTTTTCTCCTTTATATTTCACTTTCTTTCTTTCCTCTGCTATTTCTGAAGTCTGATCAGACAGCCATTTTGCTTTCTTGCTCTTTTTTCTTTAGAATGCTTTTTTTGTTGCCGGTTCCTATACATCACAAACCTCTGTCCATAGATTTTTAGGCACTCTATTAGATTTAATCTTTTATATCTATCATCTTTACTTCATATCTATAAGGCATGTTATTTAAGTCATCCTTATATGGTCTAATGGTTTTTCTTACTTTCTTCAATTTATGTCTGAATTTTGCAATAAGAATTTCATGCTTTAAACCACAGTCGGCTCTAGATCTTGTTATAATTGTATAGAGCTTTTCTATCTTTGGCTGCAAAATATATAATCCTTCTGATTTCTATATTGACCATCTGGTGATGTCCATAGAGTCACCTTTTGGATTGTTGAAAAAGTGTGACATGACCAGTAAGTTATCTGGACAAAATTCTATTTGTATTCCAGGGCCAAACTTGTCTGTTATTCCAATTATCTTTTGATTTCTTACTTTAGCATTCCAATCCTCTATGATGAATGTAATTTCTTATTTTTCGTGTTATCTTTAGAGGCTGTTGTAAGTCTTTATGGAACTGCTTATCTTTGTCCTCTTCAGGAACAGTGATTGAAGCACAAACTTATATTACTGTGATGCTGAACACTTTGGCTTAGATTCAAACAGATCGTCTGTCATTTTTGAGATTTTGAGATTGTATTATCATTCTACTTTTTTCATCATATTGACTATGAGGGATATTCCATTTCTTCTAAGGAATTCTTGCTCACAGTAGGCTATGTAGTAATCATCTGAATTAAATTAATTGATTCCCAAACATTTAAGTTCACTAACACCCAAGATGTTTTATGTTTAATTTTGCTATCTTCTGTTTCACCACATCCAGCTTCCTTTGGTTCATAGATCTTACATTCCAAGTTCCTGTGCAGTCTTTACAGCATTAAAATTTCCTTTGGTCATGAGATGGTTCTGCAGTTAAGCTTCCTTTTTGTCTTTGGCCCAGCTGCTTCATTAGTACTGGAGCTACTTGTAGTTGTCCTCTATTTTTCCTCAGTTGTGTTTTGGACCTTTTTGATCTGAGGGGCTCATCTTCCAATGTCATCCCTTTTTATCATTTTAATACTGTCCTTAGGGGGATTTTGGCAGATACCAGAGTAGTTTGCCATTTCTTTCTCCAGTGGATCACCTTTTGTCAAGATTTTCCCTTAGGAATAATCCATTTTAGGTAACTCTCTGGGGCATTGAGCTATAGAAGCCCCTCTGCCAGAAAACGGCAGTGATTCAGGGAGTGTTGCAAAATTTAAGGGGCTATATAAATGCCAGTAGGAAAGTAGAAAAAGTGCTGGGCCTGGAGTTGGGAAGATTTGTCTTCATCAGTCCAAATCTGGCTTTAGATATGTATTAGCAGTGTAACCCTGGGCAAGTCACTTAGTACTATTTGCCTCAATTTCCTCGGTTGTAAAATGAACTGGAGAAAAAAATGATAAGCCACTCCAGTATCTTTGCCAAGAACCCCCCCCCCAACAAAGGGACACGAAAATCAGATGTGATTAAAATGACTGAATAACAAAAATCGTTAGCTATTATTATCTAGGCTTGCTTATTTCCTTAAAGTTTACATATTGTTTTTTCTTCTGGCATCCTGAATCATTTCCAAATCCATAAGAGAAACTAATCTAGTTAGTTTATTGGGGATACAGACAGTATGGGATTCTGAGTAAATTGAGTGTTAGAGGAAAGGGAATCCTATGAATCATGAGAAGAGAGAGCAATAAGAAAGAATTAAAAGAAAAATTATAGCACTTAAGAATTCATAATTTTGTTTTTTTATATTTAGCCTCATTTTGTTGATTTTAGAAAAAAATAAGTTTTTCATGCCAACAAGCATTTATTATAATTGCCTACTGTGTAGCTAGTTATGGTTTCTCATTTCCAGAGTAGGTATCATAAAATAGCTGTCTTTCTAGTCCAACAGGTAATGATGAGAGATCCAAGAATTTTTACCATGTTTTTGTCTATTTATCTGCCATTATTTTAATTAGTATATATCTGTCATTGTTCTTTTCATTTATACTTTTATGTTTACTTTCTTCCCAGTATCTTGATAATGAAATATAAGTATTATTTTTAAGTGTTATGGTAACTTTTGCATTGAAAAAACCTTCAGGATTATTCATAAGGAAAATTTGCCTTTAAAATGATATTTTCTCTGGATTCATTCTTACAACTTACACAATATTGGCAAATTGTGTGTCCCCCGAAAGTGACTGATTACTTTTTCCCTCAGCAAATTAAGGATACTGTTTTTTATTGGGTACAAGCCCCAGAATTGTGTTCCTCTACTCTCTCCCTCTCCACTTCCCTCAAATTGATTATTGAATTAATATCAATTAACCAGCCAAAGTTACTTGGCTCTTTAGTTAAGGGTGACATATTCTGTCACATTCTCCCACTAGATGCACTAGAAAGGCACTGAGGTTGCCTTTCTTAAATATGTTATCATGGGTTCTTAGTGCAAATGCTTGCTGTTAGCCACTGTTGTTCCAGGGCAATATTAAGAATGCTTGCCAATGGGAAGTTCAAATCTTCTGACCTTTTGAACATCACAAGGTCATCCTCTGATAAAGGGAAGAAGAGTGGGAAACAGAGACACCCTCTCCACTCTCTTCAGCAGTTCTCTTTTTCAAAGGCTTGGCAGCACTCTGAAACTGGCTTATTGTTTTATGCAAGTGTGACAGGGTGTGACTGATTTTTTGCATCCAGCCCCAAGTAATTCCCATGTAACATCTCATTTTGTCTAATGATTTGAACTATATTTCATTCCTTCCAAATTAATAAGGACTTCTTTGCACTTATTTTATCACTTTGATTTGATTCAAGGGGATCTGTGAATTATTAATACCAATTTTTACATATTTTGCTTTTATATTGCCAAAGATATCTCACATGGTAAAAGTATGTGGGAGGTAGAGAGGGAATATAGAACCCAGCCCTTTACATTAAAAACAGAGTAACAATGAAAAGAACATTGTTCTGGGAATCAAGAGATCTGAGTTGTAGTTCTGGCCCTGCTACTAATCAGTTGTCATGACCTGGATAAATTATTTAATCTTTTTTGCTTGTTGGAACCTCCTATTCCCTTCTCTCTACTCAGCTTTCAACTCCTCCCCCTTTATTACCTCTTGTTTTTGTATATATTTTGCATTTATTCATATCTATACATGTTACTTCCCAAAGTAAAATATAAATACTTTGTGGAAAGGACTCTCTGGCTTTTTGTCTTTATATCCTGAGTGTCTAGCTTAGTAACTGGAATGGTAGGTGCTTAATAAGTGTTCATTAATTTTATTATCTACAATAAAAGCTTCCATTTGACTAGGTAATCTTTAAGGTACCTTCTATCTTTAAAACTCAGTGATTCTATTCAAATGTTATGATTAAGTAATTGTTGAAACTTCAAATTACAGCAAGAAAATCTATCAGGATAACAATAAAACATTTTAACCAAGTCATAGGCATCATGATATAATCACCTGCTTGGACTTGGTCAGGCACGTCAACCTTTTTGAGTCTCAGCTTCCTTTTTTTTTTTTTTTTTTTTTTTTTTTTTGTAATTAGGGTAACAATGTCTGTAGTACTTACATTACAGAGTTCTGATTATCAAATAAGACAATGTAAATAGAGTGGTTTGCAAACTTAAAAGCACTGTATAAATGTAAGCTACTATAATTATTGTTTTTAGAGCTGAAAGAAACCTTAGAGATTATCTAATTCAACTTCACAAATACTCCTTAAGTTCTGATAATTCATTTTTTCATTCATTACATTGAATCTTAATATTTCTTGCTAATTTTGAATCATATAGAGGACATATAAAAACAAACTTTTCTTACCTAAAGAGTTGTGTTGATTAAATAAAGGAATAAATCTAATTGTAAGGAAGAAACTATTAAATAGGTCACCTAAATCTCCTCATTGAACCAGGTGTAAAAACGTGTTATAGTAAACATTTTTGCCATTGTTGATTTCTTGTAAAGTATTAAAAATGCAGTTAGTTAAAATGATATTAAAAGGGAGGGATGAATTAGGAACACCATTTTAAATAGCTAATTTATCTTATGATCTTTTATGGTGTTGTTTTAGTTATGTTGTAATTATAATTATGAAACTATGTTGGTTAGGACAGTCTTAAATGCTTATCTATATAAATTCTTTTGAAAATATGCTAATGTGAATGAAATTGAATTAGCTATTACTGCTAAGTAATTGATTAAAAATTTTACAGTGTTGGTTCTTATTGCTCTGTTGCTGTACATTCTAATTCTTTATGTAACTTACTAGTTTTTAATATTTTAATTTAATTTTTAATTTTAAAAATTTACTTTGTTTAAATTTAAATTAAATTGAAATTTTTTAAATTTAAAATAAACTTATGCTAAAGTGTGTATTTAGTTAAGAACTTATCAGCATAATTTTTATAAAAATTTTTTTCTTTTTATTCCTTTAGAGATGTATGCATCTTATTCAAATGTGCAGCAGTGCTCATGTTGTGAAGCCAAAATATACATGTCTCTTTGGTTATTCTTCTTTCAAGTTTAATCATCCACATCGGTTATTGAGAACAACTAGTTGTAAGTATGGACTTTAGCAGGAAATATAATATATATGAGAGTTTTGTATCATATATGATTATTTTCCCCAAGTTCAGAATACCTTAAAAAAAAAACACTTTCCCTTTCTTTGTAATTAAATTGTTTTGATATTGCAGATTGGTGGCCTTCACATAAATCCTCCATTCTCTGACCTTTTACTCAGAGGATCAAATAGAATTATGAGGTATCTATCTATTTCCTCTGTAGTCTTTAGCAAAGGGAAAATTTTCTTTTTGCCATCTTTATCATTGTTGAATAACATTTGTAATCATATTATAAATAATGCTTGCAATGAAATCAGACTGGGATATTCTGAAAGAAAAGACTTTTTAACATTTGCGTCTGATAACTTTTGTTGCTGCTGTTCCAGGGAGTAGAGGAATTTCCTTCCCAGAGGTTATTATCTTGGAATATTGATCTTTCCTTTTCACTTCTTTTCTTTAATCCCTTCTCTGAAATAGAGCACTGTTTATTTATGGAATATATGTCTAATAAACTATTTAGCTTAGCTTCTTTGTTGTTTTATAAAGAAATGTCAAGGAACAAACTATAGGCAGTTAGGAAATTTATGGATTTACAGATTAATAATTGTGTTATAACAAATTTAGCTTGTCTTTGTCTTCTATTACTTGGCTTGTTGCAAGCCAACGGTTAGATTGGAAAAGTTAAATCAAATCACCAAGCATTTATTACTTTCTAACTATGTGCCAAGCACTGGACTAAGGATATAAAAGAAGTCAAAGGAAAGTAAGGACCTTAGAGGAGCTTCCAATTTAATGGGGGAAAACACCTATCCAGAAGAAAAGGATCAAATGAAAGGAAAGAGCCACAAGGTCTATGAATTTAATTGTGTGAGGTTACATGAGTGGAAGGATCTTCCAGAATACTTCAGGATGCTGGGCCTAATAGAGAAATAAGTTAGGGGGCAGCTAGGTGGTGCAGTGGATAGAGCACCAGCCTTGATGTCAGGAGGACTTGAGTTCAAATTTGGTTTTAAACATTTAACACTTCCTAGCTGTGTGACCCTGGGCCAAGTCACCCCCAATTGCATCAGCAAAAAAAAAAAAAGAGAGAGAGAGCGAGGGAGAGGGAAAGAAGGAGAGAGAAGAAGAGAGAGGGAGGGAGAGGAAGAGAGAGAGGAGAGAGAGAAAATAAGTTAGGAATATGGCCTGGAAAGGAAGAAAGGCTTGAACTTGCCTGACCTAATGAGGTCCTTTCCTTAACATGGATGAAACAAATAAAGGGAAGGGCTTATAGACCCCAACTTCTTCTTTAAAATAAATTTAATAATAGCATTTCATTTTCAAAACACATGCAAAGATAGTTTTACCCCTGTAAAATCTTGTATTCCAAATTTTCCTCCCACCCTCCTCCCCCTAAACAGCAAATAATCCAATATAAACATGTGCAGTTCTTTTCCACATTTTTCATGCTGCACAAGAAAAATCAGATCAAAAAGAAAAATTGAGAGAAAAAAAGTAAGCAAACAACAAAAAGGTGAAAAATATTCTGTTGTGGTCCCCATTCAGTCCTCATAGTTCTCTCTCTGATTGCAGATGGCTCTCTCATTACAAGTCTATTGGAATTGGCCTAAATCATCCCACTGTTGAAAAGAGCCAGACCCATCACAGTTGATCATCACGTAATCTTGTTGGGGATGTATACAATGTTCTCTTATTTCTGCTCACTTCATTTAGCATCAGTTCATACAAGTGTCTCTAGGCCTTTCTGAAATCATACTACTGCCATTCCCTAACTGAATGGCATTCACTCAGTTTCTATTTCCTTGCCACTACAAATGGGCTGCTACAAACATTTTTGCACACGTGAGTCCTTTTCCCTTTTTATGAGCTCTTTGGTATACGGACCCAGGAGAGACACTGCTGAAACAGAGGGTATGCACAATTTGATAGCCCTTTGGGAATAGTTCCAAATTGCTTTCCAGATGGTTGGATCAGTTCACAACTCCACCAATAATGTATTAGTGTCCCAGTTTTCCCACATCCTCTCTAACATTTATTGTTATTTTTTCTTGTCATCTTAGCCAATCTAAGAGGTGTGTAGTGGTACCTCAGAATTGTCTTAATTTGCATTTCTCTAATCAATAGTGATTTAGAGCATTTTTTCATATGACTAAAGCCAATATGAAATCACTTTAATTTCTTCTAGACCTCAGCTTCTTAAACAGTAGATTTTGATGCCATATGAGGTTTTATATAGCTATCATAATGAAAAAGTAAAGTTAGCACTCCAAAATGAGGACAAAATTTAATAGGGACAAATGTAAAGTCTTACACTTGGGTTCTTACCACAGATTTACATAATAAAATCTAGTCAGCCCAGTGTTATCTCCCCCCCCCCCAAGTTGGTTTGCTCTCCCATTTTCAGCATAGTCCTTGGACACATTCTTGTCTTTCTTCATTCAGTCTTCCCATGACCTCCTCCCCCTTCTCAGTTGAGGACTTTGTCCACTGAACTTCTAAGGTGATTTTTCTCAAGCACAGATCTGCCATTTCACCTATCTATTCACTGAGTGCCAGGAACTTTCTTTTTACTTTCAGGATCCAATATAAAGGTTTTTTGGGTCATTTTAAAGTTCTTTACAACCTGCCTTTTTTTCCTTTCCATGTTTATATTTCTCTTTATTCTTTCATACTCTCTGATCCAGCTACAGTGGCCTACTTGCAGTTTTGCTATGTTGTGGCAATTCCTTTTTTTTATGACTATGAAATGGCTATCTTACATGCCTTCTAGTTTCTCATTTCTACCTCATTATTTCTCTGGTTTCCTTCAAAATTCAGATCAAGTCTCATCTTCTATAAGAAGTCTTTTTTTGGTGCCCTACTGCTAGTGCCTTTCCCTCTCAAATTATCTACCTATTATTCACATTTTGTCTTCATTACAGGATGAGCTCACTGAGGGCAAGATCTTTTTTTTTTTGTTGTTGTTTGTTTGCCTTTCTTTATATTCTAGCACTCTAGCACTTAGTACTTAGTAAGGGAACATATATATATATATATATATATATATATATATACACACACACACACACACACACACACGTGTGTGTGTGTGTGTGTGTGTGTGTGTGTGTGTGTGTGTAAAATAAGTGCTACTTGACTGCCTAATTTACTTTTGGACTGTTAAGAGAGAGATGGTTTCTAGAACGAGTAGTCCTGGTATATTCTGCCCTGTTCAGACTCTGTCTGGCATATTGTGTTCAGTTTTAGGAACCAAATTTCAGTATTTTAGTTTAAGAATTCACACAGTCTGAGAAGTGGAACACACTCATGATTAGTTTACTTGAATAGATTTTGCTTAAGGATACAATGGATAAAAGTTAGCTATCTTAAGATGACTGTGAGCAACAGCTACTCTTCATGGTACCCCTTTCCTGCATGGTGATGACTCTGGGTAAGATGATAATTAGTAGGAATTTTCCTTATACAAAGGCCAAAACCATTATACATTATATAAAAAAGACTTTAAACTTGACCCAGTGTAGATGGTATTTATTGTCCAGTTTTCTCCACTCTAAGGACTAATAATGAGCATGGCTCTAGACATAAGTGACATTCAGTCTGGGTGGAGCTGCATAATTCCTAGTCATCCATAACAATTTAAGTTGAAGAACATTGCACGCTTTTCACATTTACATAGTAAACTACAAACCTGGATAATAGTATTCTGAGCAAGATTTAACCCAGGCCTATTACAGTTATTTAGGCTTTGGAGTTAAAATGTAGAGTCATAGAGCATTAAATTTAAAAAAAAAAAAAAAAACACCACTATACTAATTGAGACTTAAAAGAATCAAATTCTAAGTGAAAAGGATACAAAATTCTATTCTTATTTGCCTATGCCGCCCCTGTTCCCAGACTCTCAGGACAGTTTCCCTGCTTACTGTCAGAACTCAGCTGTATTTTCTGAAACTAGTTTCTACTTAGCTCTTTTTAATATTCAGATGAAAAGGAATAAAATAGCCTTCCTGAGCCTAAAAGGACCACCATTATGTTTCAGTAGAACTACTATCCTGGTGTGTTAGAGGGCTCTTGAAGAGGCAAAGTAAATGGGACCATGGGGGCTGAGATGAAAGGAAAAGGAAAAAAAGTTCTGGTCAGACCAACTTGTAGCTCATCTCAGCTCCCCTCAAAGTTGGCGCCAGACCAAATAATGATTAAGAAATCTATTTAAAAAAAACTACAGTAAATAATATCTTCCAAATAAACTACACATAAAAAGCAGCCAGAGGCAAGTTTCTTTAGACTTTTGCTATCAGTTTGTACAATTTTTCCCTTAGCAAATTATTCCCCTTTCAAGGCTCTTATGTTATCACCTTTATTTGGTTATATAAAAACCATTAATTGATCCATGAAACTATTAATTTGTTTGATGGGCCTTACATAAGAAAAATGCCATGCTTTCAATCAAGATACATGATTCTAATTGTTCTTTTGTCAATTTACTATGTACCCTTAAGCAAATTAATAAAGTTTTTCTGTCTTTTCACAGGTTAAAAAAGGTTTATTCCCTTTCTAATTTTCTGGGATCGTTTGAAACTATAATCAGATCCTAGACTTGAAAGCATTCTGAAATCTTTGGGAGGGAGAGGTGTTAATATATGTGTTATGTATACAACATTCGTTTATGATGGTTTCTTTTCTTTGAAGCTGTAAATGGACAGATCATTCAATTTAAACTCTCAGACATTGGAGAAGGAATTACAGAAGTGACAGTTAAAGAATGGTGAGTTGATTAAATCTTTTTCTTGAAAAAGTTCAGTACTTATAAAAGAAACAAACTAATACTTATAAAAGAAAATCATCATTTGAATAATCATAAACAAGGTTCTTTTTGTATGAATAATAATAATGATGATAACTAATATTTATGTAGAATTTACTGTGTGCCAGACACTGTGCTATGCATTTTACAATTATCTCATTTGATGTTCATGACAACTTTGGAAATTAGGTGATATTCTTAACCCCATATTACATGTGATGAAACTGAGGCAAACAGATTATCTGACTTTCTCAGCATCACACAATTAAAAAATGACTGAGGTCAGATTTGAACTCTGTTCTTCCTGACTGCAAAGCTGGTGTTTTAATGCCTCTGTTATGGAGGAAATAGTCTTTTCAATTGTAAAGGTACATAACTAATTCAAGCAATATGTTGTTCAGTAGTTTCAGTTCTGTCCAGTTTTTTTGTGACCCCATTTGGTGTTTTCTTGGCAGAGATACTGAAATGGTTTGCCATTTCCTTCTCCAGCTTATTTTATATTTGAGGAACTGAGGCATATAGGGTTAAGTGATGATTACATAGGTAGGTAGTAAGTGTCGGAGGCCAGATTTGAACTCAGAAAGATGAGTCTTCCTGACTCCAGGTCCGCCATTCTATGCATTGTGCCACATAATTGCCTCATCTAGCATTATGCTTTGTGGTATAAGATAGCATTTTGTGGCATTGTAATTTGAAAACCCTGCCTATTGTGTACTTTTTAATTTTATTAAATTTTTATTTCTCCATATATTTCTCTTTATTCATTCTCACTTCACAGAAGGTAGAAATGAGAAGTCCAGTGTCTAAAAACAATGTAGGTATTCAAATATTTTTGAATAAGCATTTATGAAGTCCTAAGATTTGTACTCAAATGTTTATAAACCTTATATTGAAAAAGTGTGAAAAGTCTGTGATGTAGCCTATGCTGAAATGACAACTACTTTTGTTTTTACCTTGTATCTGACAGTTTGTTTATATTTTAAAGTTGTATCTAATAATCTTGAAAGTTTTATTTAGGTACAAAAATTTCCATTTAACTTAAAAGTCATCTTTCCCTCTCTCCACACCCCCTATATTTAAAAAAAATACAAAATATACAAAACAACTATTCTCTCTGAGACAGAATACTAAGTGGGATAGCATATCAATCTGATTTCAAATAGCATATTTATTTTAGGATATTTTAAATTGTTTTATGTAATTTTGTGTTTTTCCTTTTAGGTATGTAAAAGAAGGAGATACTGTGTCTCAATTTGATAGCATCTGTGAAGTACAAAGTGATAAAGCTTCTGTTACCATCACTAGTCGTTATGATGGTATCATTAGAAAACTCTACTATGCTGTAGATCAGATTGCCCTTGTGGGGAAGCCATTAGTAGACATAGAAACAGAAGCTTTAAAAGGTATTGTAACGTGTGTTTATCCATTTTGCTAAATATATAACTGCCTTCTTTTTATTTGTCACAAGACCACCAATTAATTTAATGGTTTTGAAAGATGCCACGCAGATTTTTTTTCAAGTAATCTTTTAGATTTTTGATTGTATTTTACCCAAGCAGAAAAAAGTAAAAGGAACTTCTGTTACATAGTTCATAAATTGGTCATTTAAGTGTGTAGCATGCCATGTCACCATTGCTCAGAAAAGCTATTAGCCTAGAGGTCATATGTCTAGCAGCTTTAAACAGCTCATCAGTTAGTGATGACTTTAATAGCCTCTTTCACAATTAAACTAAGAAATGTGGAGAAAGTTATAGAAGGGGCATTTCTAATTAGCAGTAACTGTTAAACTCTAGTTCAGTACTTTATTTAACTCCTGTTTTGTTTAAGGTACCATGTTGTAGGTACTGGTGATGGAAAGACCAAAACCAACCAGTTCCTTCCCCAAGAAAATTATTTTCTAATGAGAACATACAACATGTGTACAAACAAGTTTATAAAAGTCTGCGGAAAATAATTTCAGAAGGGACAGAATTCAAAAAGGAAAAAAGAAGAGAGCAGTAAACCAAAATAGAAGGCAGTAGTCAGAGAAATGGCAAACAGCAGACACTGTAGGAAGAATGGAATGACAAAGAAAAAAATGAAAATGACAACAGCTCTGCAGCCTGAGTGAGGTGAGAAGGACAGACAACAACTCTCTGATGTAGGACTTCAAATGATATAGACCTCCTTGAGCAGTTCTTCAGACACTGAGGACTGGGAATGATAGAGCAATTTAATTAATGCTCATTTCAGTAGGCTCTTAGGGTACAATTATAGTCAGAAACATCATATTCAGGGAATTATAAGCACAAATTTTCAAACTAGTATAATGTGTTGATAAATAGTATACTGGTAATGTGACTGTAGGACAGAGCTGTATTGTGGAAAGAAATCTATGGTAAGAATTCCAGACTTAAAAAGGCAAAAAATCGAAAGGTATAAGAAAATTGTGCTAATGTTAGAAGTGAGAAAGATTACTTCATATTGAAAATAAAAAAAGTAATTAAAAAAAAGAGAAATTGGGCATTTGTACAAAGCTTAAAAAGTAGAAACATGGGAAATTTTGAAGAGAAGGGGGTATGACACTGGTTTATTCATTAAGAATATAACTTGCTAGTTACTGAATGCTAAGAACTGCAGAAACAAGGACGAAAATGTTCATTGTCTTTATAGTATTGTTGTCATTTTCTTTATTCTTTCTTTGCTTTACATCAGTTCATATAAATTTTCCCAAATTCCTCTGATACTATCTCTTTCATAATTTTTTACAGCACAGTATTAATTCAATTACATATTTATAGCCACTCTTCAAAATATAGGCAGTCCCTCAGTTTCCAATTCTTTGCTTTCACAAAAAGAGCTATAAATATTTTGTATATCTTCAGTTTGTTTTGTTTAGGATTAATCGCTATCATAATCTGCCCTCCTTCCAAAACTGTCTTTTTTTTCTCTTTCCCTCCCACTTTCATGTTGAGAGAAATGTATTTCTCTTACCTAACTTTGTGTGTTCTCTCCTCCTTTGACCAGTCAGGTGGGAGTGCTGTCCATGAGTCTGCTATTCCTTTCTTCTTGTTTAAATAAACTTTTCTACTTGCACACCCTGATTGTGTGATATATTTTCCCTAACCTCCTTCTCTCTAGTGTATTCCTCTTTCCCTCCCTTTCCATTGTTCTTTTAAGATCATTAAAATATAATAGAACCATTCAGAATTTCTGATTAGATTCCCTCTATGAGACCTGATAATAAATATGGTTCAGAAAAAACACATATATCATATCCTCTTATTAAAATGTAAATCATTTATTTAGTCCCTTATAATTGTTCATTCATGTTTACCATGCCATTACTGTGTCTCTCCCCACCTCCCCGTCCTTCATTATTTCTTATCATTATTCCATGCATTTTTTCTTCTAGCCTGTTTGGTTCATTTTTTGCTCATTTTAGTTCAGTTGTCAACAGACTAGATCTAAAGAAACTAGCAAAAAACATTGGTTAAAAATAATTTGAGCTTTGCAGAGTTAAGATTAATGAGTTTATAGGGCCATAAATTTTAGTGTGCAAAAAGATGTTAGATGCTGTCTTATACCCTTGTTCTGAAAGATAGATATACATTTGGAGACTGGCTAATTATTTGGAGATATTGGAAAAGAAAGCAATTTATGCTTAATTTATGTTTTGGATCAGATAGTAATTTCCATTAGACTTCAAAAATCCTATGCAGCAATATATCAGCTATGTCTTTCACATACAAATTCTTCTTTTCTACAGATATTTTATCAAGGAAAAAATATGTTTTATGAAATAGTGGTGAAAATACTAAACCTTTTCAATTGTCAGAGAATCTCCCTGTGCCCTTGAGGACTTTCCTCACCAATCCAATCAACATGGATTCCCTGTTAACTTGTGTAGATGGGAAAGGTCCCTGTTAAGATTCCCAGAAGTGATTAAGAGTTGACAGCTATTAATTTTTCTAAGCCCATTCTATGTACTAAATAAGTAACTTGGACTGAAAATTAAAGAAAAGTTGACTATACTTTCTCAAGTTCTTATACCTTTTCCCCTGCATATGTGTTATTGATACATATGTTATTGATTCTTTTTAAAAATCACTTTTACTTCCTCTCAATAGAATCCTGAAATATAGTCAAACCATATATATAGCAAAATGATATGAATGCTTCTCTTATTCTGTACATTTGTAGCACAAGTTCTCTACTAAAGATGTAAAAGGTAGTATCAGTGCTCTGGAGTCACATATGGACACTGATTGGTCAGAATTCTGAAGTCTTTTGACATTGTTTTCTTTCGTATTATCTGGGTCTTAAAGCCTTGATTCTGTTTATTTTGCTCTGTATCAGTTCATATAAATTGTTTTGTTTCTCTGAATTCTTCCTTGATCATTCTTATAACACAGTATTTCTTTATTTTCCTATACGATGCTGTTCAGCCACTTTCCTTTCATGATTTTTACAAATAAAAATGATGCTGTATTCTGTAACAATTCACTCTGTTGTAAAAAGAACATCTACCCTCGTGTTAAAAATCTATATAGTAATAGAGGGAAAGCTTTATCGATTAGAGGAGTCCAAAACTGGAATAGACTGCCTTGAGAAGTAGTTGGGGAATCCCTCCTTCAAGAAGAGGCTGAATATTTATTTTGGTGTGTTATTTTTTTGGGGGGGATTTCTTTTATGTACAGGTTGACCTAGATTTTCTTTGGCTATATGCGACTGTTGAGCTCCCTTTTAACTTTGAATTGGTAGTACTATGATTCTTTTAATTGGTAACTTTGGTTTTTGCAGAATTATTACTGAACTAAAAGACAAGATGTCTAGGCAGTTTCAGTCCTGGTTCTACTATGAAACTGTATTCTTGAGATAATACATAATTTAAAGTGTATATCATCATCAAAGTGAAATGATAATTCTTTCCCTGTTTTGCAAGGTTGTTGTGAAAACAAAGTATTTTTAAGCCTTTTGGAGTAATAGTCTTATAGAAAAAATCCAATTATAATCCATCCTGTCACCAAGGAAAGGCATGAAGTGAATTCTGTCTCATGAAATGTAGTCCTTAGTATTTTGTTCACTTGGTTACAATGAATTACTATCCACAGATTAACCTGTAAAATATGTTTTATCTAGTTCTTGTCCATTTAAAAGCAACTTTATAACAAGAGTACAAAATTCAGTGTAGTTTGCATTGTAAATAAAAAAAGGAAAAGGAGCAGAGCCCTCTTTGTTCAGGCAGCAAGTAACAATGTCTTATTCCCACAATGGAAATTTAACTGAACTATTAAAATATTTGTCTACCCTGTCCACACAAAGAAGAAAAGTTCTATGTCTGTCTAACTTCCTTCTTTTCTCTACTGAATTTAAAAACTTTTTTTCATTTCCTATTTCAATGTAGAAGGTTCAACTTCAACATAGAAGTTCTGCTTGTGTGGGTGGAAATGACAGAAAGGGCAGCTTTCATCTCAGTAGTAAGAAAAACTACATAACAAATCTAAAACTAGGTAGAACATGTTGCTGTGCTATTTGGTGAATTCCTCATGACTATTTTTCTAGAATCTGTGTGTGTTCTTACTTCAGTAAGCCCTTAAAGAAAAAAAAACCACTCATCCCTTTTCTTCATCTTAAAGACAAAATTTTCTTGGCTTCATCCAACTGAACACTGGACTGGGAGCCAGAAGACCTTTGTTTTAATTTTGGTTTTGTCACTATCATTATTCCTTTTTTGCTTAATGTAGGATTATTAGCTAATATTCAGAAAGTTAGAATTTTAAAACTTAGTGATCATATAATGCAATTTCCCTTCATTTATATATGAGAAAACTTGAAGTTATAACCCTAGTCTCAGATTTTATTGAATAAACATAATGCTTATCTAAATTAAAATGACCACATAATTGAATGAGAATAAGACCCATGACTAGAATATGATAGTGGAAGAGGATGTTCCTTAATCAAAAGAATCAGTAAAGGTAAAAAGGGAACTGGAAAGAAAAAATATATGATCTATGGCCAGACTTCAGGAAGTCTGTGAACTTGAAAGGAAAAACAGTTTCATCTTTATTTTTATCAACTTCTAGCTGAATTTTAGTATTTATTTTAATTATGGGTTTCAAAAATAAAACAAGATTCTAAGAAGGGTTTCATAGCCTTTACCAGACTTTCAAAGAGATCACAACACAATGTTAAGAATTCTTGCTTCTTAGTATCTGGAATATAACAATTTATCATTAAAAAGAAGATAAATTTCAATGTAAGGTTTAAACAAATTATACTTTTAAGAATTGTGTAAATTTTAAAAGTTCCCTTAAATGTTCATGATAAATCAAAAATTTATTTAGTAAATTTTTATGGATAATTGGGGTTAAGTGACTTGACTAGCATCACATAGCTACTAAGTGTTAAGTGTCTGAGGCCAGATTTGATTTCAGGTTCTCCTGACTCCAAGACTGATATTTTATGCACTATACCATCTAGCTTCCCTTCTTCAGAGGCTTTAATCAATGTATTCTAAATCAAATGATTTTGTAAGGTTAAACTATAAAGTACACAGTATAGCTTTCGTGTCCTCAAAGTGATGGTCTGTTGGATTAGAGTGGGAGGGGAGATTTAAAAAATACAAAAATATGTGCAACATAATTTCCCAAGGGAGACCCTTAGCAACTGTGTAGGGGTTGGGATAGGCTTTATGTTACTAACTTTTTTTGTGACATATACATGTTTGGCATTCTGGTAAAGCCTATGAAATTCTTCTCAGAATAATGCTTCTAATTATAAAATAAATTGTATTGCATTACAAAGGAAATAATTTATATTAATTATGAAATTTTTTCAAATTCACAGATATTAGATTAAGAATCCTTGATACATAGGATGTAACATTTGAGCAAAGTTTTAAGGGAAGCTAGGGATTTTTACTAGGTGAATGCAAAAAGGAGGGAGTTCATAAAGTGGTATTTGGACAGCCTGTGGAAAGACACAAGATGGAAAATGGGATATCTTGAATGGAGAACATCAATTGGACATTTAAATGGACCATAGAAAGTATGAAGTAGAGTTATATGGTAATCCTAGAAAGGTAAATTGGATCTAGATTGTGAAGAGCTTTAAAAATGAAAATTTTGTGTCAAATGCAAGAGAGAGACACTGTGGCTATGTGAGTAGGGGAATGATATGGTCAAACCTGATCAGACTTATGGATCTCATTCAGTCATTTATATTATCTTAGTTTTAGTTCCAAGAGATATTAACATTACTCATTAAAATAGCTCCTTAAGGTCAGGGACTGTCTTTTTCTTCTTTTTGTATTCCTAGTTCTCAACACTGTGCCTGGAACATAGTGAGAGCTTAATAAATGCTTCATTTTAAAAAAATCTATTATACTAAGATTATAATTTAAAGTTTTCTTATGTAAGATAAGGGGGTTGAACATCTAAGTTCTAATGATTCTTTGAATATTGTTGAAAGTCTTTTTTCCTCCCTTTGTGGTACATACTTTATTGATAGAATATTATTCTCATTTTACAGATGGGAAAACACAGAGGCAAAGAATCATTTAAGGTATATAAAATCTAAATTTACATTATATCAGTTATGGAAATATAGAAATAGAATCCTACTTCCCAATACATTGATTTAAAGAATTTGTCATGTTTTCTTCCTTTTTAATGCAAACTTGTTTTTGTTTTTTTTTTGGGGGGGGGAGGCCAAGAATGCATTCTTTTCTTGATTTTTAAGTAGTTTGGCAATTTGATGGAAATGTTAAAAGTTTTTCTATAAGCTTTTAGTCTGGTGTTTTAGCTATAGAAAGGCCTATATTTGACATACAGTTTCAGTTAAAATTGTGGTACTGAAAAGCTATAAGCTTTAAAGAACTCTCAGACCTTTACAAGTTCAAGTCTTATCATCATCATGTTACAGTAAATTAATTATAAGGAAAATATAATAAAGCTCCTTCAACATGGTATGTTGATCTTGGAGTCAAGAGCCTTGGGTTCAAATTCTAGCCCAATACTTGCCTTGAATCAGACATCTAGCTCTCATTTAGCTTCTCAGAGCTGCAGTTTTCTTATTTGCAAATTGTTGCATCACAGAGTTGTGAGGAAAAAATTTTGTAAACTGTATAGTGCTATGTAAATGAGTTATTATGGTGGTGTTACATTCCAAAGTGTGGCCCATGGAAATTGTTACTAAGTTATTTAATTCTCTACAATAATGTAATATAAAACTCATTTTTTTCTAATCTCTTTTGTTTAATTTGTAAGCTCCATGTCACCTCATTTATCTGGCATGAATGAGGAAATGAAATGTTCTACATAAAAGAATAAATGACTAAAGCATATGTCCCTTTTATTGCCAAATTCTTGTTAATTTTTTACTTTCTTGGATAGATGTATTTATACTTTTTTAAACCTGTGAATAAGTGGTATGGAATGTAATTTAACTTTCTGATGATAAATGTTTCATTAGCAATATTAATTATTGCATTATGTATACAGTATTCTATTTTAACTTAGTGGGTTTTTCTTTATCTTCTGTCATTTTATTAAACTGTTTTCTTATATACAAACTATAATTGCTCCCAATTTCTCTTCTTATTTGTTGCTTTTAGTCTGGACAGAGAGAAATAAGTTTAATTTAAAAAATTTGAAAAAATAAATTTTCTAATAGGTGTTTCAGATTAAATGATCCTTTTGGGGGAAGGAGGAGGAAAGAATCCTTAATTTTAGATTCACAACTGTGTTCTAGAAAGTTGGTTGCAATTAGCTAGTTGTGTTCTGAAGGGTATTGCTGAACTTTTTAAAAAGTGATTCCGTTTTGAAGTTCTAGCTTGGATATTAGATCCTTGAGATATTTGATGCAAAGATCTTTAGCATTTTTCTATATTGTCCTGGTTGCATTGATTCTTTTTATGCAAGAATTTCTCAATTTGATATAATCATTATTTTAACTTTTGTGATTGCTTTGTCACTAATTTTTTTAAGAATGCTTCTCCTGGTCATAGCTAACTTTTTTTGTGTGTGGTGTGGCCTTTTTTGTCCAGATCACATTTTATTAGCTTTCACTTCTCTCTTCCTTTGAGGCCACACCTGTCAGATTAGATTGTAAATTTACCTTTGGTGAGGGGGCAGAGTCATGGTGATAGAGCAAAAAGAACAGAGGCGGGCTACTCTCCACAAACTCCTGCAAAAAAAAAGATTTAGGAAATGTATCAAACTGATTTTTAAAGGGAAAATTGAGAAAGAATTATAGTGAGTCATTTATCCAGCCCAGTTCAGCATAGGGAGACAAATGGGGAGATCTAGAGATACTGGAAACAGGGTCAGTGAAGCAGCACTGTGCAGAGCACTCCTAGGAAGAGGCTGTGCACCAGTACAAAAAGAGTTTCCACATCATCTCAGGGCTTTATCAGAGCCAAGCTGGGCCAGCATAATGAGAACAGGTGCCAACTGGCAGGTTGTATTCAATTTAGTTCTGAATTATTGTTGTTTGTCCTTTGTTCTGTTGGGAAAGTAATGTCATGATTGCAAATGAATTGGATTTAAATGAAGAAGGGGTATGTGAAATCATCAGTTTTACTTTCTTCTCCTGAGCCATCTGGGTCCAGTGGCAAGATATAGATCAAAACATCTGGAGATGAGCCCTAGTTCTAGTCAGAGACCTTGACCTTTATAAACTAAAGTCTTTCCCAAGTCCCAGTTTGACTGAGACAATGCCCAATCCATAATTAAAGCTAGGTGAGAAATTAGGCAAAAGATGATCTCTTTTTACCTCCTCAAAAAAAGAAAAATCAGTCTTGGAGAAGAAGACCCTCAGGTTTTCTGGTCTGTCTATAAAGGAATAACCAAGGCAGGAGTTTTAGTTGTTGCCCTTTATTCTCAGAGGACCAAAATGAAATCATAGTGTTAGAGTCAAGTTATAATGTCATACAGTGTCTGATCCACAGACCAGTGTGAACTGGAATACTCTAGGTCAGACACAAATAGTCCATGTGAAATTTTGGGATAGATTCTCTAATTTTGTACATCTTGTGTTTCTTTGAACAACTTCAATTTTGTTTTGCTCATAGAGCACATGGCCTTTTTTTTTAATAATGTGGGTACTTCATGCTGGTCAGTCCTTTACCAGCATATCACATGTGATACAATCAGTTCCAGAGTTCTTCAGAATGTTCTTGTATTGTTTCTTCTGACCAACATGTGAGTGCTTGTTTTGTGCGAGTTCTTCATAAAATAGTCTTTTAGACAAGCGTATGTTTGGCATTCAAATATAATGGCCAGCCTATTGTAGTTTGCTTTCTGCAGCAGAGTCTGAATGCTTGGCAGTTTAGTTCAAGAAAGGGCCTCAGTTATGGAGGTCTAGCAGGATCAAGATGGAGAGCAAGGGATCATTAAGAATTCTGGAGAGAGTCTGCACTTTAATGTTGATGTCTAAAACTAGGTTGTGGATTGTCTCACTGAGATATCTGATTGCTCAATCATTTATAAAGTTTGAGATCCTTTGATAGAGTTGGCAAATCATGTAATGTTTTAAAACCTGCTTTTTTTTTTGTTCATTTCCGTAGTTATATTGTGTACTGTGTACACCCTGAGTTGTACATGCAAGACACAGCACACGTCTGATGAATGAATACAAGTGAGTGAACAAAATAAGAGAGAGAGAAAGGACCTCAGTGTCTGGTATCTTATCCAGTCAGGTGATCTTCAGAACCTTCCTTAGACAATTCAAATGGAAGTGATTCACTTTTCTGGCATGATGCTGGTATACTCTCTGGGTTTCATAGGCATTTAACAATGAGATTAGCACAATGACTCTGTAGACCTAAACCCAAGGAGAGCCTACAGTTCTTTCACACTGAACCAATAAAGCTTTCTAGGTGGCTAATAGTTATAGAATGCAGCAGTACTCTGCTCTTTCACAGATCCATATCTAGGGCAGAAACTTGCAGAGTTCAGACTGGGGACAGCAATCAGGATCAAACCTTGGATCAAACCACTTTGGGACTACTTTTGAGAAAACTTGAAGATCTCCAGCCTGTCCCTGAGATTCTGGAATAATAGAAACTCAGTAGTTCAAGAAGACAACAAAAAGTCCATATCATCCCTCCAGAAGCACGCCAGAATCCAGCCCTAATAATTCTGAAGTCAGGAAGTCAGGAAGTCGGCTGGAAGGTGGTTGGATAAACAAATGAAAAAAAAAGCTACCATAATGATTTAATATGATGACAGAAGCTCAAGATAAAAACAAAGAAGAGAATTATTCCATCTACAAACAATGCTTCAAAAGAAATGCTTCAAAGAAAAACATTCAAATATGGGTTGATGACATGTTTTTCCTCTAAACTTATCACCATCTGGGTTCATAGGGTGTCCAATTAGACAAGACCCCTACAAGTGGTTATCATATCTTAATGATTATAAGAAAGAAATGGAAAGAGAGAGAAAGAAAAAATACTAGGGTATTAGGAAAGGAAAATTAGGGAAAATTATCTCATAATTAGGGTACACAAGAATATATAACTATACAAACAAGGAATGGGTAGGTGAATAGTTGACACTTGAACCTCACCGAATACACCCAGACATACATATAGACACAGAGTTATATCTAGAAATACATTTTACTTAACAGGGAAATAAGAAGAAAGGAAGGGAAAATTAGTAGGACAATAGATTAAAGGAAGGGGATTAATTCTAAGCGAAACAAGCTCTAAAGCTGTACAAAAATATTTACAGCCTATTTTGAAGTGTTAGAATGGGAATCTGAAAAGAGTATTCATAAACTGGAGAAGTGGATGAACAAGTAATGATATATGAATTTGATAAATATTAATTTAGTTAACAGTCAGCATCATGAACAACCAGGACTCTAGAATATTGATTATGTAATATGCTGTCCCCTTCCTTATGGAGAAATGAAGGACTTAGTATCCTGAATCAAACAAATTTTTTTCAAACATTGACAATGAGAAAATTTTGATTGACCATATATGTTAGTATTCAGGGGTTTTTTTATGTTCTCAATTGAGAACTTGAAGTAGAAGGTAAAGATTGGCTGATTAAACCAAAATATTTAAATTTTTTTAAAAAGGAAAAATATTTTGGTAGGAAGTATGACTACTACTTTGGTAGTTGAGGTTGGCAAAAAAAAAAATAGTTGAGAATGATAATTTTAAGTTATATTGAGAAAAACAAAGGGTTGGATCCTTGCTCAGATTGAGTAATAATAATAATAATAATAAAAATAGATGACAAAGGAGGCAGAGCTTCCCAACTCTCATTTTCCTTCTTTTTTTTCCCCCTCTGCTCAGGAGTAGACAGAGCAAGAGACAGAACAAAACTGGTTAAAAAAGGTTAGTACTTGACCTAGAAAAAATAATAATAAAATTCATCTGGAAGAACAAAAGGTCAAGAATTTCAAGGGAACTAATGAAAAAAAAAAAAACAAATAAAGGTGGCCTAGCTATACTAGATTTAAAACTATATTATAAAGCAGCAGTCATCAAAACCATTTGGTACTGGCTAAGAAGTAGACAAGTTGATCAGTGGAATAGGTCAGGCTCACAGGACTAAATAGTTAATAACTATAGCAATCTAGTGTTTGACATACCCCAAAATGCCAGCTTTTGGGATAAGAATTCACTATTTGACAATATGTGGGAAAATTGGAAACTAGTATGGCAGAAACTAGGCATTGCCCCATACTTAACACGTATACCAAGATAAGGTCAAAATGGGTTCATGATCTAGGCATAAAGAATGATATTATAAATAAATTAAAAGAACATAGGATAGTTTACCTCTCAGACCTGTGGAGGAGGAAGGAATTTGTGATCAAAGAAAAACTAGAGATCATTATTGATCACAAAATAGATCATTTTGATTATATTAAGTTTAAAAAGGTTTTGTACAAACAAAACTCATACAAGATTAGAAGGGAAGCTGTAAACTGGGAAAACATTTTTATATTCAAAGGTTCTGATAAAGGCCTCATTTCCAAAATATATAGAGAATTGACTCAATTTTATAAGAAATCAAGCCATTCTCCAATTGATAAATGGTCAAAGAATACAAACAGTCATTTTTCAGATGAAGAAATTGAAACTATTTTTAGTCATATGAAAAGGTGCTCCAAATTACTATTGATCAGAGAAATGCAAATTAATACAACTCTGAGATATCACTACACATCTGTCGGATTGGCTAAGATGACAGGAAAAGATAATGATAAATGTTAGAGGGGATGTGGGAAAATTCTGGAGAGCAATTTGGAACTGCTCAAAAAGTATTAAACTGTGCATACCCTTTGACCCAGCAGTATTTCTACTGGGATTATATCATAAAGGAGGAAAAAGGATGTATATGTGCAAAAATGTTTATGGCAGCCCTCTTTGTAGTGGCAAGAAACTTGAAATTGAGTAGATGCCCATCAACTGGAAAATGGCTGAAAAATTATGGTTTATGAGTGTTATGAAATATTGTTCTATAAGAAATGACCAACAGGATGATTTCAGAAAGGCTTGGTGAATACATGAACTGATGCTAAGTGAAATGAGCAGAACCAGGAGATCATTATACACGACAACAAGATTATACAATGATCGATTCTGATAGACATGGTTTTCTTCAATAATGAGATGATTCAAACCAGTTTCAATTGTCCAATAATAAAGAGAGTCATCTATACCCAGAGAGAGGACTATAGGAACTGAGTGTGGACTACAACATAGCATTTTCACTCTTTCTGTTATTGTTTGCTTGCATTTTTGTTTTCCTTCTCAGGGTTTTTTTTTCTTTCTAGATCTGATTTTTCTTGTGCAGCAAGATAACTGTATAGATATATATACATATATTGGATTTAACATATAATTTGACATATTTAACATGTATTGCACTACCTGCCATCTAGGGGAAGGGGGTGGGAGGAAGGAGGGGAAAATTTGGAATAGAAGGGTTTTGCAAGGGTCAATGTTGAAAAAAATTTTCCATGCATATATTTTGTAAATAACAAGACAATAATAACAAAAATTTTTTTAAAGGTTAATACTTAAGATGAGTAAGTAGATAGTCAGTGAGCAGGTACCTACCTGCCTTTAATCATTTCAAGACACCTGAAGATCTGGAAGCATTTAGTGGATTCCAAGCTCAATAAGAATCATCCATTATCAAGAACCATCAATACATGGTAGTTTTTAAATAGACTTGAGATGGAAAATGTCATCCTCATCCAGAGTGAGAGCTATAGAGATTGAATGTGGATCAAAGCATAGTATTTTCACCTTTTTATTTGTTCCTCATGACTTTTTCCCTTTTGATCTCATTTTTCTTGTACAACATGAAAAATACCAAAATATGTTTAAAAGAATTATATCTTACTGCTTGCTGTCTTGGGGAGGGGGGAAGTAAGAAAGAGGGAGAAAAATTTGGAATGTAAAATCTTACAAAAATGAATGTTGAAAACGATCTTTACATGTATTTGGAAAAATAAAATACTATTGAAATTAGAAAAAAGAATCATCAATGTACTATTATTGCAGCAAAAAAAAATCCTAATTCAGTCTCTGGTTACATAAATATACATGATATAGGTAATACAAAATATACACTATATGGGTAGTAATTCTGCTATATTTTGCCTTGATGAAACCATATCTAAAATATTCTATTCTGTATATCATATTTTAGGAAGGACATTGAAACTTGAAATGTATCCATGTGAGGGCAACCATGATGGTGGGAACTCTTAAGTTCACGCTATATGAAAATTAGTTGGGGAGTACCAGGAATATTTAGCTTGTAGGAAAGAACTTGTTCTCTTCAAATATTTCAAGGGCTATTGGTAACAAACTTGTTCAGCTTGTCCTCAGAAAACAACTAAGAGAAATAAGTTGAAGTTGCATGGGCTAGATAGTTTTAGGTTTGAGGTAAGGAAAAACTTCCTAATTATTAGAAATAACCACAAGTTATTTGTGACAATAAGGATGAGCTGACTTTCAGAATATTGTTTCTATATGTCTAGCCGCATCATTCATAGCTCTCATTTCATATTATGTTAAGTTTTAGAGTTAGAAAAATATATTGGAAAATGCTTTTATGTGCAACATGCATTATCAGTTTTGGGAAGATAAATTGCTTCTCCTTGCCACCTGTAACTGCTATTTTAAGTTTATATAAATACATGTATAATTTTCCTCTATCTGGCAACTCCATCAGAATCCTCTATCAGTACTATGAAGTACTTTCTTTTTGAGTATTAATAGTACTGAATGCTTAATTTATGAAGGTAATAATGTTTTGCTGTTACTAATACCCAATCTTACATTCATGCATTTTTTATTTTCACAGAAAAATATGAATTTGTATTTAAGATCTTAAAGAAACTAAAATTGGTTTTCATTTAATATTTTTAATTGGTGCAGTCTTCTACCTTATTTCAGATTCAGAAGAAGATGTGGTTGAAACACCTGCAGTGTTTCATGATGAACATACCCACCAGGAGATAAAGGGCCACAAAACACTAGCAACTCCTGCAGTTCGCCGCCTTGCCATGGAAAACAATGTAGGTTGTCCCACTAATTTTTCTGCATGTATTCTTTCTTTTTTTTTTTAAGTGCCATGTATTTATGTTATTTCAAAGAGTAGTTTGAGGTATCAAAAGGAGGTACTGAACAATTTTCTAAGAGCAATCCAGACTACTTTTACTACTTACTTAATTTGGGGTCCATTTAATTTTTCATCTGTAGCATCTGTCCAAGATCTATGTGTAAATGGACCCATCTATCAATTTGTCACTAGGCTTTTGATCCAACTACATATGATAGTTTAGACAATAGGAATTCTTCATCCATTTAATTTTTCTTTTCAAAGTTGACAAAAACTTTAGAGACTCTATTTAATATTCAACCTATAATTGAAAAAGAATCCTCTTTATAGTGTATCAGTTGCCTAAAGTTGTTTGCATGTTGTCTCTTCTATTAGAATGTGAGCTCCTTGAGAGCAGACTATGAAGACTATATATATCTTCAGTACTTAACGCAGTGCCTGGCACATAGTAAGTGCTTAATAAATGTTTTGTTAACTGACTGACTGGCCATCCAGCTTTTGTTTGAAGACCTCTAATGAAGGAATTGTCCCTTGTTTTCTCAAATTATCCATTCCACTCTGAAATAGCTTCTATACATTGCTGCCCTCTAGGATCAGACAGAACATTTCTACTTTCTATTCCACACAACAGTCTATTTGGATGCTCCTTTCATGGTCCCTTCAAGCTTATTAATGTCTTACCAAAATGTGGTGCCTAGAGCTGAACATAATACTTCAAATATGGTCTGTTGCAGGATATAAGCCATTCATTTTCTTAGACATACTTTTCTATACCTCTAAATGCAGCATGTAATAACAGTAATAACAATAGTTTTATTAGACAATATTAATAATAGTTTTGGCTGTTATATACTGTTGACTCATATGGAGTTTGTAGCACATTAAAATCCCTTTTTCATCTTTTTCAGAGCTGTTGTCTAGCCATATCTCTCATCTTATACTCGTGAAGTTGTATTTTTTTTTAACAGATTCAAGTCCTGTGCTTATCTGTTGATATCTTTTTAGATCTCTGATTTGTTATCCATTATATGAGCTTCTTTAAGAGGCTCTACAATATTTAGGGACTTGTTTTAAACCACACAATATCATCTGCAGAGAGGAATCAATAGGGGATTTCATAAAGTATTGGGAATACTTCTACCACTTGAACACTTTCTTTCGTGATATAATGGTAAACACCTTTGGTGAGCAAAAAACTCCCTATTTTGTACCTAGCTTGATATTAATGATTGGGGTTATTGAACAAAATGATTTGTCATTTTTCATGAAATCTTGAAAATTGTGAAAGAATCCCTCCAAATTAATTATTAATGTTTTTCTTTCAAAGGATAACCTAGTCTTTGAAAAACATTTCTGTGAGGTGGGGCAAAGCCAACGTGGCAGAGAAAAGGCAGGGACTTATTTGAGTTCTCCCAAATTCCCCTCTAAACAACTTTAAATAATATCTCAAAACAAATTCTGGAGCAGGAGAACCACTAAAGGACAGGGTAAAACTCCAGATCAAGATAATGTAGAAGGTCAACAGGAAAAGTATGTTGTACCATGATAAAAGTGGAACACAATCTAGTGTAGGCCATGCTCCTGCAAACCAGTAGCAGTCTGTGGGGATGACTGAATCAGCAGTACCAGCAGCATAGAGGGTTCCAGGACTTTAAACTTACACACAGTTAAGAGGGCTAGACAACAGGTCAGAATGAGATTATAGGTGTACCTTTGCTGGCATTGAGTGCAGACTCCTCTGCATTGCCCATATGTAGATCTGGGTCCCAGTTTCAGAGTGAGCAATAGCACAGCAGAATTTGAAAATGCAGAGGAAGGACAGGGACCTTGGTCTCAGTTTCAGAGTGGAAAAGAATGTTTGTGGTCACTCAAACATCAGAGCACAGATCAAGAGAGTAGTAAATAAATCTCTCCTTAGATCATAACCCATACCTACCCCCTTGGAAAAACTGAAAACATTCAGACTTTCCACAACTAGCTCCAAAAACAGCTGCACAAAAAAATCCAAAGCTTGGGACAGTGCCCACTCCATCCCAGGAACAGAGCCCACAGCATCATGTTAAAAGTCAGGAAATAGTTTGGAAAAATGAGCAAACAACAATAGCAATAAAAGAATACATCCATAGTAAATTACTGCAGTGACAGGGAAGATCAAAGCACAAACTGAGAAGACAGCAAAGTCCAAATTGCCACATCCAAAGCCTCAACAAAAAACATGATTTAATCTTAAGTTCAAAAAGAATTCCTTCAGAAAAGGCTTTTAAAAATCAAATAAGAGGAAAAATTGGGCAAAGAAATGAGGGCAAGGAAATATTGGGGGAAAAAGTCAACAGCTTGATAAAGGAGGTACAAAAAATACTGAAGGAAACAAGAACTGAAAAACAATAGATCAAATGGCAAAGAAGGTACAAAAACACTGAGGAAAATATTTCTTAGAAATTAGAATTGGGCAAAAGGAAGCTAATGACTTAATAAAATCAGAGGAATGAAAAAGTAGAAGAAAATATGAAATATCTCATTGAAAAAACAAATGATCCTTAAAGGAGAAATATTTTAAGAATTATTGGACATCCTGAAAGTCTTCATGCCTTTCAAGCCATAAAAAACCATTCAGGACCTGAATGGGCCTAAATGCCATCTTTCAAGAAAAATCAGCCTAATATTCTAGAACCAGACAGTAAAATAGAAATTTATTACTTCCTGAAAGAGATTTCAACATGAAAACTCTCAGGAATGTAATGGCTAAATCCTAGAGCTCTTGGATCAAGGGAAAATATTGCAAGAAAGAATCTAGAAAGAAACAATTCAAATGTCATGGAGCCATAATCAGAATAACACAAGATTTAGTTAAGATTCAGAGATCTTGGAATATGATATTCTAGAGGGCAAAGGAACTAGAATTATGACTAAAAATCACTTCCCCAGCAAAATCAAGTATAATCCTTGGTGGGGAGGGATCAGTATCCAGTGAAATAGAACATTTAAAAACATTTCTGAAGAAACTACTAGAACTGAATAGAACATTTGACTTTCAAAGAAGGGGCAGGTGGCTAGTAAAAGGGGAGGCAGTAGTCAGATGCAAAACACTTTTGAGGATAAGCATCATGAAAGGAGAGAGTAGGATAAGTGGGGGGAAATAGAAGAGAAGGAAATACATACTAATCACATCTTTGGGAAAAAAAATTTACAAGTTTCTTGATAAAAGCCTCTTTCTCAAAAATTTAGTAAACAGAAGCAATTACCAGATAATCAACAATCAAAGGATATGGACAGTTTTCAGACAGCAATCAAAACTTATAGTCACATAAAAATGGTCTAGATTTATGAAATATAAATTAAAACAATTCTAAAATCAGGGGCTTGGATTAGATGATTTCTAAGGCCCTTTTCAGCTCCTGTGATCTATTACAGTCCCTCACCCAATAAATTAATTTGTTGCACAACATCCCTAACATTCAGCCTCTGTTAAAATATATCTGATGAAAAGGAGCTAAGTACTGTATGAAATCACAAACTACATGTGACAGTGAATTCACAACGGAAAAAGTCCATTTTATTTTCAAATAGATCTTGTTAGTAACTTTCTTCTTAAATCAATAAGGGCCAAAACCTTTTTCCTTGTAATTTAAGATTATAGAGTCTCAGTGTTGGATGTCCAACCTGAATCTAAAGACATCCTTCTTTAATATTCTCAACAAGTCATCATCTAGTCTCTGCTTAATCTAATCACTCTTGTGGCTACCTATTCTACCCTGGGACATTTTTTATTTTTAAGAACGAAATTATATGATGTAAAGTGAATACAATCAAGACAACATTGTACTCAGTAATAGAAGTATGATAACAGTAACCAACTCTGAAAAATTTAGCTACTTTGATCAATACAGCTATCCATGGCAGTTCCAAAAGACTAATCATGAAAAATGTTATCCACTTCCAGAGAGAAAGCTGATAACCTCTGAATAAAAATTGAAACATTTTTTTCTTTATTTTCTTGCTTTTTTGCAACATGGCTAATGTGGAATTATGCTTTGCCTGACTTCCTAATGAGTAGAAGAGGAACTGGAGGAAAGGAGAGAATTTAGAATTCCAAATTTAAAAACTGAAAGTTTAAAGAAAAAATTTTTCTATCAAGTTAAAATTTGGCTCCCAGGAGCTTCCGCCTATTCACTGATTCTAGTTCTTCCAGGAGCCAAATAGAACAAGTCTTAATCCACTTTTCATTTGGTAGCTTTTCAAAAACTCGAAGACAATGGTTATAGGCAAAAATTCCCTACTTCCTTCAACCTTTGTGATCCCTAGGAGTTGCCGTCCTCTGAATGGGTTCCTTGGGAAGTAAACTTACAAGCTTCCTTCCTAAAATATGGCATGCAGAACTAAGTATGTGTTCTGAATAAGGCAGAGTATTTGCCACTTCTGCCCACTTGTCCTAGTTCTCACTTCAGGAGTGAAGTAGAATAAATCTTAGCTTTCTTCCACAAGACAGCCTTTGAAAACTTATCATTGGCTGTTTCTTTTTTTCCTCCAGAGTAAACATGCTCAATTGAATCAAGCAATACTTAACCCAATGGTTAAGATATTCAGATGCCAAATGTGCCTCTAATAAGATGATTTTTGATAATTTTTATACTCTTCTAGCAAAAAAAAATGAGAAGATATTTGAGAGCTTTGATATGGTGGTTCTTTTCATTGTTATACTTTTATTTAATCAACAAATTGATTAAAATTTGTTGGTATTTATTTCATTTATTTTTGTTATCTTTTTTCATAACAGAAATATGAGAATAGCAGATCTAAGAATGGCTAAAAGCTTAAATCACTTAAGTTCAGCTTTAGCAATTTACTTAGCATATAAACTATAATAGTAAAAAAGCAATATCTTCTATTGAAGTATGAAATGTAACTTTAATCCTTCAGTTTTTTAATATAATGAAGATATTTAGCTTTGTTCTGTTGAGAATGGATTTATTAACTTAAAGAAATTTTATTTTTGTTACACATTACTTTTTAGATAAAACTGAGTGAAGTTGTTGGAACAGGAAAAGATGGTAGAATCCTTAAAGAAGATATTCTCAATTATTTGGCAAAGCAGACAGGAGCTATTTTACCGCCATCACCAAAATCTGAAATCATGCCACCTTTACAAAAAACTGAAACAGTTCAGCCTGTACCTGTACCAGTGTTAAAACCTAAAGCATTTACAGGCAAAGACAGAACAGAGCCCATAACAGGTAAAGTCATTAATATAATGTATCAGTAAAATAACTTTTGGGGGAATTTCTTCAAAAGGTTTGGTCAAATATGACATTGGCAGACTTATAATGAATTAATTTTGTTGAGGAATCCTCTCATCCAAGAAGAATGGAACCTTTTGGGGGATGTGTATCTATTAGTGGGAGTCTGATAACTGGGGGTCATGGATAGGAGGCCAAACTTAAGGTAAGAAATTTATTAGTATTCTAAGGAAAACTGCTCTGAGTTAGCTTTAGCTTTCTTGGGTACAAATTTGGTTTTGATAACCTTTAAAGTCTTCTTAGAGTACATGGCCAATCATTAGCATTATGCAGAAATTTAGAATAGATGAGTAAATCATTATACAGGATAGGGGGAGGCATAGATAAAGAAAGGGAATCAAACCAAAAATATATAAATATATTAAAATAAATGTAAAAAAAACAAAATAGAACAAACTGTCTGAATCAGAAGAGGGGAGAATTTGAAATGCAGGTGGCAGGATTTATTATAATAATCCCATTCAAGGGAAATGGATGAGAGCAAGTAACCAAGTACTTTTACAATTGTGAAAAAAATACATTCTGTAGAAGTCTCTGCAGAAGATTTCATAGTCTCTTAAAAAAAGAGAACAAGTAGTTAACAACAGTAGATGAGACTATCCACTTTTCTTTGTTCTTTTGTAGTTATATTTTGTTTTTTCTTCAAGTTTTTGGGACTTTATGATATTAGATGATTAGGTAGTTAGAGGATTAGTTTATCAAGCTGCAATTTGATTGTGATTTCCATTTTTTGTAAGTTTCATCTAAGTAATTATTAGTTAAATAAGTAAAATTTTTATAACTTCTAATGAGTAATGTTGAAGCAAGTTTATTTAAAATTTAAGCTGTATTATTTATGATTTTATTTGAAGACATACAAGATTTCAGCTTTTTATTTGAGTTCAAGTTTTCAGAATGGTGGCATATTTATTGACAGATTCATACAAAACATCTAGGGACTATGAACATTGTAAATGACAGTCATCATTTGACAAAAGTAAAAAGAGGCTTATCTGTTTAAATTCTCATCTTGAACTATTGAATATTTTATCCTCAGAAAGCACTTTAAACAGTGACATGTGCCTTTGGACAAGTTTCCTTTAGTTGTCCAAAATCAGTGATTCCCAGATTTTGTAATGTAGATAGATGTCATAAGAAAAAAAATTTTCATTTTTGAATTGGAAATTAGCATTATAAAAATGTAATGTTTTGATGGAGTAAGTTTCTAATAAATGATTATTTAAATTTCTCCAGGCTTTGAGAAAACTATGGTTAAGACTATGACTGTGGCCCTGAAGATTCCTCATTTTGGTTATTGTGATGAGGTTGACCTTACTCAATTGGTTAAGCTACGAGAAGAATTAAAACCCATAGCTTTGGCCCGTGGAATTAAACTCTCCTTTATGCCTTTTTTCTTAAAGGTAAGAATTCATCTATATTAGAAGCACCAAATATAGAGCATTTGAAATGTTTGTCAAAACTATAGTACATTGAATGTGGATTTCCCAATTAAATGATACTTTTCATTCAGACATACTATATAAAACTTGTTCTCTAAGAATTCTTTACCTAAGTATCTCCTTTTCTCTTTTCTCTTTTTTATCTTTTATCTAAACATCCTTTTTAAGTTAAGTATAGTTATTGTCTATTATGGAACATCTAATCTATAGTGATAGGGTCATGTAATCTTAGATTTATTCAATTCATTTCACTAAAATAAGGTTCACTAAACCTTAATTAAGCAAAAAAAAATAAGTATTTTTTGCAGGTGATATAAAGTACAAAAGAAAAACTTTCTTAGATTTTATTTCTATTAGTCATAGTGGTTTTATCTTTAGGAGCTTGTATATAGAAGGATATAGTATGTACACCTGTAAAGGCAAGGTATATGCAAAGCAATTACTAAGTAATGCCAAGAGAGGGAGAGCATGCTAATAATAAGGGGATAAGAAAAAGCTTATATGGCAGGCATCATCTGGGGACAAACTAAGCATGCTTTGAGGAACAGAGGAGGAGGAGCATTCCAGACAGTGGAATGGGGGTGGAGAGATTAAGGGAATCAAACCAAAAATATATAAATATATTAAAATAAATGTAAAAAAAACAAAATAGAACAAACTGTCTGAATCAGAAGAGGGGAGAATTTGAAATGCAGGTGGCAGGATTTCTGCACAGGCCTAAGGATAAGAAGGAAAAAGTAGGGGCAACAGACCAGACTGACTTGAGTAGAGCTGTGGGAGGGACACTTACTTATTTGAGCTCAGACTAGATAGATAGATAGATAGTCCTCAGATTGTGATGGGTTTTCTATTTAAGGCTGAGAAGTTAGGATTTTATCTTAGAAGCAGAAGGATACCATTGAAAATTTCTTGAAAGGGACATATGGGAAAAGCAAGAGAAAAGTAACATGGTCAAATATGTATTTTAGAAATATCATTTTAGCAACTGAATAAAAGGTTTAAGAGGGGAGAGACTAAAAGCATACGGACCATTTGGGAGTTTATTAGAATAATCTGTGGCTTGAATTAGGGTAGCATCTATGTTAGTAGAGAGCAGGGAACAGATTGAAAACATATGTATAGCATTTTGCAAAACACTGTATAAGACAACTATGTTAATGCTAGTTTTTCTTTTTAGATATGAAAGGTATTGTAGAGTTAGGATCAATAAGACTTAGCTGACTGGTTATAAGGGTTAAAGGGTGTTGGAATCCTAGGGTCAACCCAACTTGAAACAAGGTGAAAACTCAAGGGAGATGTCAGAATCCTAGTGTTAACTCATTGGAATTATTGTTTCACACCTTAGAGAGAATCCTTACAAGGTGATAAATTGCTAATACTGATAGACAATAATGCTTGTGTTCACACCTTTAGAAAGCTCTTATAAGCAAGAAGTATTTAAGTACTCATTGGAATTCTTACGTTTGGGAGATTTTTGGGTTTAAAAGGAAAGAAAGGTGTTAAGGAAATTGCCAAGGTTATGAACTTAAATAACTAGAAGAATAGTGATATCATCAGTAGAAATTTGAAAGAAGGAAGGTTCTCCCCAAAACCCAAGTATTTGGTAATATTTAAGTATAACTATATTTAAATTTATACACTTAAATATATCTAACCATAACTTTTTTATAATCTAGATCTTGATTAGTTTTGCGAATGCTTTATTTGTATTTGAAAAATATATTTATTGTGTGTTTATTCCATGCAGCTTTTCCCACGTCTCTCAAAATCAGTTTCAATATTCTATTCAAGCTGTAATTTTGCTTTATCTTTTTGTTTGCATTATGTTAGTAGAATATGGAAATATCCTATTTACTTTCTATGTATTTATTACTGGGAAATTCTTAGTTTTGTCAGTTTAAGAACTACATTATTTGGTATATCTATTCAAGATTCTTTAAGTCTCATCAATGGACCCTTTAAGCACTAAGTATCATTGTTTATCTTAAAAATTTCTAATTTAATCATAGCATCCTTGCTGCAGCTCAAAATTTTCTTGAGCTAACAAATTTACTTTTCTTGTTTTTACTTTTTCTTAAAATCTCTGTATGCATACAGAACTAAGTATGTGACATTAGAAAAATTTTCTAAGGGTAACATTATTGAATTGTTTTTTTTTAATCCACTCTATAACTTTACCTTTTTATAGGGAAATTTAGTTCATTTATATTCAACATTATAATTATTAAATTTGACTTAGCTCATAAATGATTTATATTATTCATTCTGTCAGGAAGAAATTAATTTTTCATTATTTTACTAATTTTAATTCTTACTTAGCAAAAAATAAACTAAATTCCTTTGTTTTATGTTACTCTTTAATTTGTACTAAATCCCAACATCCTTTGTTAAAGATAGGAATTTTGTTGCGAGATCACCCTATTCTATTTCTATAAGCTTTAGCTTTTATTTTCTTGCTAATTTTTTAAACTGTAATTTCACTGAGCCAAGGGCTTCCAGGAAAAAGCATCTACTATCAGTGCAGATTGGTACATTATCTGCCAGTTAAAGTCTTAGAGAGTTCCCTGAGAGTATTGAGTGGTTCTGTGAATTGACAGAAGGCAACTCGATGTGTCAAATTTTTCAGATTACAAAGCCAGATCTCTAAATACTTATATTGTCTTTCTTATTATGTTTATGTCTTGTAATTTTTTTGCTATTGTCCCTTCCTTTTTTTTCCCATCTCATTCCACTTAAATAAAATGGTTCCTAATTTATTTTTAATCCTTTGTTGAATGCACTGAAGTAACAATTAGATAAGCAGAATTAAAAAGTATTCTAAATAATTAACCCTTCTGGGTTTTTTCTCTAGGTCTTCTTGAAAAGTTTTTAATTGTATTTCTATTCCTCTTCTCTTTTCTTCTTTTCTTTATTTTCCTTTTCTTTTGTGATATATATTTGTCACAACAACTATGAAATATATATATTATATATATATATATATGAAAATATAAAGAGATACGTTTTGTCTACTTAGATTTAACTGTCATATCTCAGATTTTGGCTTTGATTTTTTTTTATTTTTAGGATTAATTTTTTTATTTTTAAAAATGTATTTAAAACTTTAATACAAAAGAGAAAAAATTGCCTTGTGCACACCAGAAGATGAGAGGATTCAAAATATAAAACAATAATTTCCATTTCAAGAAAGCCTATCTCATAAATACTACATATTGTTTTCAGAGCTCTCCATCTTTTTTTTTTCTAGGCTATTTTTTTGTTCTCTGCTGTGCATTTTTGGCTTTATTTCTCCCCCTGTTCCTCCCCACTCTCTCCCCACAGAAGGCTACAATTAAGTATGGATCTATTTATATATGTGTGTGTATGTACATATATACATATATGCATTCATATACATCTCTGTAAGCCTGTACCATGCTTGTTTATCCTCTGTTTCTTTTAAAGATGCATAACATCATCCTTCCTAAGTCCATGTCTTTCCATATTTTTCTAAATCCACCAGTTCATCATTTCATGTACCATGGCAGTATTCCAACCTTATATTGTCTAGTTATTTCAGTATTAATTCAGTATTTCAGTAGTTCAGTATTAATATGACTAATATATAGTATATATATATAATATATAGTTTCCCTAGTTTTCTCTTTTGATCAAATGTGCTGAGATCATAATTACTACCCCTGCTTTAAAAAAAACCTAATAAATTCAACTCCTGATCTTTATCATTATGTTTGGATCTTATTTTAAATACCTTCTGACTCCTCTGCTTTACTTCTACCTGCTACCTTGCTTATTACTTAATCTACCCCATTCCTCCAAAGTTCCCTCCTTTATCCTCTCCCCCCACCCTTTCCCCTTGCCCCCTTATTTATAGCTGAATTTAGAAGACTTTTATAGCCTTCTAAATATATATATATATGTTGGAGGGGCAGCTAGATGCTGTACTTTATAAAGCACCAGCTCTGGAGTCAGGAGGTCCTGAGTTCAAATCTGTACTCTTCCTAATTGTGTGACCCTGGGCAAGTCACTTAACCCCAATTGCCTTGTAAAAAAAACTAAAATAAAACAAAAAACCAAATATGTATGTGTATGTTGTTCCTTCTTTATCTCTTTCCTGTTAATCTATACACCTTTGTATCCTTATCCTTTTCTTTTATCCTCTTATTTCTTTATAAATTTAGAAAAGTTTCATTCCCTTCTAAATATATATGTTATTCTCCAACTCTGATCAAGGATTCCCTCTAAAAATCCTTCTGTTCTCCCCACTCCATATTCCCTTAGCCTCTTATATGTCTTTCTGAATGTAGAAGACTTTTATCATCCTCTTCTGTCTTTGTCTCTGTGTCTGTCTGTCTGTCTGTCTGTCTCTCTCTCCCCCAATATGTATTTTCTCTTATATCTCTTTGCACATTTCATTTCTCTCAATTCCTTTCTTTGTTATTTATTTTATTGTATCCAACGCATTCCTTTTCTTTTTTAATACAATTATTGATGCTGTTTCAGTATAATTTACATGATGTTTTGTTTACTATTTTTTATCATTAGCATTCTTATGAAGTTTCCTGTAATTTTTATTTCTCTTCTTGTGTTTTTATTGCAATTTTTGAGAAGCCTATTCAAAGTTATTGGAAGTTTTCCTGTCTTGGAAAGGCTTTAAATCAGATTTTGTCTGTTTTCTGAGGATTAGCTGAATAGGGGGCTGAAATACCATCTAATCTGAACCTCTCCTGTCAAAGAAGTGTTGGGTCCATAGAATTCTTAATGTTTTATTTATATGAAGGTATGTTTTAGATTTTAGAAATCAACTTTGATTCTGTAAAAATCTGTCCATTTTCATGTCTGTCATCTTAAAAGTTACTTTGACATTCAAAAGCTTACTACTCTGTCTTTATTTCCTAAATGATTAGAGTTATCTCATTCCCTACAATCAGAAGTTTACATTTGAGATCAGTTTCACATATTGGTAGTTCGGGCTTGAAATTATACCCAAGATAAAAAAAAAAAAAAAGATCTAGTTTTTCTTTCCTCCTTTTCTTCACAGCCAATTTAAATAACTAAAGATGGCATTTTTTTTTTTTCTGTTTACAGGCTGCATCTTTGGGATTAATGCAATTCCCTATTCTCAATGCTTCTGTAGATGAAAACTGCCAGAATATAACATACAAGGTTTGCTCAGTACTATTTAAAATAATCTTTTAGTAGCAAGTGGCTTAAATGGGTTTTATTTGAAAGATCTTGAACAGTATACGTATGATAAATGTTTTTAAAGAAGGGAACAAAGAATATGGGGAAAATAGATCATATTGTTTGGATAAAGCATTACTACTTTAAGGAACTTTTGTTTTTATCAGTGTATGAAACAGATAAGTATTTTGAGGGAAAGGTGGGGGGATACTGAAGAGGAATAATTAAAAATTTTTAAAAGCCTCCAAAAATCAATTTCTAAGAATTTGCCAAAAAAAAAAAGTGTACTTTAAAGAGACAAGATACAGTTTTGTGTTCCACTGAATAACTTGATTTTATTTCATCTCTCTTATATAAACTTTGAACTTTGTTGGATTTGTGATGAAAGTGCTTCTTAAAAAATTACATTATAGTGCAAAAAAATCAACATCAAATTTACACACACACACACACACACACACACACACACGTCATTAAAACATTCCCAAGGCATTGACACAAAGAAGTTTTTAGGCAATTCCAATTTTTATTTGTGTAACAAAAAAGTAGTTGTTAAGGTAAAGTCTGATTTGAATTTTTTAAAAATATATTTCACCCCATAGAAATTGAAGGGGGGAAAACATAAAAGAATCCCAATAGCTCACAAATAGTAAAAATTATTCCATTCTCCATACTGTATTTTAACTGTTCCCTTTCTGTGTACAGTTCCCTCTGTGTACAGTTCAGTCTTCCAAACATAAGCAATTCATTTTTTTTGTACTACCTCAGAAGGAAAATTATTTTAGGTATAATGGAGAGGCAAACCCCCAATATTGTGATGAATCTGTCTTTTATCTAGCCTCATATATCCTCTTACGGGCTCAGAGTCTCCCTATACTAGAAGGAAAATAAACTTGAAGTTAGAGGGACAAACTGCTTCCCTTTGGATTGTGCCATCTAAAATCCCATTGGATTGTACCATCTAAAATCCCTTTGTATTTTACTATATAAAATACTCATAATAATAGTGGAAGGTAAAATCCAGATCTTTTGCTCCTCTTTTATTTCCTTATTTCTTCTCTAGTTTCAGTGTCATATATTTAATAATCTATTTCCTATAAAAGAACTGTTTTAACTTGCAGTTGCTAAGTAGTCATCTTTGAAAGTCCCACTCCACAGAAAATTCTCCTTTATTTTTTAAATAATATTTCATTCCCCCCCCTAAGTATATGTAAAAACAGTTTTTAACATTCATTTTTTAAAAAGGTGAATTCCAAATTTCGTCCTTCTGTCCTGCCTCTTCCCCTTTCCTGAAATTGTAAACAATTTGATATAGGTTATACATATGCAACCATGTAAAACATCTCCATGTTATTTTGTGGAAGAAAACTGACAAAAAAAAAGTGAAAAATAGTATGCTTTTGGTCTTTGTCCAGATGCCATCAGTTCTTTCCTTGGAGAAGGAAAGTACTTTTCATTATGAATTTTTTGGGATTGTCTTAGATCATTATATTGTTGAAATTAGCTAAGTCATTCACAGTTGTTCATGGTAAAGAAGGGCTATTACTTTGTATGACATTCTCTTGGTTCTACTCACTTCATTCTGGATCAATTCATCTTTCCAGATTTTCTGAAAAAAGGTTTGCTCATCATTTTGTTTATAGCACAATAGTATTCCATGACAATCTTTTACTACAACTTGTTTAGCCATTCCCCAATTATTGAACATCTCAATTTTCAATTTTTTGCCATTACAAAAAATTGCTATGAATATTTTTGTATAAATAATTTCCCCCCTTAAAAAAATCTCTATGGGATGCAGACTTATAATAATTCTTGTCAATGGTATACACGGTTTTATAGCCCTTTGGATATCGATTCAAATTGTTCTCCAGAATGGTTGAATCACTTCACATTAGTGTACCAATTTTTCTATATCCCTTCATTCAAACATTTATCACTTTCCTTTTCTGTTATATTAGCCAATCTAATAGGTGTGAGGTAATAACTCCAGAGTTATTTTAAATTTGTATTTGTCTAATCAATACTGATTTAGAGCATTTTTATATGACTATTTAATAATTTGATTACTCATCTGAAAACTGCCTGTTCATATCCTTTGACCATTTATCATTTGGGGAATACCTTGTATTCTTTTAAATTTGACTCATTTCTCTATATAATTGAGAAATGAGGCCTTTATCAGACATACTTGTAAAATTTTTTGACCAGGTTTCTCCTTTTCCTCAAATTTTCATTGCCTTGATTTTATTTATGCAAAAATGTTTTAATTTTATATAATCAGAATTTTTATTTTATATTTTGTAATGCTCTCCATATCCTGTTTGATCCTAAATTCTTCCCTTATCTATCGATTTGGCAGGTAAACTATTCCATACTCTTCTAATTTACTTATAATATATAAATATATTATATTTACTTATATATTACTTATACTTAATTACTTATATATACTAAATCACTTATATAATCATATATACCCTTTATGTTGAAATCATGTACATCATTTAATTTTATCTTGGTATACAGTATGAGATGTTGATATATCCTTAGTTTCTGTCATATCCTTTTCCAGTAGTTATTTTATCAAATAATAAGTTTTTTGTCCCAAAAGTTGGATCTTTAGGTTTACAAATAAAGCATTAAACAGCTATGTTATTTACTACAATGTATTGGGTACTAAATCTATTCCGCCACTCATTTCTTAGCCAATACCATTTTGGTTTGATAATTGCCACTTTATAATACAGTTGGAAATCTAATTAAGTGGATTGAATTTTGGAATTATCTCTAGGACAAGTGATTTGGTTTCAGTGATCTGGGAATTAGAATAGATTTAAAACTTTATTTTAAAATTCAGTTAATTGGGGTGAGGAGGAAAAATAATGTGTTGGGGTTTTTTATAAACAGAAAGAGAGATTAGAGGGGGGAAAGGGAGCCTTCTTTTAGAGGAGCACTGGGAAGTAAAATTAATCTTTTTCTAATTTATTATTTAGTTGTTAAATTGGTGAAAGAATTACTGTTTCTATTTTTATTTCATAGGCTTCTCATAATATTGGAATTGCTATGGATACTAAACAAGGACTTATTGTCCCCAATGTGAAAAACGTTCAGCTCTGTAGTGTGTTTGAGATTGCCATTGAATTAAATCGTCTGCAGAAATTGGGTTCCACAAACCAGCTGGGAACTGCTGATATCACAGGGGGAACATTTACATTGTCCAACATTGGATCAGTGAGTACTGTAATAATTGAAATATTCACATTTATAAAATGAGTCACAAAATTTCGGAACTAACAAGTCAGGAATAATTGTTGGAAAGTCTTTTCAGCAATACTTAATACTTTTTACCAACTTTAACCCATTGCTCGCAATGGGCTAAGTAAAAGAAACTTTAGTCTTCTTTTATAAGACACACAACCTTTTAAGTGCTTAAATTCAGCTGTCATTTCTGCCCAAATCTTCTTTACATTAAACACCTCAAGTTCTTTTAGTTGATCTTCATATAGCTTGTACTTGTGACAAATGAAAAACCTGAGATACCATTTCTGGATAATTAATAATCAACTAAGTAAACTAGCAAATGATATATTGATGATCATTGGTCTCTCCTGGTGGTCAAATACAAACCATAAAGATCACCAAATGCTTAAATACCTTAAATAAAATGGGTAATCCCCCCAAACTGATAAATAATCAGTGAAAGGCAAACTCTCAATGAGAAGTTGGACTGAAACCTTTTTGATCTTCTTACTTATCATAATGAGACTCAGCTGCCTCTAGCTGTCCAAACAAAGGCATTCATCTCTACCCAGACCATTTAAGTTGAATCTTGGCGCAGGGGTTTCAAGGACATGGATCTAATGCTTTTTAGAGCCATACTTCACTTAAATAGATTCTTAAGATTGGAGTTCTTTACTATTATTATTGCTGTTATTTTTTGGTGAGGCAATCACAAAGAAACTCTTCCCATAGGCTAGGATCCCACTCAAAATTGAGAATTATGTGCCTGGAAAATTAGGCAATCTCATCATTTGCCCTGTTCTTCAGATACTGGCTGATTTACAAAAGCCTGAATGAGGAAGTTAAAAGACAATAAAATCTGGATTCTGATACTAATAATTGGTCATTAATAAAATAGGAAAAATAATCACTTCTGTCAGATTCAAGTCCCTCTTTAATATGGATTTCATGAATCATAGCTATGCAGGTAAAAATATAAAATTATAAGTGCAAAACCCTCTAAAATTCTTGAGTATTTTTGCCAAAATCCTAATTTCTCTACTTCTCTCTCTCTCTCTCTTTTTTTTTTTTTTTTTTTTTTAAAGATTGGTGGTACCTATGCCAAACCAGTGATATTGCCACCAGAAGTAGCAATTGGAGCTCTTGGAGCCATAAAGGTATAAATAGATAAGTAACAGGAATGTCAGCACCCATTGAATTTAATCCTTTTGTAAGTGGTAGAAGCAAAGTGGCCCTTTGTGATGTTTGTAGATTTGAGTTTTGGGGAATAGCCCTATAGAAGTTAGTTAGAGCTGCCTAGATTCTAGGCCTGCAATTTATCTCTTTGCCACCAAACAGGATATTCTAGATTACCAATCAATCAATAAACATTTATTAAGTGTTTACTGTGTTCTAGGGCTTGTACTAAGTGCTACATTACAAAAAAAAAGGCAAAAAATAGTCCCTACCCTCAAGGAACTTAGAATCTAATGGGAAAGACAATATGCAACCAAATATACACATACCAAGCTATATAAGGATAAACAGGAGATAATTAACAGAGGAAAGGCATGGAAATGAAAAGGAGTTGAAGAAAACTTCCTATAGAATGTGGTATTTAAGTTGGGACTAAAGAAAGCTAGTGATGTTAAGTTAGTAATCAGAGTAGAAGAGGAAGAGCATTCCAGCCAGAGAAAATGCCTGGAGCTGAGAGATGGAGTGTCTTGTTCATGGAACAGCCTACTTATGATGTAAGAGGGCTGGAGAAGTGAAAGGGGCCTAGGAAATAAAGAACTTTTGAGCATTTTGTCTCTGCTCCTGGAAGCAATAGGAAGCCTTTGGAATTCAGTAAGTAGGGAGTGACTTTAGGAAAACCATTAAAGTAAATATCTCTCAAAACTCTGGAAAGTAGGTGCTATTCTTGTAACTACTTTACAGTTGAGGAAACTGAGTCAGACACAGATTAAGTCACTTGCCCCAGGGTTACTACTAATTAAGGATGTGAGGCTAGATTCTGATGTAATGTCCTTGTTCCAGGGCCAAAAGGCATCTAGCTCCCTGAAAAAGTGTTGGTTAGTGGTAGAAATCACAGGTCTGTATCTTTTTTTTTTTAATAGCAAACTTTAAAGTAAGATTAAAAGGAAAAAAAAAAAAACCTCTGTATAATTATACATCTCCTTTATTTATTTCTGCCTATTGTTAACCACGGCTTAATCTAACTTGGTTATTCTGGTTGCAAAAGAGTCTCTTTTAGCAGTGTTGGGGAAAAGGTCCAGGCCCTGGCCTCTAATTTAGATGGGATCTCAAAAGGTCTTTCATCTACTCAAAAAGAGGATTAATGGCCTCCTCTTATTACTGGGATTGCATACAAGCTCTTCAGCCTAATATTTAAAGTCCTTTTTTAATCTACTGCCTACCTGTCTTCCTGGCCTGATTTCTATTTACTCCCTCCTCACAGTCTGTTCCAGCTATAGCAAACTGTTGACTGTTCTATTGGATGGTAGATGGTGAGTTTCTTAGGAGGACAAACTGTGTGTCCAACCTTTTACCTAGGGCCAGAAACACAGTGGACACTTAACCAATGCTGGGCGACTGAGGGACTTGTCCTTGAGCTCTGCCTTCCTCTCCTTGTGCACTTTTATCTTTCAAAGAAGCAACAAGCACAAGGAGGCCCCTCCTGCGTGCCAGGCACGGTGCTAACGTCTGACTGCTCACAGTCTGAGGGGGAGATGACAAATAACTGGACGAACAAGATGTAAGCAGGTTAAATGGCAAGTCATCTTAGGAGGAGAGCACTGAAAGGAAGTAAATGAAGCCAGAAGGCAGAGGCAAGGAAGGGAGAGCATTCTAGTCATGGGAGACAGCAAAAATTCACCAGGTCAGGAAACAAAGAGTCTCACGAGTAACTGGGGGATGGAGTGTAGGAGAACAAGGCGTAGTACACAGAAAGGTAGGGAGAGACCAGGTCATGAAGGGTTTTAAAAGCCAGAATGTTCGCTGGAGTTTATCGGATAGGGGCCTGGGATGGTGATGAGCCTTAAAAAGATTATTTTGTTAGCTGAAAAGGGAGGGGCATGGATTGGAGTGGGGGAGAAACTTGTGGCAGGTAGTCCACTAGCAGCTATTAGAATAATCAGACAGAAGTGATGATGGCCTGAACCAGGGTATCAGTGTCTGAGAAGACAAAGAGACATATTTGAGAGGTGTTGCAAAGGTGAAATTAATGGGTCTTGGCAACAGCTAAGATACATAGTGGGTGAGAGAAAGTGAGGCGTCTTGTCTTTCAGAAGCTTTATCTTTAATTCTGAATCTACTCCCCCTATTAAGTATTAAGTGATTCCTATGACTGTTTTCTTTCTCTTTCAAATTATTGATATTTACTTAATGTGTATATACATCATATCTTCTATATAGTGTGGTAGACATACTCATAATAATAGCTGACATTTACACACACACACACACACACACACACAATTTGAAGATTTGTAAAGTACTTTAGATAATCTCATTTGGGCCTCATAATAATCCTGTGATATCCTGAAGATATCCTCATTTTTAAAAATGAAAAAATTAAGGCTCAAAAGTTAGTGTCAGAGGTAGTATTTGAACCCTTGTCCAGTGCCAGCATTCTGTTTTGTCACATTTCCTCTAGAAGGTAGAGAGATTTTCACTTTTATCCTTGTGTGCCTGGCCCTCCATATGTTAGGAACTTTGGAACTTTGTGAATACCTGTTGAATTGGATTTATTATTTGCCTATTTGTCACTCTTCCTAGGAGATTTTATTTGTCTTACTTTCTCTAGCAAGCAGAGCAGAGAAATAGAATGCTACAATCATGCTGTATGACTCTGGGCAAGTCAATTAACCTCTTGGTCTCAGTTTTCTGTAAAATGGAAATAATAACTGTGCTTACCTCATGGGTGGTTCTGAGGATCAAATAAAACTATATGAACAAAACACTTTGCAAATATTAAAGTACTGTATAAATATCATCATCATCATCATCATCATTATTTAGTTGCCACAAATAAACATGGAGGGATTGGGAGAACAAAAGCTTTCTTTTCCCATTTGCCAGTTCTCATCTCATTTTTTTGTTTGTAATCATATAATACATTTTAAAATGGAGGTAAAGATCCATGCCAAATACTCTCTTAGAACAGTGATTCTTAACCTAGCATCTGTAAACTAGTTTGATTTTTTTTTGATAGCTTTGCCTTATTTTACATATAGATATATAGAGATATATCTGTATATATATAATCCCTAGCATTTAACACAGTGTGTGACACATCATAAAGTCTTCATAAGTGTTTATAAACTATAGGCTGTAGCTGTATTTCAACATGTTTTCCTTCATAACCCTGTATATTTTATTTTACACAGCAAAAAACAGCATTTTAAGAAGAGGTCCATAGGCTTCTATAGACTTCCAGAGAGGTCTACAACACAAAAAAAGGTTAAGAACTCCTTTTTAGGGAATTATATATTTATCCTCAGAGAAGTAGTATAATTAGAAAAACTTCATTGAGTACAGAAAATATTGATAACTCTCTTAAATAAAATACCCCTACTTGATAGCATACATAAAAGAGAAATTACTAGGATGATACATATAGATATAAGCAGTTTGTTTTTCAACTTAAATTAATATGGCCTCATATCACATCAGTTAGACTTCACTGATACTATTTAGAGATGAGTCATAGATAATCTTGGCAGCCATGACTGCTTTGCATAGTTTGGAAATGAGTGAAAATTTCCTCCCTTTTTATTTCTAGGCTGTGCCTCGGTTTAATGAGAAAGGTGAAGTAATCAAAGCACAGATAATGAATGTGAGCTGGTCTGCTGATCATAGAATTATTGATGGTGCTACAATGGCCCGCTTCTCTAATTTATGGAAATCCTACTTGGAAAATCCAGCTTCCATGCTACTAGAACTTAAATAAACATTGATTTGAAACATTTTTGAACTTTCTGGGCATCAGAAGAATGTATAAAACCTAGCTATGCTAGACCATGTTCTTTTTTGAAGTTTGTATTATGTGAAAGATTATGTTACATGACCAATATCCCACAGTAAAATGCAATCTCTCTTACCATATTGCACTTTTAAATTTAATTAGGCATCTTTACTCTAATTCTTTTAAAAATGTCAATTTTTATAAAACAGAGTATGATGCATAACATCTTAATTTTATACTGAGATATTAAATGTAAGGGATGCTGGCAACAAGACTTAACATTACTGAATACTAACATCTACATATACTATCTCAGTATGATATTTTTAAACTGTATCTTAAAGGTTGGAAAAAGGAATTTATATTCAATAATATTTCTTTGCCTAATATTAATCATACAAATCATTAAATAAAGTGCACTTATGTTTATCTTTAAAGATGTTTAATAGACTTTTATTACTCAGTAATGTTATCTTCATTCCTATAAATGTCTCATCCCTTACAAAAACACTACCTTTATCTTAAAAGGGGGAAAACTGAGATGACCTTAAAGAAATCCTGAAATTTACTTTACAACTCATTGTCCACTATCTGCCTTTTCTGTTTCTACATATATGGTACTGAAGAAAGTTATACAACTGTGCTAACTGGGTCCACAACAAATTTGTTAAACTAATCTCAACTGAGCAATCACTATGGCACAGCAACCCTTTTGTTCTTTTCTAATCAACTATTACACTCCTCAGTATAGTTTTTCCAATCTAACCTCTCTGAAAACTCTTCTTCCACCCTTTCTGCTCTCCATGTCTCTTGCTTTACTGGGAAAAGAAATATCTGCCATGAGCTGCTGCTTCTTCCTTTTCATATTTTAGGGATTCTAGAAAAACTGGCCTACCAACCGATGTGAGCTGCATGGTCCATCACTTTGCCACAAGCGTCTTTTTAAGCTTTGCTCTGTGCCTGAGCACAGAAGAAAGTCTTCCCTCCTCATCTCTGTCTCTAAGAGACCATAGCTTCCATTAGGACCTAGGTCTGCTGCCATCTCCTATGCAAAGACTTTCCTTTTTCTCCCCAGTTGTTGGTGCTCTTTCCTCTTCCAAATTATTTTGTATTTTTTGTAATCATATTGTATCCCCAAGTAGGATGGAAATTCTTTCAGCATAGGAACAATTTCCCAGTTTCTGTTCTTTTTTTGTCTTGGTATTCCCAATTTCTACCACAGTGGCTTGCATATGATACAAATTGGAGCTTAATAAATGTTGACTAACCAGTAAATTCTTTAAGGATTACTATCTAGTTCTTGATCCTTATAAAAGCATAATTTGGAGGTTCTTTATATCATCTCAAAGTTGCTAATTTAAAGGAATGATTTTGAAAAATTTGATCATTTCTTATATAAGAAAATACTGTAGTTATTCATTTTACATGTAGCATCTTATGCCTTTTCCCTCTATTTGGGATTTCACTGCCTTCTTAATTGTCCCCTGCTGAACCAAAGATAGCGTGATGATGTTAAGTTGGTCACTTAGTACTTATTACTAAGTGCTGACAAGAATTCATTTTGTCTTGTTCTTAGAGGCAACTAAGTAATAAGGGAAAGGCAAAACAAAGACAATTGAGAGTAGAAAGAGGACAAGTAGAAAAGACTTCTTAACTGGGGAATTCCTTGTCCCTATTGATTTTCAAGCAGACATGTAGATAAGCAATTTGTGGGGGATATTTTAAAGAGGGCTGATGCATCATTGACCTAGGTAACCTATAAGGTCTTTTCCAACTCTGGAATTCTAAGATTTTAGAATTAAAAACAGGATATTATTGAGCAATCTAATAGATTCCTTCAGTAGCATTTAAGGGAGCATAAGCTAATGTTGACTTATATTCAGAAATACAAACTTGTTTTAATGTTTTGCAGTTACATATCAAGTGCCAAATATGTTGACTCAAAATTTGTGATATACAAAAACAGGCTTCATGGTCATATTAAATTCAAATTTTGATTTATAGTTGAAATGAAAATTTGTAAACCACTTAAAGAAAATCTGAGCATAAGAGAGGGAGAGTTCACTTTCAAATGTATACAAATAGAATAGTTTTGCACTTAATTCATTATTGAAAAGAATATTGTATTGTATTAATTGATTTAAAAGAAGATTACATGTATCTTTTGGAATGGGATTTTTCAATAAAATTTTCAATAATCTTTTTTTTTTCATTGTTTCAATATTCAACAGTCTATGGCTAAAAAGGAGTTTAAATTATTCTGGTTCCAAGAAAATCCACTAACTTTAATAGAAAATTGTGAGAGAAGGGGCAGAGCTAAAATGGAAGAGTAGCGTAACATATAGCAATTCCCTCCCCCAAAACCCAAAACAAAAATTCCAAACTGATCTAGAAAATGTACCAGATCAACTCCAAGAATAAGTCATAGTGATTCATTTCTCCAGCCTAAATTAGGCTAGAGAGACAGAGAGAAGCCTGTGAATACTGGGGACTGAGTACGACTCAGTGTCCTGCTCTTCTTCCACATCACCAGACTGAAGCAAACTATAAAAAAAAAAGTCCCAGATCCATATAAGGGCACCATGTTGTGCAAACTACAGGCACAGGTGCCATTTGGTAACTTTGTTGCTCAGTGCTCAAAAAGATAAGACAAAACACATCCCCTTGACTTCCCAGATATCTCTAAAACAGAAATTACGTGCCAAAAATAGTTAGCTAACATTTTCCAGGTGCTTTTCAATTATTATATCATATTATATCATTAAGTCTTCACAGAAACCCTGAGAGACAGGTGCTGCTATTTTACAATTGAGAAAATTAAGGTAAATAGAGGTTAAGTGATTGCCCATGCTTCCATTCAGCATTCTTCCCCACTTTCTGAACTTCTGGCCCTGAAGGATCCCATCACAGGCTCAAAACAAAACCCAATAACCCCCTCCCTCTCTCCAGTGCCCTGGAGATCATAGCTCCAGGCTAAGCAAGTGTGCTCAGGCTGTGATAATCCACTTGTGCTATGGAAGCATTATAGGGCCAAAAGCCTTCTGGGTCCCTAAGAACCAGCCAGCACCACAGTTGAAGCAGCATTACAGGGGAGAAGTTTGCTTGGGCTGGGAGTGGCAGAGTGAGTGGGAAGGCTGCAAAAGATCTCTGCATCTTATCAGGAACTGAAGAAAAGGGTCAAGACCATGTCAAAGTTTAAAATCAGTAACACACCATATCCTACCCTCTTCCAAAGCTTTGGAGAACCAAACTATAGAAGTCAACCCCATATTAATACTAATGCTAAGCTAAAGAGGTGGAAAGGGAGTGGGACAGGATGCTGGAGTGTGTGTGTGTGTGTGTGTAGGGGGGGGGGAGTACATGCACTCCACTAAACTTGAGCTTCTCCATCCAATTTTGTGCCCCCAAAAGTTAATTGAGGCAGACCCAGACTGGTGAATAGTGAATTGCCCATCGTGAGAGGAGGTTGAGACAATTGAATTCCAATCCCTACAGAATCACCATCAGAGTATGAAGCAGTCAGTGAACAGAGAAAAACAAGGGAAAGAAAGCTGAAATGATCAAAGATCTCAAGAAGGAAACTCAAAGAAACTGAATTTATTAAACAGATAAATAAACAGAGAAAAACTTTACCATCAAAAAGAAATTTTACCTCTAAATCTAGCAATAAGTCCAGGTATATATGAATAAATATTGCAAAACAAAGGAAAATGATACACTTGGGAGAAAGAGGACCCTGTGGAATTTGAGGAGAACATATTTCTGAATGGTTGGAAAAAGAAGTTAAAATTATGAAAGCAGGATTTTATGGCCTGCACATAAAAAATAATAGTAAAAAAAAAAGAACATCCTGGAATCTGAAATGGCAAGTCTCACGAAGAAACAAAAAAGGAAACAGTTGATTGGAAATGAAAATACACAGAAATAAAGGATAATCTATGAGAGAAGCAAAAAAAAAAAAAAGTAAAAAAAATATGCTTACTATGTAAGCAAAACAATACTATCTCAAAGACACGATGTATAGAGACAACCTAAGGATCATAGAACTTGCAGAAGAACCAAACAGAATAAAAAAGCCTTAATATCACAATGCAGGAGATACCAGAACTGCCCAGAAATTCCAACTATTGAAAATGAAATAGCAATTGAAATAATTCATAAATTGTCTACAGAAGAGAAAACCTCAAGACTGTAAACCCCAAGACAAATAGTATTAAATTTAATAATTTGGTTCAGAAATTTAATAATTCAATTCTGCAAGCAATTCAGGGAAAAACAAGACAAGAACAAAAAAGGCAAAGATAAAAACACAAAATTAAGCACACCAAAATTAACCACATTCAAACAATACAAGACCATTGGATAACTGCATCATTAGAGGCCTGGATACAATTCAAGATGACATATCCTGCAAATCTGATGCCAAACTCTTAATCAAAAGACGTTTGAGACAAAATTTTTCCCATTTGACTATTTTTCTTATTCTTCAGTCATTGATTTTGTTTATGGAGAATTTTTTTTATTTCATATAACCAAACTTACCTATATTATCTTTTATAACATACAAAAATTCTCATGGCTCTTTTTAAGGTAGAAAAGAATTGGGCATTCATCAGTTGGGAATGAGCAAACAAGCCATGCTTCACAAAATATACTAATGGGAAAAAATCGAGGCATCAGAGTAGCAAAGCACAATGGAATGCATTTGAAGAAAGATCAATGGAACACAAAGTAGAAGCAAAAGTAACATTTCTAGAGTATTTTACAGATAATTTGGAGGGAAGGAGAAAGTAGATAAATTTAGGAAATAGATTATAAACTCCTCGAGATCAGGGAGTGTCTTTTGTCTTTTTTTGTCTCTCTACTACTTTACTAACACAGTGTGTAGTACAAAGTAGATACATAATAAATATTTATTGGTGGATTGATCCATTGAGATCACAATTCTGATACATAAGTAGGATATAATATTGAAGAATCCTAGTCATTCAGACACCCTCTGGAATTCTTTTTTGCCAAAAGAAGAATATCTAATATTTTCTTGATTTGCCTTACTGGTAATTTTGTTTTTTTAAAAGATAGGAGAATCAATCAAGTTAAAAGCCAAGCACTATCAATTAGCAGACTGTGTTAATCTCTTGGGATACAGAAAAAAGCAAAAGTAGTCCCCTTTATCATGGAATTTACAATTTAATAGAGGTGGCAACATGCAAACAATTCTGTACAAGATATATAATGGATATATTGGAGATCATGTCAGAAGGAAAGGGAATCATGAAAGGCTTTTTGTGGAAAAAAATTTAGCTGAAACTTGAAGGCTCTAGGGAAACTAGGAGGCAGAAAGAGAGGAGGATTCTAGGTATGGAGGTTAGCCAAGGAAAATGCCTAGAGTCAAGACTGGAGGTGGTTTATGGGAGGAACAAAAAAGAGGCTAGTTTGTCGTAAGGTAGGTTGAAGGATCACTGCCTGTCATGGCAGAAAGACTTGCATAATTCAATGAAAACATGAGCTGTGCCATGCAACTTTATGCAAGATGGATGAGTCACAGGGAAGAGTTCTGACAAAAGGTGATTCACCAGAGAAGGAAATGGTAAATCACTCCAGTGTCTCTGACAAGAAACCCCCATGGACAATACTAAAATAATGAAAGAGTGAACATTGCAAGATGAGTCCCTCAGGTCAAAAGATGTCTAATACACCACTAAGGAAGAACAGAGGGTACCTGTATCTACAAAGTAGCTCCACTACTAATGCAACAACTGGGCCAAAGTCAAAACTGCAGGTGCATCTGGTGACAAAAAGAGAGGCTGATGCTCTAAAGATCAATATTGCTTAGGAAGCTGGAATGTAAGATCTATAAACCCAGGTAAGCTGAGTGTGGTCAAACAAAAGCTAGGAAAATTAAACTGACATGTTGAGTGTCAGTGATCTTTAATGGGAATGGGTGAATTTAATTTGGTTGGTCATCTCATACATTACTATTGGCAAATATCCCTTACAAGAAATAGAGTAGCCTTCATAGCAATAAATAGGTGAGAAAAGCAGAACTGGAGTATTATCTTTAAAATGATTCATATTTGTTCATATCCAAGACAGATTGTTCAACATTACAGTAATAATAGTCTATGCTGTAGCCACTGGTACTGAAGACAAAAATTGATCAGTTTTATAAAGATCTATAACATCTTCTAGAAATAACACTTCAAAAAGGAAGGTTATATGCATCATAGATTAGAATGCTAAAAGTAGGAAGTCAGAAGATAATTGGAATAACAGTTAAGTTTAGCCTTCAAGTACAAAACGATGCAGTTTTGTCAAGATAACTCACTGATCATAGCAAATACTCTGTCAGCAATTCAAAAGGTTACTCTACACATGGATATCACCAAATGGTCAATATAGAAATCAAATTATGTACTTTGTAGCCAAAGATGGAAAAACTTTATGTAGTTAAAACAAGATCTAGGGGCAGCTAGATGGCACATTGAATAAAGCTCAAGGTCTGGAATCAAGAACACATCCTTCTGAGTTCAAATCTGGGCTCAGATCCTTACTTGCTGTATAATCTAGGCAGATCACTTAACCCTATTTGTCACAGTTCCTTATCAATAAAATGAGCTGGAGAAGAAATGGTAAACTGCTTTGCCAAGAAAACCTCCAATGGGGATGAAAAGAGTTGGACACAGCTGAAAGAACTGACCAACAATAACCAAACAAGACTTAGAGCTGACTATGACTCAGATTATGAGCTTCTTATTGCAAAATTTGATTTAAATTGAAAAAAGTAAAGAAAATCGGTAAGCCATATAGATATGGCCTAAATAACATTCTTTATGAATATGAACAAAAGTGGAAAATAGATTTGAGGGAGTAAATCTGATAGATTGAGTGCCTAAGAACTATAGACAGAATTTCACAATATTGTACAGGAAGCAGCAGCAACAACAACAACAAAAATTCTAAAGAAAAAGAAAAGCAAGAAACCAAAATTGGCTTTCTGATGAGTCTTTACAAATAATTGAGGAAAGGGAAAGGAAAAAGATATACTTAAATGAATGCAGAATTCTAGAAAATAGCAAGCCAGAGATAAGGTTTTCTTAATTGAGCAATGAAAAGAAATAGAAGAAAAGAATGGAAAAGACAAGAGATCACTTCAAGAAAATTAGCAATATCAAGGGAACATTTCATGTAAAAATGGGCATGATAAAAGACAAAAATTATAGCAGAAGAGATTAAGAAAAGGTGACAAGAATATATAAAAGAAATGTATGATGAAAAGAGTGTTCCAAATCACTATTGATCAGAAAAATACAAATTAAGACAACTCTGAGATACCACTAAACACCTCTCAGATTGGCTAAGATGACAGGAAAAGATAATGAAGAAAGTTGGAGGGGATGTGGGAAAACGAGGACATTGATAGATTGTTGGTGGAATTGTGAACAGATTCAGCCATTCTAGAGAGCAATTTGGAATTATGCTCAAAAAGGTATCAAATTATGCATACCCTTTGATCCAGGAGTGCTACTACTATTACTACCTCTTAAAGGAGAGAAAGGGAAACTCTAAAGTGAATGGATGCCCATGAATTGGAGAATGGCTGAGTAAATTGTGGTATATGAATGTTATGGAATATTATTGTTCTGTAAGAAATGACCAGCAGGATGAATACAGAGAGGCTTGGAGAGACTTACATGAACTGATGCTGAGTGAAATGAGCAGAACCAGGAGATCATTGTACACAGTAACAAGAAGACTATGCTATGATAGGGGCAGCCAGGTGGTGCACTAGAGAGAACACCAGCCCTGAAGTCAGGAGGACCTGAGTTCAAATCAGCCTTAGACACTTAATACTTCCTAGCTGTGTGATCCTGAGCAAGTCACTCATCCCCAATTGCCTTAGCAAAAAAGACCAAAACAAACAAACAAACAAAAAAAAACTATATGACGATCAATTCTGATGGACGTGGCTCTCTTCAACAATGAGAGGATTCAAACCAGTTCTAATTGTTCAGTGATGAAGAAAACCATCCACATCCAGAGAGAAAACTGTGGGTACAGAGTGTGGTTCACAACATAGCATTTTCACTCTTTTTGCTGCTGTTTGCTTGCATTTTATTTTGTTCTCTCTTCTTTTTTTAACTGGTTTGATATGATTTTTCTTGTCCAGTACCATAATTGTATAAATATGTATGCACATATTGGATTCAACATATATTTTTACCATGTTTAACATATATTGGACTACTTGCCATCTAGGGGAGAACGTGGGGGAAAGGAGGGAAAATTGGAACACAAGGTTTTGCAAGGGTTAATGTTAAAGAACTATCCATGAACATGTTTTGAAAAATAAAAAAAAACCTTTAATAAAAAAGAACTATTTGAGAAAGATCTTAGCATCACCAATAACTAATAACCAACACAATGTGGTTATTAATCTAAAGTCAGACATCCTGGAGAACAAAGTCAAAAGGACCTTAGGGAGTATTGTTAACAACAAGGCAAGTGGAGGTGATGGAATTCTGACTGAGCTTTGGCAAACCTGGACAGCATCCTAAGAAACAGATTCATTACTTTGCTGACAAATATCCACATAGTTAAAGCAATGGTTTCTCCTCTAGCAATGAATGTATGGCTGTGAGAGCTAGACTAAAAAGAAAACTTAAGCATCACAGAACTGGTACTTTTGAATCATGGTGCTGGAGAAGATTTTTGAGAGTACTTGGACAGCAAGGAAGTAAAATCAGCAATACTTAAAGAAATTAGATTGTTCCCTGGAAGGTCAAGTATTGAAACTGAAGCTTAAATACTCTGAGAAGATGGGACTCCTGGGAAAAGATCCTGATGTTAGGAAAGATTGAAGGCAAAAGGTAAAGGGGCTGGCAGAGAATGAGGAACTGTGTCAATGAACATGAATTTGGATAAACTTTGAAAAATAATGGAGTATAGAAGAGGTATGGTCCATGGGGTCACAAAGAGTTGGACATGACTAAATGAACAACTGAACTAAGATGTCAGAAAATCGGAAAGATTGGAAAGAGTCAAATTATGTAGGATTTTAAATGTCCATGAAGGGAACTCCTATTCTAGATTTGTTTCTCATTAACAATGGTTGTTATAGAAATGATCAGAATCCAGAAGACTAAATGACCATTCCAACTTACAGTTTGTGATAGAGTAAATAGATAGAGTAAAATTAGACATAGTTCATTATGGACACTAGGTTTTGAGAGAGCAGATTTCATCAGGTTCAGAAAGAAGGGAAGTAGGATCCCAAGAACTAAAATCCTAAAAAAACATCAGCAATCACAACTTCATGAAAGCTATGTGGAAACTTAAGTTTATGACAAGAGAAATAAATATGCATATGGAACCCAAAGGGTTCACAATACATACAGCAGTATCACTGAAAAGCACATTGGCACACTTATTGCAAAAATAAGGGGGTTTATCAGAATGTTAATTTGGGACTCTACATTATTACACATTTCTTTGGTGCAATGTATGTTACTGTAGTTGCAATCATTTCTCATTAGCAGTAGCTAATACAATATATGCATATTTATATCAATAAGACAAAGGAAAGCAAAGAAAATACAAAATTCCACCTCAATGGGCAGGGCATTGGCAGGGAGGGGCAAATGAAGTAAAGGTATAAAAAATACAAAATCCTCCCTAAAGGGGAGGAGCAAGAAGATGACAAAAGCCATATTTTTTTGGAGAAAGGATTAAAAATTTTACTCACCAATTAAGCTCTCTTTCACATTCATCACTTCTTATTGACAAAATTTTTTAATATTTCTGCCAAATCCTACTTAACACAAGTAACAGTCTTGATTTTTCAGAATGTCAGTTTTTACAAAACTAAATTTGCTGCTATAAGCAGTTACTATAAAAGATTTGTGGAATGGTTTTCACCTATTAATTAGTACAAGTCATCTTTTACTTAAATAAAAGGTTAGAAACATTTTTGGTTTTAATATAAATTTCCATCTGAAAATAAATGGCCAGGCACTGTACATGTTTAAGTAGTACCATGGAAAGTACATTGGCACAGTTATTGCAAAATTAAGGAGGTTTATCAGAATGAAAATATGGGACACTACATTATTACAGATTTCTTTGGTACAATATATGTACTGTAGTTGCAATCATATCATTTCTCCTTAGCAGTAGCTAAGTCAGCTTTGTTTCACCTATTCTAATTCCCAGGATTTAAAATTTCAAGAGTTGTTCATTTTGTATACAATATAATATGGTACAGTAATCATTATAACAGACCAATGACAATCAATTCAGATTTTCACTAGAAAATGATATAAAAATAAGCTTAAAGATTTTTCTATTTTCATAAATTAGTATTAGTAGTATCTAATTTTAAAACTTGTAAATTTTTTTAAAGTTAAAGAGACGAACTGTATTGGTAAGAGGGGAAGATAACTCTTGAAAATGTATATGTAACAAAAATATTCCAATATAAACTAAAAGTAACTCTTATTTTTATATTCAATAGGTTAGCAAAACCTTGACTTTATAAATAAGATAAAAATTCTTAAGACATAACTAGCTTTTAAAAAATTGAGTTTGGCTTAAATTATTGGAAGAATTTCAACATGTCTCATTAAAGGTGTGGTTAACAACTATATAAAGAAGGAAGTGATGATCACAACGGAAGGACCAACATGGTGGCTTCATCTGGACTTGAGAGACTGATCTCATTTCTGATAGTTCAAGGAAATGCTGTAGAGAGATAGATATAGATAGAAATAAAACATTTATTAAGTGGTTATTCTGTGCCAGGCACTGTGCTAAGCACCAGGAATGCAAATATCAATAAACATTTCAGTCTGTGTGCCATTAAGGAGTTTATATTATAATGGAGGAAGAAAGGACAGGGAGAGCTGAAAAGAGGGGCAGAGAAAGGGAAACATGGGAAGAGGAAGGAAAGAAGCAACGCATTAGCTAAGAAAGATGGAATTTCAGATCTGAATGAGGTGAAGAATGGCTAAAATTGGGAGAAAGTTATTAGTGAGGAAAAGATGGTCACAGACACTGGTTCCTCTGGGGACCACCTGGGGACAAGGCAGTAGGAAAAGAGAAGCAGGAAGATTGAGAGTCGAGGTGTGCAATAGATATATTTATACTTCAGCAAAATATATAACAAGCCTCAAATCCCATACCTTTGTAGCCTGAGGCATACTATTTCCTCCCCTTTAGAACATGAACATTTTTAGAGCAAAGACTGCCTTGCTCAATATGTGTCTTCTCAATGATTTAGCAAGTAGTACTTAATAAATTCTTATTCATTCATCCATTGATTCATTCAGTCATCTCAGATGCAGTTTGCAAAGAGCCCAAGCTTGTCAGGCACAGCTGTTTCCTGAGGTATTTAAAATGTTCTTTCTCTTAGTTGGTTCTTATTTAAGAAGCTAAATTAAGGATGGAATGCAAGGAGAGAAGAATGGAATGATATAGCCTAGACATTCCTACTTCTGTTCCCTATCTTCCAGCCAGGGAGCAAATCTCCACCCACTGCCAAAAACAATAGTGCCGCACATACAAATTTAGTTATCATTGAACAACTGCTTTCCTATTGCTGGTTATTGTCTGAAGCTACTACAGTATATATGGTAAAATTTAGGGATAGGGATTGGGGCTGTAATTTTATTGGCCAAAAATTCTGTTGTTTAGATTCTTAAAAATTATTAAGGACACCAAAGAGCCTTTTTTTAAAAGTGTGAATTATATCTATTGATATTTACTATATTAGAAAATAAAACTAACACATTTGAATATTTAATTCATTTAAAACAAATAATTTCATTATACTTAACATGTTTTATTGAAAAATAACTATTTCCCCCCCCGAAAAAAAAATGGTGAGAAAAAGTAGCATTGTTTTACCTATCTTTGCAAATCTCTTTAATATATGACTTAATAAAAGCTGGATTTTCATATCTGTTCTTGCATCCAGTCTGTTGGAATATGTTATTTTGAGAATTGCTATCACAGACAACTTCAGAATGAGGAAACTTCCTCTGGCACTGAGGGATGGCAACTTCTCTTCTATTCATAGTCTTAGAGAGTTTTCTAGCCCCCTGAAAAGTTAATGACTTCCCCATGGTAATATTGTCAGTTTGTGTCAGAAGGACAACTTGAATCCTAGATTTCCTAGCTCTGATGTTGATTCTCTATTCAATATGTCATGCTGTTCTCCTAATAAAATTACCATAAACTTATTTTGAGATCTTATTAGTAATATCACTTTTATTAGTTGAGTTGAGCTCAGGTGGTCAGAGTTTGGAGAACTGACCCCCTGTGGGAATCTGTGTTTTCCTTTTTCATATAACAGACTCTTTTCCTCTTGCAAAAAAAAAAAGTAATTGAGAGACTGCTGGCATAGTAGATGGAGGACTGGTCTTGGAATCATACATAATTGGTTTTGAAGTTTGCCTCTAATTCATACTAGCAGTGACACACTGGACAAGTCATTTAATCTCTTCTTTTCCAAGCAAATTTCTAAAGCTTCTCATGCATTAAATTCAACAAAGATAGACTGAGACACATTCTCTTCAAGCAAGATAAAATTTTACTAACTGGGGACAACCTGCCAATAGAATGAGTCAATGACTTGCTTCAGTTTAGTCTAAGACCCTGAGATGGAGACTCAGTTCCTTTTTATAAGATTAAAACAATAACAACAAAAACCAGGGCAGGTGGTTATAGAGTTGGTGACATCATGGATTTGAGAGCAATATAATTGGTTACATAGCTGAAGAGTGGGGAATGATATGATTGGTTAGAATTTGGGATTGAGAGATTAACAACAGCCCTCTCCTCCCTTTATGTGACTAAGAAAAGTTTGTTGTTTGAGTCTACCTGTAAAGTTACAGATAATGGTCCAGATTTCTTTGAATAATAAAATATAACTACTTAAAGGATGGGTTGGTGATGTAAAGATAATAGACCAGACTCCCTGGTGTCCATTCACCATTTCCAAGGACAGCAGATTTCTTTGAAGCAAGAATAGGATAGTGACGTGCCAAAGAACTGGATTTCTAAACTTCATTCATAATGAGCAAGCTAAATTTCTGCACTAAGTTTAGAGGCAAAGAACCATGACTTAAGCAGTTATAAGACAAAATAACTGTATATAAGATAAATAATAAAATGATAGTCAATTTAATATTCAAATTACAGACAAGTGTTTATTCTGTATGGATGGAGGAAGTTTATACACCGGTGATTTCACAGGCCTGAACTAAAAAAGGAAAAATAACTAAATATAACATGATTTTGTTGAGTGGATAGGTTAAAAGAATGCAAATTTTCATATTTACCATCAGATATCACAGGCAGATATTTATTTTTCTATATGTCATATTCCTCTGTGTGTGTGTATGTGTGTGTAAAAGAGAAATTTAGAGAATATGTAAAGCTATTTATAACACTATATATAAAGAGAGACAGACTGAGACACACGAAGAAACAGAGACAGAGGAAATTCAACATTACAGGATTGTAATTTTTTATTGTAGCTACTGATAAATCCTATACAATTCAAATTGTTGCTATAATTACTTGAATTGATATTTTGTTGGGGGGTTGTTTCTTATAAAATTTTCTCTTTGATCTGAGGGTTTCAAAATTTGGCAATAATATTACTATGTTTTCCATAAGGATCTCTCTGAGGTGGTGATCTGTGGGCTTTTTTTTTCTATTTCTACTTTTTGATATATCGACGATCAAAATAACTAGTCCTGTGGCCAAAAATATTATATTCAGCAAAATTAAGTATAATACTGAATGGAAAAAAGGACATTTAGTGAATTCACAGACTTTCAGGATCTTGTCTCAAACAAACTTGAACTCAATAGAAAATTTGACACATAAGAACGAATATGAAAGACTAATTTCAAACAACTTAATAAGGACAAACTGTTTTATATGTGGAAATATAAACCATATGTCTAAGATTGACATCAGTAATTAGGTAGTTAAAAAAAAAAGAGATTGGGACAGAACTGAGTATGATCTGACTCTAAAAAGCAAAACCATCTAGCAAAATGTAAAAATAGTAGCTATGCTATATGAATGAGGTGCACAGAAAGAACCAATATAGAGGCATTAGATGGGAGAGGACAGCTGGTAGTTCTGAAAACCTACTCACATCAGGAATGGATTAAATAGGGAACAATACACATCATACACACACACACATACATACATACAAATTACATATATAGTATTCAGCTATGTATATACATACATACATAAACACACATATACCATGAAAGGTATAGCACTCTCCAAAATCTATAAAGAAATGAGGGTGGAGGGAATAGGATAAGGTGGAATATAGAAGGGTGTATAGATTAATAGGAGTGGGATAAGGAATATAGATTAATGGAAATAGGATAAAGAAAAAGAGAAAGGATGGGGAGGAGGGAAGATAAGGGAGGGATCCATGGGAAGAAATAGCAAAACAAGTCAAGGAGCAAAACTGAAGTAGAAAAGTTAGCAGGGATAGGAAATAAGAAATATACTAAACATAATAACAAGGATCAAGAGTAGGATTTATTAGGAAAAAAACTAGGGCTAGTGTACATTGATATCTACATTATATGTCAGCCATATTAATATTGTTTTAGATACATGTCTATATATATGTGTGTGTATATGTATACATATAGATATATGTTTCTGTATATGTATATATATATATATAGAGAGAGAGAGAGAGAGAGAGAGAGAGAGTGTGAGTGTGTGTATATATAAATATATTTGTACTTAACTATGGCCTGCTTGGGGGAACTGGGGTAGGCATGGGGGAAAAAAGGGGGGAAAAGAATAAAGTAAAAATTGCACAGCAAAGAACAAAATAACCTACAAGGAAGCAAAGAAAAGATAGATGGTCATGAATATAATGTCTTCTATTATTATATGTTTTCTTGAAGTGGAAATTTATTGTTATATGTTTCAAATCCTTCCTAATGTTCTGCTGGACACATTACAATGTTTTGTTTTCCCTTTATGTCTTTTTTTTCTATTTTGTTCTTATTTTGCATTTGAATTTTAAATAAATAATTAAAAAAAAATAAATTAATTGAGTTTATATCTGATTCAGAAAGTGATAGGGAGCCACTGGTATTTACTGAATGGAGGTAACATGATTGGTCATACCTGTACTTTAGAAAAATCATTTTGTTGGCTGAGTGGAGCATGGACTGGAGATGCTTGTGGCAGACAGACTCAACAGCAGACTATTGCAATAGTCCCAGTAGAAGGCCCTTCAAAAGGATGGTGGCAGTCCATGGATGAGAAAGAAAGATACTCTTACCTAAAGCCCTCATCTAATGCCTATTCTTCTCATAACTAGACAAATCATTAGAAATTAAATAAGAAAGCATTTAATTGAATCATATTAAAATATAATGGGAAAATGCATGCAACAAATATTATTTTTATATGTAAATCTCATGTTGCTTTGTATTTTCTTTTTCCTCAGAGTATCAGATAGTTTACACATATTTTTTCTGAAACGTGGATGAAGGGTCAGATGTTCTTTATTGTTCCTCTTTTTCAGTTGTGTCAGATTTTTTGTGACACCTCAGTTGCGATTTTCTTGGCAAAGATAGTAGAGAAGTTTGCCATTTCCTTCTCCAACTCATTTTGCAGGTGAGTAAACTGAGTCAGAGAGGGTTAAGTGACTGGTAAGAATCTGAGGCTACATTTGAACTCAGTTTTCCAACCTCCAGGTCCAGCACTCTAATCATTGAGCCACCCAGCTGCCCTAGCTGTTTATCCTCTTTTATATTTGTTCTTACAACTTGTTAATCTTCAGAATTAAAAACAAGGTCTCAATGAAGGTGTTCCACAAACCATCTGTACAATTCTTTACACAATAAGGAAATGCTTGATTTTCCCCCTCATGTTGTATGAAATCATGTTGAATTTAACAAAGAATAAAGATATGAAGAGGCTCTCTGTCTCTGTCCTTGTCTCTGTCTCTCTCTCTGTCTCTCTGTCTCCATCTCTATATAGATATAAATGTAGATAGTATGCCATCTCTCTTGCTAAGTGAATCAGCTTCCATGGATTCAATTATTGTCTCTATTCAGATGATTCCTGGATCTGTTTCCAGCTGTTTAGTATTTTTCCTAAGCTACCATTTCACCTCACTAACTGCCTGCTGAACATTTTAAACTGCATATCCTATAGGCATTTCAAACTCAAGATAATCAGAGACCATTATCCTTCCCTCCAAACCTTCCCTTCTTTTCAACAATGAGGTATTTCAAGGTAATTCCAATGGACTTGTGATGGAAAGTGCCATTCACACCCAGAGAGAGAACTGTGAAGAGTGAATGTGAATCAAAACCTAGTATTTTCACCGTTTTTGTTGTTGTTTCCTTGTTTTTTTTTTCTTTTGATCTGATTTTTTTCGTTGTTCAACATGATGAATATGGAAATATGTTTAGAAGAATTGCACATGTTTAATTTGTATCAGATTCTTTGCTGTTTGGGGGAGGTAGAGAGGGGAGTAGAGGGAAAAAAATTGGAATAAAAGGTTTTTTGAAGGTGAATATTGAAAATGGTCTTTGCATGTATTTGGAAAAATAAAATACCATTAAAAACAAAACAAAACAAAAAAACCCTTTTCTTCTTTTGAAGTTTCCTATTTCTGTCAAGAGCACTATCACTCTCTTAGTTTCCCAAATTGACAACCTTGGTATCATCCCCAAATCTTCATTTACACTCCACACACTGGATTAGTTGCCAAATTTTGTCATTTCTACTTTAACACCACCTCTCCTATATTTCTCCACTTCTCCACTCACTTCATCATAATCATGACTCTATTTCAGAACAATGTTTTCAATTGTCATCTCTATGTAGATGACTTTTAAATCCATTTGTCCAGGCCTAACTAAATCTTTCTCCCAATCTCCAGCCTTACATTTTCCTTTTCCTTTTAGATATCTCCAACTGGATGTCCTTGTAGACACCTTAAATTTAATATCTCCCAACTCATTATCTTTATTTTATTTTATTTTTTTGCATATTTCCATGAGTCATGTTGGGAGAAAAAAATCAGAACAAAAGGGAAAAACCCTGAAAAAGAAAAAAAAAAACTCCTTGTATACATTTTAAATTTAACATCTCCCAATTCATTATCTTTATTTTATTTTTTTAAAGTTATACATGTACATTTATTTATTTATTTATTTTTTTTACGTATTTCCATGAGTCATGTTGGGAGAGAAAAATCAGAACAAAAGAGAAAAACCCTGAGAAAGAAAAAAAAAAAACTAGAAGGGGTAAAAACACTATGCTTCAATCCACATTCTCCAGTCTCTCTCTGATTGTGGATGGAATTTCCATACAAAGTTTATTGGAATTGCCTTGGATCACTGAGAAGAGCTAAGTCTATGATAGATGATTATCATATAATCTTGCTGTTGACCATGTAATGTTTTCCTGGTTCTCCTCACTTCACTCAACATTAGTTCATATAAATCTTTCCAGGCTTTCCTGAAACCAGCCTGCTCATCATTTCCAATAGAACAATAATATTCCATTCATTAATATGCCATAACTTATTCAGCCATTTCCCGATGGATGGGTATCCACTCAGTTTCCAATTCTTTGCCACCACAAATAGAACTGCTACAAATATTTTTGCACATGTGAGTCCTTTCCCCCAAAACTCATCATTTTTACCTCCCAGTACTCCCTACTTCCAATCTTCCCTACTATTCTCTACAGCACTGCCATTCTTCCAGTCCCCCAGTCTTAAAATATGGGTGTCATTCTCCATTCCTCACTCTTTATCAACCCTCACATCTAAGCCCTCGTGTTCCTACCTTCTAACACCTCTCCTATATGTTCACTTCTCTCCTCTTACCTGCTGTCCTGGTGCAGGCCCCTATTACCTCACACCTGAAGTACTACAAAAGCTCACTTGCTGGTCTCCCACCTCAGGTCTCTCCCCACTACAATCCATCCATTCAATTTGATGAATCCATTTGTCAAATTGATCTTCCTGAAACCCACATTCTGACCACATCACCGCCTTAGTCCATAACCTCTAGTGGCTCCCCTATTACCTCCAGGATCAGTATATAAAATCCTCTTGTTTGGGATTCTAAACTCTTCGTAACTTGGCTCTTTCCTTACTTCCCAGTCTCACATCTTACTCTTCTTACATACTCTCCAGTTCAGTAATACTGGCTTCTTGCCTATATGATGGATGGAGCAGTGGACCTAAAATTAGGAAGACTTAGTTGGATGAACCTAGATAAGTAACTTCTAATTGCCTTAATTTCCTAATCTATAAAATAGGGACAGTAATTGCATCTATTTCCCAGAATTTTTGTAAGGATCAAATGGAATACCTATGGAGTGCTTAGAATAATGTTTGTAACACAATAGTAGCTTAATCAATGCTTATTCCCTCCTTATCTCCCTTCCTCCTCTAAGGTATTCCATTACTTGATTCCATGCATTTTCAGGAGCTGTCCCTCACTCCTGGAACCCTGTTTACTCATCCGTTTCCTAGCTTTCTTCAAGTCTGAACTAAATTCCCAGCTTCCACAAGAAACTTTGCCAGTCCTCCTTAATCTTAGTGCCTTCCCTCTGAGTTTAGCCCCAATTTATCTTGTTTATATATAATTGTTTGCATGTTGTCCTCCCAACAGATTATGTGCTCCTAGAAAACAAGACTGGTTTTCATTTTCCTTTGTGTCCCCAGGGCTTAACACAATGTCTGGCACATAGCAGGCTCTTAATAAATGCTTGTTGATTGACTGAGAATTTAGACACCTAGGAATAGCTGCCAGGGACATACTTCTGTCTTACCTAATGGGAATAATTGTCACTTGAAGCCTGCAATGAACTTGCCCAATGTCAAAAGGGCTTTGAGTCAAATGCCAGCATCCTGTTTTCCCATTTGTATCCCTACCTTGAGCTGCTACCCCCATGACTTTCTGCTTCTCTCTGGTCTAACTTCCCACCAGGATGTGCTCTGCTCTGGTGGCTTGTGGTGTTATGTACAACAACTGAAATCAGTTTAGCATCATCCAGACCAAGGGTTCTTAATCTTTTTTTTGTATCATGCTAAGGATGCTTTCTCAGAATAATGCTTTTTAAATGCAAAGACTATTTTGCAAAACTAAAGATGTCATTTGTTTCCCAGTCAGGTTCACAGGCCTCTTGAAATCCATCTTAATTAAAGATTAGGAACCCCTGATCTAGGAGAATCAGCATCAAAGACTTCCAGTAGTTATTACTGCTCCTCCCCTCTTAATGCACTCAGCCTTAGCAGTTCCCAGTCATTAGCTTTCTCTGACTTCCTTTTCCATATATACCTTCTCAAACCCTTCTCCACAGTAGTACAGTGTCAGTATTCCCACATTTAAAGCCGGAAGACCCAAGTTCAAGTCTCAGGTCTGCCACTCCTGAGTGACCTTGGATGAGTGATTTCATCTCTATGGATCTCATTCCCCAAAATGCAAAAATGGCTGGATGAGATGCCCTCTTAGATCATGATCCTCTCTCTTCACATTTCTTTTGTATCTTCATTTCTCCTGAAGATACCACATCTTTTGTACCCTAAGACTGATTGTTCCTTCCCTCACACCCCAGGAATCATGGGGCCACGAGGAAGAAAAAGCATTTACTGAGTGCCCTGCACTGCATTAAGTGCTTTACAAATATTTCATTTGATCCTAACACCCACCATGCAAGATGAGTGCCGTTATTATCCCCATTTTAGAACTGAGGAAACTGCCTGAGCCAGACAGAAGTTAAGTGATTTGTGCAAGAGTTATACAGTGAGTAAGTGCATGCGAATGAATTTGAATTGGACCTGACTGCACTCTCCCACTAAACCAGCCCGCTGATTCCAGGAGGAGAGGAGGAAAAATAATTATTATTATATTCCTTACTCCTTATTATTAGACCTTCCTCTGTCATTCTTATCAACCTTTTTAAAGTTCCCATACATCCTGGGGGCAGTTAGGTGGCCGGTGCATAGAGCACCAACCCAGAAATCAGGAGGACCCAAGTTCAAATCTGGTGTCAGACACTTAACATTTCCTGGCTATATGACCCTGGGTAAGTCATTTAACCCCAGTTGCCTTAGCAAAAAAAAAAAAAAAAAAAAAAAAAAAAATCCATATATCCTGTACAGATCCTTTTTTGCTGTCACCTGTGACCCTTTCTTGTCCTTCTTCAACGAGTTCAGTGACTCGTTCAGGGTCTTCTCTACCCCAATGCCTTCCCCTTCAAACATGGAGACCTCCCAGTTTCTCAGACTCAGATTCCTTACCTTGTGTCCTCAGTCTACTTCAACTACAATGTGGGTCATGTTGTCAACCAGTGATTGGCTGACTGAAATAGAAACTGGGCCGCAAATTGACTCGGAAAACTTTAAATTAACATTATCCATGCGGCATTTTCATTTTTTTTTTTGGTTAAACATTTCCCAATTAGGCTTTTATCCGTTTCAGCCCCTACTTGGGAGTTTTGTGGGCCCCGTGAGACCTTGTGGGCTAGCAGTCGGACACCCCTCCCTCTAATCAATTGCCTCCCAGGACCCGAATTCCCAGTTACAGCTCCGGCAATGTCAGAGGCTCGGGGCCCCTCCTCCCAGTCCTAGGTCCGTTTTTCAGGTATTGTCCTGAAGTCTTTGTGCCTTCGCGCTAAGCTTTTGTGGATCAAGGACCTGGCAGCCCCTTCTGCTTACATGACCCAAGCGTTGATCACGGGGACAGCCTCGCTGCTTTCTGCCCGTGGATCCCGGTGAGTGGGGAAACTTTCAGCGTGAGCTCTCCAGCCCTTTGCACACGAGGCCCATGTGATTCCTGCTATTCCTAGCTTTGTCATGGTTTAAAATTAGCCCTGGGCTGACATGACTCTCCTCTGGGTCGCAGCGTGGCCGAGGATCTGAACTGCTCGGAGTAGCACCGGCCAAACCCACCTGTAACTCTCCCCGCCGAGCAATCAATGAGTTTGGAAACGCCGCCAGCCCTGGTAAGTTTTTCTGAGTTCTTCCCCTCGCCCTCATTTACCCATGTTTGCTGCTGAGGATCCCGTTACCCGTGTCCGTGCTTGCCCAGGGAGAGCACCCACTTTGGAAACTCAGCGTGAAACCTGTCTCTGGGGAGGTCAGAGTTACTCATTTAATTGTTCTTTTCCAGAAAGTGGATTTCACAGAAGGCAAAGACGCACTTCTTTCAGATCTGATTTGTTTGATTTTGATTGGTTTTGGTTTTGAATGCTTGGCGGACCTGCTAGCCCTGGCATGTCGTTGCCAAGGTCCTAAGGTGCTGGTATGTCTCTTTCTGTTGTGATAATAATACAAGGTAGAAAGACTTCATTTCCTTTATATTTCCCAGGATATATGCCTCTCATAACTAGCCTTCCCACTCCCGTTTTTATAATAGCAATTTTCTCTCTAGTACAGATTATAACTTTGGAAATTATCTGAAACCATATGGTTGTAAATGCTCCAGATTCCCTGGGAGTCAAAGGAACAGGTGATTTTTGTTAAATTCAGCATTTATCTATTAAAGTCTCATTATGTACAAGCCATTGAGAATACAAAATCCCCAAATCAGTCTCTGCCCTTGCAGAGCTTAGATGGAGGGTCGGGGGAGAACATGTACAGAGGTATATACAAAATAATAAAATGTCATTTCAAGAGGGAGAATTTGCTTACTAGGAAAGAAGGGGAGAGAGCCAAGAAAGGCTTCATGAAGGTTGAGCTAAGGTTTGAAAAATCTAGGGAATTGTGGGGCAACATTTCAGCCATGGAATATAACCTGGAGATGTGAGATGGGAAAATCTCAATTCAGATGTCAACTTTTGGTTGTAGATATGACTTGAAAAAAGAGTGAGGCAGTCAGGAGTCGTGATTTGTTGCCTTATGGGAGGCAGTAAGGAGCTGTGATTGATTTGTACCAGTGGTGAGACAAACCCCACCAGAGAGATTACAAGTCCATGGAAATAACAGTCAACAAGCATTTATATTCCTTTGTTCTAGGCCCCATGGTAAACAATAGCAATGCAACAACAAAAATTAAATGGCGCCTGTCTTCGTGGGACATAAATTCTCTAGCAAGATAATATGCAAACATTTAAGCAAATATAATATATATAAGCATATATAATAAATGTAATAAATAAATAAGCATATATAATAAAATATAAGTATCTTGAAGTATTAAATTATAATATTGAAAAGCTCAATTCCTGTCACCTTCTACATGGCGCTTTCCCTGATCCTCCCACTTCAAATTTATTTTATTTATAGTTTGAGTATAATACTTACCTTCTTTATAATATGTGAGCTCTTTGAAAACTTAGACTTCCATTAAAAATTTTTGTATCTGTTGTGCCTGGCAGTGTTTACTACATAATAGGTGCTTAATGACTTCTTCATGATTTATTGATTAAATAGAAAATATAGCCCTTTTCCCAACTATTGGCTCAGAGATTAGATTAATCATAGAGTTGGGATGCTTAAGGAAAAGAAAAGGAGGGATTCTGGCATTTGAATATATGGTAAATATTTGGAAGACTTGCATTTTCATTCATTTGGGACTCAACTCATATGTCATAATCCCTTCATATTTTATGGTTTCATGAATTGCTGTGGAGAGAAAAAACTTTCTATGTTGGGTAGAATCTCTGCTGAGTTGAATATGGGACTCTTTTGCTTGGTCATTATTTGGTAAGTCATCTCCAGCTAAGGACTCATCTAAAATCCAGGGCATTACATACTGCTGTGATTTTTAAAAAGATCTACACTTTCTTAGTCTTGGACCAGAAGGAGCCCCTCAGTCTTGTAGGCCTGAGGTCTCTACTCTGTGTCTTCTTGTCAATTCTTGAACAACAGGGTGCAGGCTTCAAATACAAAGGTTGTGTCTCCTTTTACCAATTATTCTTGAGTTTTATAATCTTGGAATTCCCTGTTTGTTCACGTAATTGAGTGGGTGGGAAGAGCAGGCACACAAAGGGTCCACTTTCAGAGGGCCAGGCCATTGTTTCCTGGCCACTATGTTTGCAAAATCTGAAAGGGGCTTTGCCCCATAACTTTTCAAAAATACAACTATAATTAGATCCTGAATCATGCATTTTAAAAAGCCCCTAATGTATCCAATGTAACCTATACCAAGTTAAAATTATGTAAAATATGGCAATTAATTCCATAGAAATATACTGTAGCAATTTGAATAATGCTACCAGTTTAGGAGAACCATTTATCAATTAGGAACTAGCTGCACAAAGTTAAAGAATGGTCAAAGAGAAAGATTATTTGTTAGGAACCTCCTCTAAGTCCCAGTTTTCTTATTGAAAATGAGAGTGATACTTCTTACCTTACTGCTTATATGACAGTGTAATGATGAGAAAACCTGTGGCAAACTCCAGAGGAGGATAAAAATGTGAGTTACTCTTAGACTAAGAACCCCTGGGCCTTTCTGTCCATACCATAGTTGAGACTTCCTCTTTGTGTTGCCTCCCCCAATAGACATTTAAGTCCTTGAGAAATGGGACAGCCTTGCATTTCTATTTATAATCCCCCAGCATTTAGCATAATGTTTGGAACATAATAAGCACTTAATCAATCCTTTTTCATTCATTCATTTGTTTTTTCATTCAGGCTACTTCCTCTAGTACAATTGGGTCTGCCGGGAGATGGCATCCATAATTCAGCTTTTCAGTCTCTGGTGAAATTGGTGACCCCTTCTTTCATGTGAAAAAACCATGACAGAAACTGCAGTTCGCATGGGGGCCGTCCACGCTGTAAAGGAAGTGTGGGAAAACAGGATCAAGAAACACACTGAAGACCTGAAGCGAGAAAAAGAGTTTCAGCAGAAGTAGGTTCCAAAAATGGTTATGAATAAGCCTTATGCTCTGACAGCCCTGGGAACAAAAAGTATTCTTGTCCCTCGTTGTGCTTGACAAACACAACTCGGAAGCCTTTCTGGGCAAAGTTGGACAAGGAGTCTTCTTGGATGGTGGTAATTTTGATGATGTCTGTGACTCTTCAAGCAGTGCCCTCAAAGAGCTAAATAACTAGTGTCATCCATGGGAGCTGATAGGTTACCATTTAGGACTGGACATCTTATTTTTCTATGCAGAAAATACCATAAAAAGTGCCTTGGGCAGCTTGTCATAGCGATGGGTCATCTCTTTTCAGTGGAGTCCCATGTATTTAGGTAGCATAAGAATCTGAACAGCTCTCTTTTAAATAAATAAATATATTTATATAGAGATATAGATGTATAGATATTTAGGGCAGTTAAATGGCACAGTAGATAGAGCACTGGCTCAGGTCCAGAAGACCTGAGTCCAAATCCAACTTTAGACACTTAACAATTACCAGTTGTGTGATTTTGGGCAAGTCACTTAACCCCAATTGCCTTGCCCCCCCAAAAAAAATCATATAAAAATATTTTTTTACTGAAGTATTTATTTTTCTCTTCCTAACACCCTTGAAAGCCAAAAACAAAACAAATAAAAAACTGATGTACCGAATGTGCATATTCTTCTAAAACAAATGCCCCAGTTGGTTCAATGCAAAAACATGTCTTATTCTGCATATTGGAGGCAGCAAGGTGCTACAATGGCCAGAGTGCCAGACTTGGAGTCAGGATGAATTTAAATATGGCCTTAGACACTTACTAGCTGTGTGACCCTAAGCAAATTTTTCAGCCTCAGTTTCCTCATCTGTAAAAAGGGGATAACAATAGCACCTACTTCTCAAATTTGCTATGAAGACAAAAAGAGATATTATTTATAAAGTGCAGTGCAAATCTTAAAGTGCTATATAAATGATAGCTATTATTATTTTAGTTATCATCATCATGAACATGTATAAGAATATGCAGATCTATAAAGTAGATATAAAATGAATGACAAGGCTGTTCAGTGCAAGACTGTTGTATTGAAAAGAATGAGAGCACTCGAATCAGGAAAGGTGTAGGATAGAAGACAATGTTTCAGATGAAAACTGAAAAAAGTGAGGCAATCAGTGAAGAAGAGATGTTTTCAACATCCTTTAAGAGCTCGTTTTTGCTGCACAGCCTTCAAGAAGTCAAGGACATAACCACACCAAAATAAAGTCTTAGAATATGACTTTAGTGGAGGAATGGATATGTGGACATCCAAGATATACTCCATAATATGAAATATTTCTAATTCATATATGACATAAAAATTTCAACATTCATTCAGACCCAGTATTCTGTCTCTATAATGCAATCAAGAAATGCTTTATGGAAAAGTCCATCATTGATTGTCTTGATCTATGTCTTGCCATTGAACCCAGATGGCTCTGGAGGGGAAAGTGAAACAGGTGATCTTGCCCAGTTCTGCCCTCACTTCAGTCCAATTCACTTGCATGTCATGGCATTACCTCCCTGATGTCATGGGCCTCTTCAAGAAGAAAGGATAAACAATATTAACCTTGAAAGATAAAGAATGGGGAAGCCCCATTCAAAATAACTCAAAATAAATAAAATATTGTTCTACAAAAGCATACTAGGACACAAATAATACTTTAAAAACTTTTGGCATTTATTGCTGATGGTTGAGCATAAAAAGAAACAATATTATATGATTTTAATGACAAATATTAGCCCCAAAAGAAGAAATGAGAAAATGTAACTCCTGTCTTTCATTGTAGAGGTAGGGATTTAATAGGTGGAACAAGGGACTATGATGCTTTCATATATTGTTAGATATGGCTGATATGTTGGTTAGTTTTGCTGATTTAATTTGCATGCTGAGAGTCTATTTTTGGAAATTAATGTGATATAAAAAGTAACCATAAAAATGAAATAATGCCTAAATTATATTTTAAAAGGAAAGTTAGGGATATAGTACCAAAATACTCCTGATTCTGCATTTATTTTCTATTATTTTATCTAAATCTTTTAAAAAGTCAATCAGTAAGTATTTATTAAACATTTACTATGTGTTAGAAACTGTGCTGAGTACTAGAGAACATAAAGAATAGTTTTTTTTTAAAATCCCTGTCTTTAAAGAGTTTTTATTCTAATGGAAAATCAATTCCATTAAATTCTAATGGAAAAAATTATATTTTTAATCTTTATCAGTTCTTGATATAATTCTCATAAATGTATTTTTATAGTGTAAGGTGGTGTTTTTCGTTGCCTTGTTCCTACAGTCTTAAATACCCTGCATTTTTACAAGTGATTTTGTTTGGATTAAATAAAAATATTTTAATTCCTCTCATTAACTTTTGCCTCATTATATTTGGCCTTTTATGCTATTATGCTATTCAGTATAATACCGATTCAGCTATTCAAAATAATAACTACTTTTTCTAGCTTCGTATCTTCTAAAAAATATGTACTTTCATCTAACTCACTGAAAAAAAATATTTTTGGTCAAGGATAGAGTCCTTTAGACCTCTAGTAGAGATATTCTATTCACATTGATATCAATCCATTCATTATTACTATTGGGGTCTACTCATTCAACCAGTTCTGAATCTACCTAACTCTACTATCATTCAACCTATTATTTTCCATCTTGTCCACAAGGATTTTTTTGTGCGATTGCTAAATAGCTCGCTAATGTCATAACATGACAGGTATGCAATGTCTATACATTTTCCTTATTATCAATATCATCATTGTAAAAAAAAAAAAGTGATAGCAAGTAAATAGATTTAGAGTTGAAAAGCATGTCAATCTAGTGATTTCAGATGATCTAGTCCAACCCCCTCATTTTACAGTGAGGAAAGAGAGGTTCAAAAGGTGAGTTGTTTAGTCATATAGATAGCATGTGTCAATGGCAATATTGAACTCTGGTCCTTCTACTCCAAAACCATTGATCTTTCTCCTGTGTCATGCTTCCATAAAGAAACCTAAGTTTGTTACTTGACTTTTGTTTTGTAAAAACCATAGCATTTACCCCAGATCTACTAGATGATTGTTCCATCTTAGTCTAATGGGAAAATTAATTAATAGCAATTACATATATTGGTCCCTTAAATAAAGGGTATTTGAAATTTAAGGTCCTTGAAAATGAGTGCTTTTTAATTTTCAGTATTACCCTTGGTCAAAATGTTATTTCTCCTGAGTCTTCAATGTGGAAATTTAAATGCTTCCTATATTCTTCACTAACATGAATTCTTGGTCTCCTAGGTTAGTGAGAATCTGGGAAGAAAGAGTAAGCCTAAGTAAGCTGAAGGAAAAAGTCATCAGGGAAGATGGAAGGGTCATTTTAAAAATAGAAAAAGAAGAATGGAAGGTAATCAGAGGAAGTGATTTTCAACATTCTACTTGTTGCATTCTCTTTATAGGATGTTGTGTTTAGTTTATAGCATTCTGCCAAGATGGTAATTAGGAAAACTAAAATTTCAACTGGTCAAATATATAATTTTTCTTAATTGGATTCATAGAGGTGAAATTTGATTTGGGGATTACTCATGGATTCCCAATATCTGTGACCATTCAATTTTTGTACTTTTGTTAATAGAAACAATCTGGGTGTGATTAAATATGAATTCTTAGGATATAAATTCTGTGCTAGTATGCTAATATTAATAGAAAAAATAGTATAAATTCTAGTTTACTTAGAGTTGGAAGGACCAAAAAGTAGAGGAATACATTTCTTAAGATTTTGTAGTTATGCAAAATACTAAAAAAAAAAAATTGATGATAATTCCTAATTTTATACCTCATCATGAAAAGGTGGTGTTACTGTGTTTTTGAAGGCTATTCCAGTAAAATTATAAAGACTAGCAGACTCTACTTAGCTGATGGGATTTACTGTGTAGATCCAGCAACATATTTTACATTATCTGATGATCATTCTAGCTAGATTCAGGAAAAATCATTTTAGAACAGATACAGAATAATGGATTATTTGATCACAACAAAAACCAAAGACCACCTACTAAGGCATAGAGGATTTGTGACTGGCATCAGTGGAGGAAATACCCTCACCAACAAAACCACAGATCCTTGACTTAGAATCAAAACTAAAATCAAAGATCATAGATCTGGAACTGGATAGGTCTTCAGAGGTCATTCAGTCCTCCACTTTCATTTTAGAGATTTGGAGACTGAGGCCCAGGGAATTTAAGTATATAGGAAGTGAAGGTCAGTCAGAAAAAAAAGAATATTTTGGTAATAGCTTCAAAACAAAACAATAACAACTAACATTTATTTTTACAAATATCATCTTCTTTGATTCTCACAAGATGGAATCATCTATTATCATCCCAGTTTACACACAGTAAAACTGAAAATGAGAGTTTAGGTGACTTGCCTAGAATCAAGTAGCTAGTAGGTATCTAAGCCAAGATCTGAACTTGTTTTTATGATTCCAACTTTGCTACTTTGTACTCTGGACCACTTAGCCACAATAGCCCTTCTACTGCCATGTTGACTTTCAGGAAAGCAGGATACCATAAATTTTTAAAAACCACTACCACCTAAATCATAAATTAATTTTAATTGTACTTCCTTTCTCTTTGGATTTAGACCCTTCCTTCTTCACTACTAAAACTGAATCAGCTGCAGGAGTGGCAGCTACATAGAACAGGTTTAGTAAAAATTCCTGAATTCATTGGACGATTCCAGAACCTTATTGTATTGGATTTATCCCGAAATGCAATTTCAGAGATACCTCGAGGAATTGGTAAGGCATTGTTATTACAGGTCAAGATTCTTCAGCTGCAAGTCTGATTTTTTGTCTAAGAATTGGTAGAATAAAGACATTGCTTTCATATAACATATTAATTCCCTAAATAAGGTTAAAAACAACTGCTCTAGATGGAGCCAAGGAAGGCCTCATAAGTCAGGGTTATTAGAATTATTTACTGAGAATCTTTAGTTTAAAGCAGCTTAATTATTTTAAGGCAATTCAAAAGATATATTAACGGCCTATATGGCAGACTTTGTTAAGATGAAATGAACAAAGGGAAGGATTTCGTCTTACAGTTTGGGAAAGATGGTGAGATGTTGAATAAAAGCATAAATGCAGCATGGGAAATTATCCTGAACAAAATTCATCAATCATGTCTCGTGAGTTATCATCCTACCTGCAAGCTTCTTGGTTTGAAATAATCTTTCAAGGTGATGCTGAAAATTTTCTGACTAAGAAAAATGAGGGGAAGGGATCTGGAATGAAGTGATAGAAGAAGGAACACGACCTAGTTTGAAGACATGAAAAGGTCATAAGGATGGGAACTTTGAATTCATTTTCCAGAGACACCTTTGAAGAAAATTATCACACAAACAAAACCAATGAAGCCAAAATTAGAATGGAAGCAGGCAATAGGGGGAAAAATCTTTTGCAACAAATTTCTCCCATAATTTCCAAGACACATACTTCAAAATTATAAATTTATAAAGCTTATGAGTCATTTCCTGACTGTTAAATGGTGAAATAATATGAAGTTGGTTTTCCAAGAAAGAAGTGCAAGCTTAAAAAGTTCCAAATCATGAATAATTAGAAAAATGCAAATTAAAGCTACTTAAGGTTTTGTCTCTCACCTGTCAGATTAACTAAAATAGTAGAAAAGGAAAAATGACAAATGCTGGAATGCTAATGTACTGATGATGTAGCTTTATGAATTAGTTCAATCATTCTGGAAAGCAATTTGGAACCATTCCCAAAATGTTACTAAATTGTACAAAACCCTTTGACTCAATAATATTACTTTTGGCACTATAACCAACCCAAAGAATGAAGAAAAGGACCAATATAAAATAGGTTTTTTGTTTTTGTGTGTGTGTGTGTGTGTGTGTGTTAGCAATGAACTGGAAACTAAGAGGTGCCCATTTGGAGAATGGCTGAATAAATTATATGAATGTAATGGAATACCATTGTGCTGAAAAAAATTAAGACCTTTAAAGAATTATATGAATTGTGATCATGTGAAATGAGCAAAACTAGGAGAATGATTTATATGTAACATTATAAATACAATATTTTTAAAGCTTGAAAATTCTGATCCATAAAATAAGCAACCATGATTTCAGATCAAGCTTTTCATGATAAGACATAATATCTATCTCAAGGGTGTATAATAAATATTTTTTTATTTGACTAATGTAGGAATTTCTTATTATTGGCCATAAACATTTGTTACGAGAGGGTTTTTTTTTTTTAATGAGTAGAGAATGTAGGAACAAAAGAAAATAAACTTTGCTAATTGGGAAAAAAAGTAAAAAGATATAGAAAGAAAAAGTGGTAAAGATGTAGTGTAACATTTTATTATTGTATTGCTTGATGTAATGATCATTTGTTTTGTCTGATGTGTATAGGACTGCTGACAAGACTTGAGGAGTTGATTCTCAGTTACAACAAAATCAAAACTGTTCCCAAAGAGCTGAGTAACTGTGCCAGCTTGGAGAAACTAGAACTTGCTGTCAACAGAGATATTTGTGATCTTCCACAGGAGGTTAGTATAACATACCTTCCAAAAGAAAAATTCTCCATTTCTAATTCATTTTTCACTTGTGTTGGGGAAAAAACCCCACCAGATAACAATAGTTAAGATTATAGTTTGGTTTCAGTGGAATTTGGTGTTAACATTTTAAGTGTTTTATTAAATAAAATCAAAATCATTTTTTCATTAGAGAAAGAGCTATGATTCACTTCAAAGATAGTAATTATAAATCTTGAGCAATGACATGGCAGTAAAATGACTTATTTTTGTCATTATTAATGGAATAGAGGTGTTCCCAAGAGATATATGTATGAATGTCATACCATATTAAATATTCTCTTTGACAGATTCCCAGGCTCTGCCAGGTCAAAAACAAGATTATAGGCTTGCTGAAATGCTAAATCCTGGAATATGTATGACATATTGTCACGCTATTAGCCACCCTAAATAAATCACACACTAAGCTTTGGGGATCTTGTATATACATAAAAAATAAAGAAGACATTTTAAGCATTTAGAACCAGTGAAGAAAATTGTTATAGAACTTTGTCTTGATACACTTAACTTAAATAGTTAATAGATAAGTTAAATAGTTAATAGATACACTTGACTTAAAATAGTACAAACTGAAAGCTTGTGCTAAATATTTTAATTTCTATACACACATATTCAATTTCTAGATCACACCACCCACAAGATGGAGGATTAGACATTTTCTCCATCCTCACTAACTCTCAACAATTCCCCCAAATAAGAATTATGTACAAGCAAAACAATGAAAGCTGTTTCCACAGGCTGAGACACTAGGAAGCCTAATGGAACAAATTTATTTGTTGCATGCCCTACCACACTACAAAGTATCCTACTCTCTGCTCTCTGCAAAGTATCCATTGACAACAAATAGCATACTTCAACTCTATCTACATTCCTGTGAAGGAGGAAGAGCTATACAAATATAGGAATATGCACTACCAGGGTCAGCCAAGAACTAAAAAACAGGGAACTGAACAAATGCCAGAACATGGGCTGGCTTGCACCAGCCCTGAAGGCAAGGAGACTATCATCCCTTAGGGGATTGAGGCCCATAAAAAAATGAATTGTCCATGGGGAAAAGGGCTGTTGTTGTCCAACCTTGGAGAAAAAAACCCCATCAACGGGGAAGGAGTAAAAAAGTGAGCAGGAGAAATTATTAGGGGAAAAAAAGACTGAAATTGTCAAAGATCTCAAGAGAAAGAAAACTCAATTAAATAATCTAGAGCACAAGTAAGTAAATTAGAGTTCTTGTGAGGAACAAATGAGATAGCATCTATAAAGTGCTTTTCAAATTTTAAAGTATTACATAAATGGTATTTATTATCACATAAAAGTGGCAACAAAAACATTAACATACGATGAAAACAATATGCCTGTTCTCCAGAGGTAGAATGGGAAGTCTCTCTGAACTAGTTACTATAAACCTTTGTGCTTAGCTACTTTGGAAGATATTATTCACCTTTACTAACTCTTTGAAAAGTTATTTTTTTAATCCTTCCCAGACTGTCCAGTTGTGGTTTGTTTTGTTTTGGGTTTTTTGGCTATATCTTGGGCTATAGTGATAAGACTTGTGCCAGGTATGATGTACTTGCCTCAGTTCCCTTCATTTAGGTTCTTACGTCCTGAAAATCTTTCCCTTTTCAGCTCAGCAATCTACTGAAGCTCATTCATCTTGATCTGAGTATGAACCAATTTACAACAATTCCTTCAGCTGTACTACACATGCCTGCTCTTGAGTGGTTAGATATGGGAAGCAACAAACTTAAAACACTTCCTGACTCTATAGACAGGTAAAGTGATAATAATTATTATTTTTAATTAGCTACCAACCAATGTCCTGACTTGGGGAAAATATACAATTAATTAGAGAATATGTTTGTCATTGCTTTGGTGACCTATCATCTATGGACTTTGTTTTTTAGTGAAATTCTCCTATTAAGTAGCACAGAGGCAATGTACCCTCAAACCTAAGGTGTACTTATGTGGTAAATTTATGGGATGACAGGCATTTCATAGAATGGGCAGCATGAATGGGCAGCAATTTCCATTTTTGGAAGGAATAAAAGCTCATATTTATAATGTTCCAAAACTCTTAGTTCAATTATAAGATTTTTTTTTTTTAAAGAAAAGCTTAAAGCATTATATACAGTTGATCCTCGACTTTGTAGGGATAACAATCCTAGAAAATGTCACAAAAGCAAAAAATGTGAACATTGATATGTTAAATCTATGGAAAATAGGGAATTAGGTTCCTGTAACTATTAAAACCTATAATCTTTCATTAAAAATTGCTAAAAAATATACTGTTCCTCATATAATTCTTTAAAACATTATTACTGATATGTACTTTCCCTAAAACAGTGACCATGAAGTAATCCATAAAATAAAATAGGTAATGTAAAACATTTTTTCTCATAACTCTAGAAATCTGTGACCTTTTGTACTGTCTCAATTATTATTATTTCAGACAATATTCACTTTTTGTAACATGTAAAATCTACAGTTCCATAAATACTGTACAACATATAAAATTTTGGACCCCTACTCTATTGCAATCAGTATTAATTTGATAAAATCATATCAAATATATGCCCCAGAGCTGTGAGCTGCAGATTCTAAATTCACTTAATAGGAAGTTAACTAAGGGCTTTCCACCCTTGTTTTGCCTTGTCATTGTGACCCAGCCCAGCATGGCAGAGATCACAACTAAACAGAAAATCGCCCCAATTATTTTTGTACCTCTAGACCAACCACTTGTCCAGTACAGATGACCATCTCATGACCACTTAGGTCACTGATTGGGACAGATGGTACTGTTTCCTCCTGTCCAAATTAAGGAGAATCCTGTCCATCTTTTGTGGAGATATTCCTAGCTTCATTTCTAGCTTCACTTAACTTGTGATTCTGCTGCCATATTTTGTTCATTCAATGGAATTATTCTGATTTTGGTATAGCTGTTCCAGAATGATTGGACATGTAACCCTACAAAAATGAGGCCCTTGAAGGAGGCATCTTAGATCATGAGGAAGATCTAAGGTCCACTTCATTAGAGGAGACCAGGGCTCTTTAATAAAAGGCCCGCTGGCTCAGACCTCTGCCTCAGTCTCCCATTGTTAGGGGCGATAATTTTAATTCCCCCAAACTAAAGCTTGTTTTAACCTGTATCTTGTCTTCAACTGTGTCAATGGTAGAGTAAGGATGTTGTACTGTATACTTTACTGCTAAAAATCTCCCTAACCTTGGCTATCCTCTGAAAACTTATGAGGGAGATTGCTGGGATTTTAGTCACTACTGTCAGAAGATCCCAAGCCTGGCAAGATTTCAAAATCATCTCTGATACCCTGTCCTTCATGGATGGCAGATAATTTGGAGATCATGAAGAATGCACTAGCTTGAAATAATCTGTCATCAACATCTGCTTCTTGTGTAATTTGAGATCCTTCCAGCCAACAATGGCTACAGGCATTCAAACATGTAGTTTCTCTAAAACCTTTATTTTTTCACTAAGAAGCTCATAAAGCTGCATCACTTTGTGTGCTTGAGTTTAAAGCCCATAGAACTTGTATTTATGTGCAGGGTTCCTCAAACTGGCCTGTGGACCAGATGCGGCTGCTGAGGACGATTATCCCCCTCATCCAGGGCTATGAAGTTTCTTTATTTAAAGACCCACAAAATAAAGTTTCTGTTTTTACTATAGTCCAGCCCTCCAGTAGTCTGAGGACAGTGAACTGGCCCCCTATTTAAAATGTCTGAGGATCCCTGCAGTTTAGGGGAACAATCACAACATAAAATTTGAGTTTTAAAGGCAAGCAATGAAAATGTGCAGTGAATACATAGCTCTTTACTCAACAATGGTAGGTGAACAAGGTCAGTGAAGCTCCTAGTGGGCCACCAGTTACTTCACAAACTTGCCCACATTTTCGCCTCTCACTTTTTTTATCTATTATACATAACTGCCAATGTGCATGATTGCCAACATGAAAGTGCAATTAAGATTACTAACAAAATCAGTGAATGCTTTAAGGAAAGTTATATACAGAAATGTTAAGAGTGGACTATATTATTATTAGCTATTACAACTCATAGTTAGCATTTATATAGAATTTTAAGGTTTTTGAAGTATTTTACATGTATTATCTCATTGATCCTCAGAACAATCCTGTACTTTTATTTCCATTTTACAGATTAGGAAACTGAAAGAAGCTGAATTTTAAAGTGATTCGCCTATGGTAATTCAGCTAGTAATTATGTAATCAGGTATCCTGGACTCTTAAGTGTAACTACTTTATGTATTTATGGACTAAGGGATCCATAAAACATATACAGACCTGACACCTTTGGCTTTACTTTTTTTAAGCTGGAATTTTCACAACGCACATAATTGTCAAATCCTTTCACACTTTAGAATGGAAAACCTACATACATTATGGCTCCAGCGGAATGAAATTACATGTTTACCAAAAACCATCAACAACCTAAAGAACTTGGGAACTTTGGTTCTCAGCAACAACCAACTACAAGATATTCCAGAATGCATGGAAGGAATGACAAATCTCAGGTAAAAATCTGGTTGGAAAGCATGAGCTAGAGTTACCAGAAAGCTACCTACACAATCCCCTCATGTGACAAAGAAAGAGCATAAGCTAAAGGTTTTTTTAATTCAATTTGTATCTTTAGTTTCTGCCTAATCTAAATTATTCAAGATTATAGCCTTCAAATTAATAAATAGCAATAACTCCCATTTCTATAGAGCCTTTTTTACAAAGATTTACAAAGTGCTATCTTCACAGTAAGCATATAATATAGATAGAGCAAATATTATGTGTTTAACAGATAAGGTCACCGAAGGTCAGAGAGGTTAATGTTCTCCTTTGAAATCCTACTCTGAAGCATAATTATACTTTCAAGTTAACTGGATCTCTTATTTTGTAGACAAATTTAACATTTAGTACGTTCAATCTATAGGTGAAAAGAAATTTTAAATAGTTTCTTAGTTTCCTCAAAGAAATTAATAAAAAGAAACTTATGGTACATAAAATGTACCTAATTTTCTAGTTGTTCTTTCTATGGCCTAGTATAATTTTCATGATTAATCAGACTGTTTTCTGATTATCAGGTTTGTCAACTTCAGGGATAATCCATTAAAACTAGAAGTAACACTTCCTCCCTGTGAAAATGCAGATGAAGAGGAGGAAAAGGAATTATTTGGTATCCAATTTATGCATGCATATATCCAAGAGTCCCGCAGGACAGCAGGTAAGAGCTTTGTGTTATCAGAATTTGGATGAAACTAATTTCATTGATGTGAGTATTCTATTTTTCATTTGCTGCCTGGCTTTTTTCTAGCTCAGTGATAAAAATGGGAATGGAAATGTAGAAAAAGCAATTTAGTTCATAAACTGAGTTAAAGGATGTAGAGGAAATTGTAAGCATTCCTTTTTTAACTTCAGGGATATACACCTAAGAGTTTAAGAAAAAAATTATTTTCATTATATTAATTTTCAAATATATCCCTACTCACCTTTCCTGTTCTTTTCTTCTAACAAAGATTATAAAAGAGAAAAAAGCAAAACTAGCTAACATACTGACACAGTGCGCAATATTCTATATTCCTTGGTGGATCCAAAGACCCCCATGTCTACAATGAAAAGGAGGCATATATTTTCTCAATTTTTCTCCAGCTCAAACTTGATCATTATACTGAGTTTTACTTTACTGTTTTATTTCCATTTTTGGTAAATGCTTTTATTTTTCTCCTTGTAATGCTAACTCCACTCTGCATTAATGAAATTTCCCATGCTTCTCTGAATTCTTCACATTCATCATTTCTCATAGTATATTCATGTAACCACAATTTAGTCACTTCACAAATGATTTAGCACCTGTTTTGTTCCAAGTTCTTAACTATCATAAAAAAAAAAAAAGTGCTATTATGAGTATTTTAGTATCAATAGGACCTTTCCTTCCATTTTTTAATCTTCTTGCAGTGTATGCTTAGAAATAGCATCTATGGGAACTCCACAGTTTTTGAAGTAGCAAGGGAATCTTTTGGATTCAAAAGAGTAAGTGGGTACAAATGAATATCTAGAAAGTGAGAAGGTTGGATTAGATAATCTCTTAAAATCCCTCAAAACTCTAAATCATAGGGTTTAATTTCCCAAACTCCACAAGATAAATCTTTTAGGGCAGTTTATAAATAATTTTTATTTCTTGAGCATTTTGACATCTATTTTTTTCCTTTCCAACCCTAAAATTCATTCCACCAAGAAATTACAATAAAGTTATAGGAAACTTATGTTGTAAAACACATCTCTGACAAAGGACAGTAAGAAATAAAGAAAGGATTTGAACCCATGACCTCCTATTCTAAGTCAATTTCTCTCTACTATTTGCCTTTGCTGAGGGATCAAAGAAGCACATTAAGGTTTCATGTAAAAAAAAAAAACCAAACAAAAAAAACTTATCAAGGAATGAGCTACCTTGGGAGGTAACGGGTTTCCCCCAAACAAAGTTTGGCCTCTGACCAAAGACTGCGAGTGAGGTTTATTGTCCTGGGCCCTTCAGCTCAGAGATGTGATTCTGAGCACAGACAGGGGATCTGTCCTCCAGGGCACAGCTTAGCTCAGTTCAGGACTGCTCCTTATCATGTTTATGTTGGGAAGTGAATTTTTTTAGCCATAGGAATAAAAGAAGCCCATTTACTGAGTTGTAGGTGAACAACAACATAAGTCAGGAGAAGGAAAACTCACACTGACAAAATCATAGTCCTTTAAGTAGTGACCTAGTAAACTAGACAATATGAATAAGTTTAACTTGTATTTTTTGTACTAGTCAGTCTAATCTGATGCAATGAAAATGACTCTATTGCCACAGTTTACATCTTCTGGATCAGAGGATTACTGATACATTTTAAAACACCAAACTGAACCATTTCAATTTTATTTGATAAGAAATTAGAAATATAAGAAAAAGTGAATTAAGTAATTTTAGGTTAGTACTATAATATGCAATTAAAGACTGACATTTTAAAAAACTTATTTGTTTTGTGTCTAATTATCACTGATAATTCACTTATTTAAGCACAGACCATCTATCTATAATATCAGGGTAGTATAATATAGTACTGCTGGAATTTCTCTAATAGGAATTATAAAAGAATAATTTTTAATTATTAGTTTAATACCTGGATAGTTGTTTTTAGCAAAGATAACAATTAGAAGAGTTTTTTTTTTTACAGATGAGGGCAGAATAATATCAGATTCTACAAGAACGTATGGAAGCACCATCATATTTTTTTCATGTTTAATACTTCCTTATGCATTAAAAACTCATTGGCCAAACATAAGAAATAAGAAATAAATATTTTTTATTCTTCTACCTAATTCTCTTTAATTTCTTTTTCTCAAACTGAAAACAACACTGGGATACTGGTAAATGTAAAAGCCAGTTGATTACAGAAAGTGATTATTTGTAGAACTCCCAACTAGCTCATTATTAGGTAAAAATATAATAATGTATTTTGGGTAAACATTTCTTCTTTCTGGTATTGGACATTTATAAATTCTGATATGATGTAGATATTTCCAAAACTTACCTAAAAGTGATCTTATTGATACTAATTTCATAACCTGATTGAAGTAAGCTACAGATATTTGTTTCCAAATATAACCTAGTTGCTTTTCTTAGATTTATCCCCAACAAACCTTTATCTCAGAAATTCTGAAATTTTCCCTAGTTCTAAAAAAAAAATCTTTAAAAATATATTTGCTTATTACATATTGTAGAGATGTAGATTCAGAAATGATACAATAGAAATTTGCTAAGAATCAAAAGAAATTAAATTCTTGCAAAGTTTATGCAAATAGGCACTTTCGTTAAGATTCTAGGGTTATATATGTGAATGCTTTTGTATTTCAGAAAATAAAGAAAATTGTCCAACAGTTTTGCCGGTCTCTGTAAGTAATGATGAATAAAATATCTCAAGATGACATACTGAAGAGGATTATTTTGAGGATCTATATAAACATCAGCAATTCTGAAGCCTTTGAAAACAAACATCAAAATTTGAGGAACTTACAACATATAAACATGTATCACCAGTAATTTAAAATGTTTTGGTTTTTTTTTTTTTTAAGAATATAAAGAACCATACTCTGAAATCTTACTTTTTGTGGGAGACAATTTTCCCATAATTGTTGTATAAATGATCTTAACTGTTTAAAATATCCAGAGAAGGGTTACAAAATTTTCCCAGTGGGAACTGTTCACAATTTCTCTTTCATCATGTAGTTGAGTCTGGTGTTGAAGACTGTTTGGGTAAAGCCGTTAACAGGACATTTTCTAAAGACACAAGAGAATCTGTATAGTACTGCAAAGAAGCATCATATCCCTTCTGTTGTAAATATTGGATTCGGCCTTGGTCAATAAGTAATTTACAGAGTCGACCTATATTTTTCCTTTCTTCAACAGTAAGAAGCCTAGATACAAAAACAAAAATCAGAATAAAATTAGTCACATGGTTTATTTTTTAAAAAGGAATCATTTATAATAAATATAATTTGTTACAAATGACTAGTAGGATATAAACTACCATATAGTTTGTTATTACATATGATAATTTCTTAGTTTGAACCATTAATAAATACACAATAAATAATTGATTATGTCCCCAGAACTGTGCTATATGCACATGTCTTCATGTCTTAAGGGACCTTTTATTTGAGACACCATAATCAACGATTTATGGATTTTAATTTATTTTAAAATTCTAATAAGAATTCCATTTTATAACCTGTGTGTTATACATCTTGAGAAAACAATTATTTTTCCTTCTTGTTGAGTATCAGAAAATGAGATACTTACCCAGGTAAATCTTCAGGGTTTTCATCTGTTTTCCTGTATCCTTCATGATCATGCTCTTCATTATCATTGGTCTGATCATCTCTTTTCTTGATATTAATTTTTGATGTTTCCAAAATTGTTTCCCGCATTCCACAAGTGGCCCAACTACTCATTCGTTGGAAATAGTTAAATTCCACTGATCCAAGTCCAAGGGTCTTGAAAAATTCTTTACCCACATAATGCCTCCAATCACACTTGTGATGACAACAGAGTGCAATAACGATGCCAGCGACAGGGCTCCACTGCTCTAATTCATTCTTTTTGCTTCCTTCATTTACCAAAGTGTCATTTTCTGCATCCATTGTATCATTCTTTATACGCTTGGCTACTGGTTCCTCATTTCTTTCTTTGCATTTGGTAGGATAGGTTTCAACTAAACATCGCAATGCAAGGTCTGCAAATATAATTATATTGTATAATCCCCAAACCATATTCTAAGAAATAAATATTTTATACATTTACTAAGCAAAACAATAAATATTTTTCCTTTATCTCTGAGTGGATTATTTATTTTATTCTATAAATCTTGGTGTTTTCCTTTCAATTCATGTACAATTTCACATTTTTTCTAGTGATTTATTCAGTAATAAAGTCTATTATCAATACAAACTACCACACTAATTCCAACAGCTACACTACAATTATCTCAGCCCCACTACTTCTCCTAACCCCCCTATTCATCACACTCTCATAACTAAGAACTACAAGACTTTACCTTGCATCACTCCAACGCAAATCGAACACTTTAATTAAGCTAAGCTCTCCAAATAAGCCCCAGCAGTACTTAAGCAGTACTTAAGCTATTTCTTCGAATTTGCAATTCAACTTAATATATACTTCAGAGCCTATTTAAAGGCTTAGCTGCAAGGAAGGGAAATTTAAGACTTATAGTCTGTCTGGTAAAGCCTTAATTCAGCAGCTAATTTTTTTTCTCCTTCCTCATACCAAATAAAGCACTATACATCAAGAAAAGGCTTTTATTTAAAAAACAAAAACAAAAACAAAAACCTAGCTCTAAAACTCAGGGATTAAGTTAATCAAACTGAAAACAAAATAAATAGGAGGAAGGGGTGTGATATGAACAATTTCCTTTTAGGTTGTTAGGTACTTAGGTTACTACCTCCATAGCCAAAAGAATCTAGGGGAAAGGATAAGAAAGTTCTGCTACTTTCCAACAATTTTCAATTTATTACTTGATTTCTTCCTGTTTAAGTAATAAAGAGCTGACAATTCTGTAACACTTTAAGGTTCCCAGGGAACTTTCTTTAAAACAATTCTGGGAGTGCAAGAACTGTCACCTCCCTTTTACAGATGAAGAAATAAACTCTGAGATAGAAAGTGACTTGCCACGAATTACAAAAGCCATTAAGTGTCTCAAGCAGGACTGGAATCCAGGTCTCCTGCTCCTTGTGAATTCAACTTTAAAGCTGAAAGGGATTATTGAGAACATCCCTTTCGACCTCTTAATTTTGTCAGTGAGGAAAATGAGGTTTGAAAAAGTTAACTACATTATAGAATGAATAACTAAAAAGCAGCATATATCCTAGTCTATGTGGTTAAAGATTACATACTAACAATCCTGTGAGATAAATGGATAAGACTAATATTGACATCAAAATGAATTAAAAAAAAAATCACTTAACTGTAATGTTATTTAACCCCTAGAAATCCACAGCAATGAAATGAAAGTCTACACAATCTCTATCACTACCACAGTTAGCCCCTCTATTTCCCAAACTGGGATGTTTAGTTATTGTTGCTCAAGGCAAGAAGGGAAAATAAGATTGCTAGGAAAGTGGTGGGGGGTAGAATCTCAAAGGAATTAGTTGAAGACAAAACAAAAATACCCTATTCCAAACAGTTTTTCTGCTTGTTCTAAATGAATAGCAGTAGCTGTGACAATTCTCTCTGACCAATTTTTTTTTCTCCCTCTCCCTCTCCTTCTCTCTCTCTCTCTTTCCCTCTCCCTGCCCCGCCCCTCTCGATAACACTTTGATATAAACAGAGTGGTTCTTTTAATTCTTTTAAGATTGATAAAAATAGGGCAGCTAGGTGGCGCAGCGGATACAGCACCAGCTCTTAAGTCAGGAGGACCTGAGTTCAAATTTGGTCTCAGACTTTTAATACCTCTTAGCTGTGTGACCCTGAGCAAGTCACTTAACCCCAATTGTCTCGAGGAAAAAAAAAAAGATTGATAAAAACATTATTTTATACACACTTATGCAGTAAATTAATATTTAAAGTAGCTTGCTATAAGCAAAATTTTTTTTGAAAAACAAAAAAACTATATATTTTACTACTTTACAAGGCTAAGGCTACTTTAAATAGTAATAGATCTTATTAATATTTTTGATTTTTCTGAAAATTAAACAAAAGTTTAAAAATGTTTAAATATTTACAATATGCAGACCCAGGAACTAGTCAGATAAAATCTAGATAAGGCAACCTCTGCCACCAAGAAATTTAGTTTAAAAGGGAATATGGTCTTTTATATAATGCAGAATCATATTTGGTAATAGCATAAAAGGATGAAAGGAAAATGTTATGTGATCCTGAGGAAGAAGAATCATTCCTCATTGAGAGAAACTGGGAGACTTTCTGGAGAAGGTAACATTTGAGACGGTTTTTAAAAGATTAACTAGAAATTCTATGTATGGTGGAATAAAGATGAAGTCTGAAGGGAGATGAAGGGTTTCTAAGAAAAGTATTTTAGGTACAGGATATATGAGCAAAGGCATACGAATAGCAGAGTACATGGAATATATAGAACATGATGATAAGTTCATTTTTTCCAGAGCACAGAGCACAAGGAAGACACTAACATATAGAGCTTGGAATGGCAAGGGGATAGTAAGGATCAAGGAAGAAATTATTTTTTGAATCTATGGAGAGGGCAAGAGTTCAAGATCAAAATGCTATAAAGAAAACAACAAGTGAAACTAATGTAGCTAAAATCATAAGACAAACAGTTAATTAAGAAAAATTATTTGTAGCAAGTTTCTCTGATAAAGGGAAAATCTCACTTTTCCTGAGCTATATAAGGAACAGATTCATTCACTGTTTCCCAAATGACAACTCATCAAAGAATATGAATAAGTCATTTTCAAAGGGAGAAATGCAAACTATCAACAGCATATGAAAAATGCTCTACTTAACTAAAAATTAAAGAAATGCAAATTAAAGCAACCCTGAGGTTCTACTTCACATACCTCTAATTGGCAAATGTTACAAAAAAGGAAAATGAAAAATGTTGGCAAGGGGTGGGGGAGAAAAAGACACATTAAAACACTGTTAGTAAAGATACAACCATTCTGAAAAGCAGTTTGGAACTGTTACCAAAAATTCACTAGATTTTGCTTGCTCATTGATATTTCACTAATAGGTCTATCCTTCAAAGAGATTAAGAAAGAAAATAAGGATCCATATGTACAAAAATACAACAGCTTTTTTATTGTAGGAGCAAAAAACCTGAAAATAAGGGGGCACCCATTAATCAGAGATTGGATAAAGAAATTATGGTATATGATTGTAATAGAGATAGAGTGCTAAGCTTAGAGTTATTCTTGAATTCAAATTAGGCTTCATACTCATACTAACCATTTGACCTGAGCAAGTCACTTTCCCCTGTTTGTGTCATTTGCTTCTGTAAAATGAACTAGAAAAGAAAGTGGCAAATTATTCCAGTATCGTTGCCAAGAAAACCCCAAATAGGGTCACAAAGAGTTGGACATGATTGAAAAATGACTGAAGAATAACAATGTAATGGAATATTATTTGCATTGAAAGAAATAATGAAAACTAATTTAAACTGAACAGAATCAAGAGAACAATGTATATAACAACAACCTTGTTAAGATAACTTTGAAAGAATAAAGAACACTAATCAATGCAGCAACCAACCATGATTTCAGAAGACCAATGATAAAATGCTACCATCTCCTGGTGGACACAAGATGAATGAGATATGGTTAATGTGGAATGTATTTCTTTGATTATGTATATATTTGTTACAAGAGTTTCTTCCCTGAAAAAAGAAATATAAATTAAAAAAAAAAAAGTAAAAAGCAAAGGGGTTCCAAGATATCACTTAGTATTAATTTATGATGGGAAGAAATGCTTGTTAATTGAAATTAAATAAAAGTTTAAAAAAAAAAGGAAAAGAAAGAAAAGATGGGTGGTGGCAGATTCTGAAAGGCTTTGAATGCTAGGCCAAAGGGATTGAATTTTATTCAGAAGATAAAACCCTGAATTGAAGAGTGACATAACCAGATATTTCTTTGAAGAAAGAATCTATCATTACTAGAATTAATTGCTGGAATATCATATAGTCTGGAAAACCTTTTAAGAGGATTTCAATAACCCAGGTAGCTAGGATGAGAGGAGGGTGTGAAAGAGAGAGATTGTGGAAATAGTATTAATATGACTTGGAAATCCATTTGAATATGATGGGGAAGACAAGAGTCAAAGATATCACTAAGATTTTGAACCTAAGAAAATAAGTAAATAGGATTCTGGATATGTAAGCAGGAAGTTTGGTGGGGACATGTTAAAAGCAGCTGCATAGTCAAATCTGGAGTTCAGAAAAAGGGATATAAGCTAGAGAAGTCTGTAGCATTTATTTAGATATAAAAGTTGAAATTGTGCTAAGTGAATGAGATTGCCCAAGAAGAAGATACAGAGAAAAGAAAGGGGTGATAGACAAAACCTTAGGACAAACCTACCGTAAGGGATTGGGAAGAAAACAATGACATAATAACAACCAGGAGAAGGAAATGTGTCTGAAGCCAAACAAAAGGAAAGCATCCAGAAGCACAGAGAGGGTGGTCAAAAGTCTTACTATGTTCAAAGAGGTCAATGAGGATGAAAATTTGGGGAAAAAAGGCCATTTTCAAAAGGCTAATGGTGCCTTTTGAAAAAATAGTTCCAGAAAAATATTAGAGATAAAAAGCAGATTATAAAAGAGAAATTGGCTTTAAGGAAGTAGGACCATCTAGTGTCTTTCTACTTCTAAAAGAAATCTGGCCAGGAAGAGAAGCAAGGAGACAGGAGCTGGAATGGGTGAAAGATAGATTTTGTTTGGTTTTTTAAAGGACTGGGGAGATTTGAAAATTCAATTTGATTCAAACAACATTTGTTAAGTATCTCTATGCATAAAATATAAAGTACAAAATGAAAAAATGAAAAATGGTCCTTACCCTCAAAGAAGTTTATATTCTCTCAGGGGATACAATATATAAACAAAGCAGAAAATACAAGGCAATTTGAGGATGGAGACAAAAAGCTAGGGGGACTAAGAAAGGTCTCCTATAGGAGGTAGTGCCTGAGAAGAATGCTGGATCAGGTGACAGATTCTAAGAAGAAGCGAGGAGAGAGTACATTCCAAGCATGGGGCTAATGTAGCAGATGTAAAACTCACAATTTAAAGAGTCATGCTGTGCAGAGGTTGAGGACTCTGTAATTTAGCCTACATGTAATCAGGATCTATTACAGATTCTTGAACAGAGGAGCAGCAGTCATCAGATGTGTACTTTAGGGAAGATTATTTTTTGCAGTTCTGTGAAGGATAAATAGAAGAGGGAAGAAATCGAAAGCAAACAGACTAATTTACACGAGTGCAGAGGAATATTAGAGATTTACACTGTATGAGAGAAGAGATGATAAAAGGTCCTAGAGAAGGGATACTTACTACCTCTATTACTAGAGAGTCCCTTAGGCTGCCTGGGTCTGTTTCTTCATCTGTGAAGTGACGGCATTAGATTACATGGCCTCTTTAGGCTTTTCAGCTCTAAATCTATGATCTCATGTACAAAGATGGGATCAAGGATACAAGTAAATAGAATACACTTGAAGATGATATTTAATTACAAGATATATTAAAGACTAGAAAGTCTGTTAATCTGCACATTTTTATGCTTTTATATTTCATACCTGTTGCCACACCACATAAATGTTTTCCAATTCCAACCACAGGTAACTTTTCTTTTATTAGCACAGGTATTTTGCCTGGAAAAAAAAAAGGATGGGAAAACTGAGAAACATTAAGATTGTACATCTCTTATGAAAGGAAAAAAAGTATTATTTCTCTTCAGAGAAAGAGAGAGAAATCTAATGAATCAAAGAATTGCAAAATTTTAGAATCTGTAAATGAGGATAAAACTATACATAGTATCTCATAGAGTCTTTGTGAGGTGATCCCTTATAAAAAATAAGAATTATTTTATTAATAGTAAGAAAGATAAGTTTAAAAGCTCAGGAATACTTTATATTAAAAGTTGTTATGATTCAAATATAGTGTCTGATTTCTAGCCAATATATCTTAACTTTTATAAAGATTTGAATGGGGCTCAGTTTAAGTTAAACTCGTTATATTTTACACAGAATCACAGAATTTCAAAGTTGTATGGGATCCGAATGACTTTCTAATTTAAACCAAAATTGAACAAAAAAATTCCTCTCTAATACCCGAAGAGGAGTCATTCATAGCCTGGCAAAATAAGTCATCAGACAGTATCATAATCTTGATAATCAATATCATAACCTTGGTCTCCAATCCCAAGTTAAGCACTCTTTTCATGACACTACACTGCCTCTGATTGTTTCCTGACTGCTTCCATGTTTTGATTTAAATGATCAAATGAATTAAGCACATCAAGTATTTTGCTAATCACAAGGTGCTATGCAAATTGCTAAATGCAATTTTTATTTGCTCATTGTCCTAGAGTCATGATTGACATATTATAATAAAAATAATGAACCAATTCAATTAAAAAGAAAAATTTACTGACCATGAGCAGAGCACTAGGCTGGAAAGTGAGGTCTGAGACCCAATCTCTCCCTCTGTGGAATTTAGCATCTCATAAGGTCATAAGGGGCAAAGGCAGACAACTATAATACATGATATTACCTGTTAAGTGTATTAGATGCTTAACAAAACATAATGTAAAGTTACCAAATGGGTCATTCTTGGAAGAGGCAGCATTTAGGATTTAGATCTCAGATGTCAATATTGGATGGAACGTGAGATGTTCCAATCCCCTCATTTAATTGCCCTCATTTTTCTTCAGCCCCAAGCTTACATTATGACATTTTTGTTGGATATCCCACTGGCACCTCAAGGTCAACATGTCCAAAATGGAATATTATTTTCCCCCTGAAACTCACTGCTCACTATGCCTTCTTATTTCCCTTGTAGATCATATTGTCTTTCTAATCAACCAAGTTTGCAATTGCAGTCATCTGTGCCTCTTCATTTTCTATCACCTTCCAAACATATATCAAGTCTTGTCTTGTCATCAGATCATGGTTTCATAGAGTTGGAGGGACCTCCAAGGTTACTTGGTTGAATACCCTCATTTTACATGTGAGAAAACTGAGGGTCAGGAAGTTTATCCAATATCAATATGCCATGTCACCTTCTAATCTATCTTCTAATCTATCTTGCACCTCTCTCTTACTATATGGCTACCATCCTAGAGAGACCCTCATTACTTTCCAACTGGACTATTCCAACATTTATTGGTGACCTAATAATTCACCAGTTATTGCTCTCTCCAATTCTTCTTCTGAATAGCTGATGAACTGATAGTTCTACAGAATAGGTCTGGCCATCTCACCTTTGCTAAGTGCCAGTGGTGCCTGTAGCCTGAAGGACAGAATGCAAATTTTCATCATGGCGCTTAACTATTCACAATCGAGGGCCAGCTTGCCTACCAGGTGATATACATGCTGGGCCTTGGCTGACTTGGATTCATATTGCTTCCTCTTAGTAGACTGTAAAGACTGATGCATTTGTCTTTGTATGAGATTTCGAGAGGTTAAGTAACTAGGCCATGATTGCAAAGGTGTAATATCTCAGGCAAGATTTGAATCCAGGTCTCTACTCTAAAAGACCTGTGCTCTATTTGCTAGAGCTGGGATGTCTTCTGATAACAGAGTGGTATGTTTTTTGCTACACTGAATTTATGGTGAAAAACTGTCAATAACAAAATCTAAAAAATGCATAGGGTATCTATGTCTAGCTTGTCTGATTCATACCTGAAATAGAATTCTACCTCTACCATGACCTTCTTTTTCTTTCTATTATGTTATTAAGGTCTACAATGTAAAGGATTAAATATTTTTACTACTGAGTTTCCCCTGTAATACTGGAGGAGATTTCTAAATAACCAGCAGAGTTTAGAAACATATAAATTTATTACCATTTAATTGAAAATTATGCAACTTACTCAAACATAAATGTTGAATATCAATTTGAAGCCTTTCAAATACAGAGTTTCCGTTTTTGTGTTTACCATCTACCTACACAAATAAAATACCATTATTACAATAAATTTTTATTTAAAATACTTCATAAGATTTTCTGAAATATTAGTAATGTTTTTTGGTTTTCATATAGAATATGAAGCAAAACAAACTTTTACCTAGGTTTTCATTACTGTAAAGCCTTGAAACTACAAAACAAGAATACAAATTAAAGGTTGCCTTCATGGCTAATATTGTGAAAATTCTAAATACTCTTAAAAACTTGGAGCAATGGTTGTAAGCTGTGTCAAGGCAATTTAAGTCAATGATAATCATTAGAGATAGAAAAAAATTTAAGATTCTTCTTCCTCCCACTCCCACACACCAAAGAACATTGATGATCCTTCTTTCAAAGCCCTGCTCAGGTGCTATCTCCCATAGGAGGCCCTCCAGAGTTATTTGGACCCTCTTGCTCTTGGAAATACTTTATATATTCTTTTTTTTTTTTTTTGCTGAGGCAATCTGAGTTAAGTGACTTGCCCGGGGTCACACAATGAGGTATTAGGTATCTGAGACCAGATTTGAACTCAGGTCCTCCTGACTTCAGGGTTGGTTATATCCACTGCACCACCTAGCTACCTCTATAGATTCTTAGTACTTATTTATACTTTTCTTCTATATGTTGTAGCCAACCTTCTCCACCTACTCTTTAATCCAAGGAGACTGTAAGCTCCTTGAAGCCAGGGACAATTCTATTTTTATGTTTGTAACTGTAAGGTCTAGTACTTCAAAAATGAATAGATTTTATGTATCTTTTTAATATTTCACTTCTAAGAGATTGCAATTTTCTACAGACAAATCCAAAACAAGAAGTTGACATAACAATATTTTAACTTACCTTGAATCTTGTAGTCACTCTTTCTACTAGCAGAAAGTAGACCTTTTCAGCTTCTTGTAAGGCAATATCAACCCAATGAGACAATTTTCCCCTTCCAGCTCCAAACTCAACAAAGCATCTTCTTGGTCCCAGTAAATTTAATCTTTCAATGTTACCTAAAATTGAAGCCTGTAAACTTTTTAAGATTATTTCATAAAAAAAAAAACAAAAAAACAAAAAACATATTTGGTCCAGTGTAGAAACATGATAATGTAATTTTATATATTCAACTAAGTAAGAAAGGTCAGTATATTCACATTAATAATTTTAATTTTATATTCATTTATTTTTGTGACTAGCATTTGTGTTTGTTTATATAAAACCCCGCTGAGTACAAAGAGCCTTCAGAACATACTTGATGGGACTATAGGCAAGTTGTTTTTATGCAACAGATTAACAATGGGGTCATGAAGAATTGGACATAATTGAAAAATGACTGAATAGCAATAGAGCTGGGTATGGTGACCCAGGCCTGTAATCTCTGCTACTGGGAAAGGGTGAGACTGGCAGTGTGCTTGAACTTAGGAGCTCTGAGCTATATTAACAGAATATCTCAGCTGAGTGTGGTAAGCCCCACAGGTTATAAGGGTAAGATAGGAAAGGAAGGTAGAGGGAGGAACAAACTTGTTCAGACTGAAAAGGGATCAGGTCAAATATAGCAATTATTAGTGAGATCAGGATCAGGAATGGCTGCTCAATGTCCAACCTGGGCAAGAGAGGGAAACCAAATTTTGCCAGCCAAAACAAATTTGCTGTGATTAAAATATTACTACTCTGTGGTCAATCCAATGATCGGTCTTACTGAATTTACTAAACCTGAACACTGGAGAAAACACACACAATCCAACATTGAGCTAAAGTCCTTGTAACTTAGTAGGCACTTCCAGTTAAGAACCCAGGGTCATTTCTACAACATACTTTAAAGGACAAATTTAGAAGAGATATTCTTACTTATTGAATAGAAAAAGTATTTCTGTGAATTAACTGTATGTATGGAACAGAAAGCAATTTTCAGTAAATACGGATATTATGGTGTAGTCCATACCTGCTGTTTCAAGTGCTTGAATGCAGAATCACCATTTTTGGGATCATTTAGGACATCATGCAATGCAGGATGTGACATTATTTGATCTTTAAGTGTACAATTCAAACCTGTGTCAAAAATATAAGTGCAAGGATTAACTAAGTTGAAAAATGAAAACTTAAGGATCTAATTCTACTGTCATCTAATGAAACAGGCTATCAACAATATAACATCCAATCATCTGCCCAGTTTTAATCAGACTTACCTTCACTGGCTTTTCTCAATTTCTTAATTAAGTTTTCCAATTGCTCTTTAGATAGCGAAGAAACTGGGACCTGTATATAAAACCCAAACAACAGCAAATAAATTTTTTTTTGATAACTTTTTATTGACAATACATATGCATGGGTAATTTTTTACATTATCCCTTGTACTCACTTCTGTTCTGACTTTTCCTTTCCCTCTCTCCATCCCCTCCCCTAGATGGTAGGCAGTCTTAAGCATGTTAAATATGTTATACTATAAACTAGATACAATATATGTGTGCAGAACTAAACAGTTCTCTTGTTGCACAGGAAGAATTGGATTTAGAAGGTAAAAATAACCTGAGAATGTAATGGGCTGAGGCTTGAGTTGATGTACTGAGGTCCCAAGTACGTGAGGCTAACTAGTAATTGGGCTATACTCTATTAATATACATGATTGGATAAAGAATGGTCCCTGCCCACTCTCCCTGCAAGTCCTGATGTGTTGTATAGGAAATGACGATTTTGGTGGGTGGAGGCAGAGAGAGAGACAGGAAGAGAAGCTGGGAGAGATTGGGCCTGGGTTCGAGACTCAGAGCTGCTGGTTGTGTGGCTGCTGGTCGAGCTAGCTTCTTGACTCAGCTGCACACATTGCTATCGCCGATTCTCTTCCACCTCCGATCTTTCTTCACTGAGAATAAAGACTGACGATTTTCCCCTAACCTGAATTCCTGTCTCGTGCTGATTTTAAAATGCCCGATCTTCACATAAGAAGAAGAACAAAAATGCAAACAATTCACACTCATTTCCCAGTGTTTCTTCTCTGGGTGTAGCTGATTCTGTCCTTCATTGATCAATTGAAACTAAATTAGATCTTCTCTTTGTTGAAGATATCCACGTCCATCAGAATATGTTCTCATACAATATTGTTGTTGAAATGTATAATGATCTCCTGACTGTTCATTTTACTCAGCATCAGTTCTTGTAAGTCTTTCCAAGTTTCTCTGTCTTCATCCTGCTGGTCATTTCTTACAGAACAATAATATTCCATAACATTCATATACCACAATTTACCCAACCATTCTTCAACTGATGGGCATCTATTCATTTTCCAGTTTCTAGCCACCACAAAAAGGGCTGCCATAAACATTTTGGCACATACAGGTCCATTTCCCTTCTTTAGTATCTCTTTGGGATATAAGCCCAGTAGTAGCATTGCTGGATCAAAGAGTATGCCCAGTTTGGTAACTTTTTGGGCATAATTCTAGATTGCTCTCCAGAATGGTTGGATTCGTTCACAACTCCACCAACAATGCATCAGTATCCCAGTTTTCCCGCATCCCTTCCAACATTCATCATTATTTTTTCCTGTCATCTTAGCCAATCTGACAGGTGTGTAGTGGTATTTCAGAGTTGTCTTAATTTGCATTTCTCTGATCAATAGTGATTTGGAACACTCTTTCATATGAGTGGAAATAGTTTCAATTTCATCATCTGAAAATTGTCTGTTCATATCCTTTGACCATCTATCAATTGAAAAGTGGCTTGAAAATATTTCTTTTTAAAAACTTCTCTGTACAAGCAGTTTTATGAATATTCAACTTTAAAATGAACCATACATAGGAACATATGTTGCCTCCTAATGTCCTTTTTTTGCTGGAATTCTTGCTAAACTACTGAAATTCTAGAAAACTCCCATTATTAGCAGAAAACCCTCTAAACTTTGTAATCCCTTCTTGCTAAATCTTTCCCCATGTATGGCTTATTCATTTTAAAACAGAAAAACTGAGTCCCAGAGAGATGAAATGCCTTACCTGTGGAATCACAGGTAGTAAGTGGCATTCAGAATCTGAATCAGAACCTTCTAAAACTCCAATATATTTTCCACAGATTCAGGTTTCAGAAGGGCGGAGGGTGTAGGACTTAGCCTCAAGAGGGGATAGGGACCCAAGTTCACTGCTATGAATAGGATGATTTTCTTGAAGTATTCTATGTTACTTTTCACCCCCTCACTCCTTACCCAACAGTGGCTTCCAATTTCTTCCAGGATCAAGTATAAAATTCAGTTTGACAAATAAGCCACTTTACAAATTGGTGCCTGACTACCTTGTTCCCTGCCAAGAACTCTAGGATCCAATTACACTAGATTTCTTGCTACTCTTCATATCCTCCATCTCCTAGTCTCCCCACTGGTTTCCTCTCTGCCTGGAAAGGTCTTTCTCCTCATCTTTACCTACAGGTTTCCCTGAGCACTTCAAATCCCACCCGGCACCTTCTTACTGTCATGTTAAGCTGTATTTATCTTATATATACAGTTATTTTAATGTTGTCTCCCCCATTAGAATATCATGTTTTTTGCCTTTCTTTGTAGCCTCAATGCTTAGTACACTTAAAAGACATTTAACTGACTTTTTAATTACAAATTAAAAAGGATGGTGTGGGGAGGAGGGGTGGCTGGTCTGAGAAATTTGCTCACATTTACAATGCTTCAATAAAAAAATGAAAAATTAACAATTAATCAACTTAGAAACTAATTTTACAATAACACATTCATATATTGACTGTCTTAATATTTCTTTTTAATTAAACTATGAACCAATGCACTTACCACTTCATCAAGAATTTCTGTTTCATCTGTTAGTCCTGCATTAATATCTTGAATAAAATAGTCCTTAAGAAAAACAATAAGTTGATATGATAATATTAAATATATATAAAAGATCTGTACTTTTATCAGTGTGGACACTCATTCCACCAATAAAGAATGAATCCCTTAGCAGATGGTTTCATGTACTATTGTGACAAAAACAAACAAACAAAAAAAAACCCTGTCAGCTATCCAACTTTTTTAATAGATCAAATCAGATTTTAAAGAAATATAAATAAGTCTATCATTTTGCCAACCTTAAAGCCCTGTGTAAATGCTAATTATTATTATTATGAGGATGATGATGATGATATTATCTGGGTCATATTTTCTCATTAGCCTGAGTGGTCCCTTAAGAACTAAATTGATTCAAGTAAAATTTGACTCAAATTTATATTTTATTTAAGTTCCTGTATTGAGAATAGTGTTTTGCACATAGTGATTTACTGAAGTGAATGTTTATTTACTTCTTTCTCCATTAGATTGTAAACTCTTTGAGGGCAAGAACTTTCTCTTGCCTTTCTTTGTATCCCTACTACTTAGCACAGTGGCTGATGTATAGCAGGTGCTTATAAATGCCAGTACTGCTGTGGACAACTAACAGTAGACAGTTTTACCAAAAAATAATAACAGTTCGGCACTTATTAAGAGCATGGCTGCTTGTAGAAAATGATGAATAGAAGTTTATAGAAGTGTTTCACTATATTTTAAGCAGTGGGGGATAAAAATAGAAAAAAAAAAAATAAGATCGTCCCTTCTTTCAAGGAGTTCATACTTTCATTGGGGAGAGATAATACTACATACAAAAAAAGTTAAGTTGTAGGATAAAAGGCCCAGAAACCCCAAGAGTGTATGAGGAAAGGCAGTAAGGGAGTAAATAATATAAGTAGATTCAAAAGAGAGTGAGGAATAGAGTGAGCTTGGAGATATAGAAAGGCAGATGGTAAATCTTGATCTTCCACCTTATCAAGAGGAAAGGAACTACTAGTCCCCATCTCATCCAAGTAAAGTAGCATAGGCTAAGGCAGGGAAGGGAAAGAGGAGTCCCTGGTGCTAGCAAGTGTTTTCTCCACATAGAAACCTAGATGAGACAATAGGGCTGAATGGGGTGAGTGAAAAAGCAAAGTGGGTAGTTAGGTGCTTTGCATGGTGATAACTAGCATCTTGCAATTGGTTCTGGGACTCTTCAGGGAGGAGGGGAGATTCATTCAGTCTCTGCTTCAATTTCTACCATGGAAGGAATTTCCATTCCCTAAAGTAACCTGTTCTACTTTTGGACTCCTTTAATTCTGGAAGGTTTTTCCTAATTTGAAGTCTAAACCTTTTTGTAATTTTTACTGAATGCTCTTAGTTTTGGCCACTGGCACCAAGCAAAATAAGTATAATACTTCTTTTCTATTTTAATACTTCTTTTCTACATGACAATTCTTCAAATATCTGAAGATGATCATTAAATCTCACTTCTTTCAAGGTTAAACATCTCATATTTCTTCAGCTGATTGTGTTTTCCAGGCTTCTCACTATTCTGTTCAATTTCCAGTTTATGCACCCGAAAACTTGAATAATATAATTCTAGCGTTGGCTTTACCATGGAAGAGAAATGTGAAACTTCTTTTGCAATCGATGGCATGCCTTATTTAATGCAGATTAAAAGTACATTCTTTTTTTTTTTTTAATGGTCATATCATACTGCCAAAATGTCAAAAACAGATATTCTGAAATCCCAATTTTGTAATAGAAAACATTGTCTAGCCACATCTCCTTACTGCTGTTTTTATAAATTTGATTTCTGAATCCAAGTGTAGAATTTTATAATTTTCTCTGTCAAGTTCTACCTAAATTGATTCTAATCTTGGATCTATCTTGAAGTCTTCTTAAAATCTACATTCTGTTATTTAACATGTTAGTTATCCATCTTTGCATTATTATATATGCAAATTTGACAAGTATGCTATTTATTCCTTGTCAAGTCAATGATAAAAATGATTAACAGGTCGAAAACAGATTCCTGAAATATTCCATTAAAAGAGTTCTCTCCCAAGTTAACATTGACCTTTTAATGATATTCAATCAACCAGTTAAAAAGCTACATATCTGTAGTATCATCTAAACCATATTTCTCCATCTTATCAGAGAGTACGGTATTCTGTCAAATACTTCACTGAAGTCTATTATGCCCAATGTATGCTCTGAATCTACCAAAAAGGGAAGTCTACCCTATTAAAAAGGGAAATGAGGTTAGTCTGCATAATCTATTTTTCTAATGAAGCTATGCTGATTTTTAATGACCCCAGGTCTATTTCTATAAATGCTTAGAAACCAACCATTTAATAACTTCTAGAAAATAAATTCCAGGGAAAAATACCAGCTTACAGGTCTATATTTTGCAGATACCATCCTCTTCCCTTCTCCCCAAAATTATACATGTCTTTCTCAAGTCTTGGGCTACCCTTTCTTTTTACTGTGGATTACGCTTGCCTCACTTTTGAAGATGGCTTTTGTTTGAAGAAAAAAAGATGTCAGTCAGATGACACTTATCTTCCAATAAAAGTGGTGGTTTGATGTTTTAGGACTAATCTTAATTAGTCATTTTGCTCCCTTCCTGCAGCATTTTTTAAGTATCACTCATTTTTAGTATATTTTAATCTATGAAATTATGAAATTCATTTTAATAGCTAGCTTTCACATCTGATCTTTCCAAAGTATCATGTCTTATTGTTCACAAGTTAAAGGGGCTTAAGCAATAATCACAACTGTTCTATACTTGGTGCATTAATATGCTTGGCAGCTTCCCTTACCATTGTCTCAACTCTTTGCAAAACATTTCTGCTAAGTGCCATGTCTAGGATAACACACTATAAATGAGAACACTGAAAAAAAAAGAAAAAAAGGGGAGATGCAATAGGATATATGTTTTATTTGTAAAAAGTGGGATGGTTTGTATTTCTTCATTATGATCTAGTAATTCTACTGTGCTTTATTTTCTCTGGCTGCATTCATCCAGCCAAACACTTGTAAGTAATAAGCATACCTTTCTAAAGTTTATGTTTTCCAATGAATTTGACTTTTAAAGATCATTCAGCTCCAAATTTCTCAAAAGGAATGTTTGGAAGTTATCCTGTTAATTTTTCTTACTAACTCTGCAAAGTATTACTCTTAAATACGTCATTGTCCTTTGCCCTTCAGATTATATTCTAATCTTCTTTTTCATAGTTTATGTATAGTTTGAATGTCCCAGTCCTAGTTCCCACAGTATGTAATCTGTCCCTTCTTAGTTGCTTTTAACATTTTTTGTTGCTCTAGAAGATGCAGCTCAAAAGTCTCCATTAAGCAAATGTGTTGGCTAATATAATGGGATGTCACTAACTGCAAAATGGCAGGGGCTAGAAAAAAGAACCTCAGACCTTGAAGGGACCTTAGATGTCATCTTGTTCCATTAGAATTTTTTACACAACACACATGATATTCAAGTTTACCTGAAAGCACTGTCGCAAAGGTGAGCTCACTAGCCTGCCAGGTTATTCATCTTCTTGTTAAGTATCTCTAACTGTGAGGAAACCTCCCCTTACATTAGGTCTAAATTCTCCTCTGCTTCCTTGCCTCTAGTTCTGCACTCTTAAGATCAAGCTGAGCACTAACAATGCTACTGAATAATCTTACTGATAATTCTGTTAGGATGGAGTTATTTCTATGCTCAAAAAGTTATCAAACTGTGCATACCCTTTGATCCAGCAGTGTTACTACTGGGATTATATCCCAAAGAGATTATAAAGAAGGGAAAGGGACCTGTATGTGCACGAATGTTTGTGGCAGCCCTTTTGTAGTGGCTAGAAATTGGAAACTGAATGGATGTCCATCAGTTGGAGAATGGCTGAATAAATTGTGGTATATGAAAATTATGGAATATTACTGTTCTGTAAGAAATGACCAACAGGATGATTTCAGAAAGGCCTGGAGAGACTTACAGAACTGATGCTGAGTGAAATGAGCAGGACCAGGAGATCATTATATACTTCAACAACAATACTAGATGATGACTAGTCCTGATGGATCAGGCCATCCTCAGCAACAAGATCAACCAAATCATTTCTAATGGAGCAGTAATGAACTGAACTAACTATACCCAGAAAAAGAACTCTGGGAGATGACTAAAACCATTACATTGAATTCCCAGTCCCTATATTTATGCACACCTGCATCTTTGATTTCCTTCACAAGCTAATTGTACAATAATTCAGAGTCTGATTCTTTTTGTACAGCAAAATAATGTTTTGGTCATGTATACTTATTGTGTATCTAAGTTCTATTTTAATATATTTAACATCTACTGGTCATCCTGCCATTTAGGGAGGGTGGGGGGTAAGAGGTGAAAAATTGGAACAAGAGGTTTGGCAATTGTTAATGCTGTAAGGTTACCCATGTATATATCCTGTAAATTAAAGGCTATTAAATAAAAAAAAAAAAAAAAAAAAAAAAAAAAAAGGATGGAGTTATTTGCTTTCAGTTACAATTCATTTTTGGAGATAAAAAGTGTATTCTTTTATACCTGAAGAAATGCATATAAGACAATGTGGGTTAAAGTACAGAGAGCCTTGAATTGGGAGTCAGAAAATCGGGGTTCTAATCTCAGTTCTGACAACTGTGACCAAAGGAAACAAGGTGACTTAGCCTCTCATTGTTTCATCTCTACAATGGCAAAAAAAATTTATGATTACTTCCTTTAAATGATATGAGGAAAGCAGTCTGTGATATTTAAACATTGTATAAATATGAATTATCTTCTTAGTAGCAGAACTGCTACAAGGTGTGAACCAGATTGCATTTGTGCTATATCTTAATTATAAATGTCTTATATTCACCTGTTCAGACAATGGTGCAAACCACTGAATGGTAATTTTAACTACCAGTGTTACTTCTAATTAAAATCACAAGTCAAGTATTTGAAAACTTTTATTTCCATAAAAATTCCCTTCTCTGAAGTAGTTATAAGTAGCTTCACAAAATTAAATCACACACAAAACATAAAAATGGAACATTACCAAAAAGCAATCTGTATAAGGCTTATTCTGCTTTAATATCTTTATATCTTTTTTCTTTAAAACAATCTATGTCTCACAAGATTTTTGTGAAAAAAAAAAAATCATTTGTAAACCTGAAAATGATATATAAATGTGAGCTTTAATACATTTTAAAGCTTTTTCTTTTTTTTAACTGATAAGGATACTTACAGGTTTTGGTTTCTCTCTCGAGTTACATTTTTTCAAATGTTTTTCAAGCTGATCTTCATATACTGTGCTAAATTTAAGAAGGTAATTATTTTCAAATTCAAATATGTAAGAGCTGTATTTAAAATATTCAAAATTCTTTTAAGCTTATTTAGCTCATACTTACTGTTTTGGATCTAGGGGACAGAATATTCTTTTCCTGTTATTTTCTTCCTAGGTTAAAAAGAATGCATTTATTATAAACTTATGCGTCTTTGATCATAATATCCTTTCAATTTTTTCTCTTTTCTACCCCAACTACTCCCTCTAGCAAGTCTATCTTTGCTTTTTGCAATCTATCATCCCTGCTTTGGTTTCTCTTTCCTACCTTCATAGTCTTGTCTAAATTTTCAACTCAACATTGTTCTCCACTTTTGAATCCTTCATCTTCTTGGTATATAATATCCTATCATCTAGCAGATTGCCTTACTTCCCAATTTATTGAAAAAGTCAAGGTCATCCAAAAACAAGTTCTTGTATTTCTTGTTATATTTCTTTCTCCCCCCGAGGCAATTGGCGTTAAATGTGCCCAGAGTCACACAGTTAAGAACTTTAGGTGTTTTGAGACTGGGTTTGAACTGGATTCTCCTGACTTGAGAGCCAGTTCTCTATCCACTGAGCCATCTACCTGCCCCTCCTATGTTACATTTTAAAACATCTCTAGATCTTTTTTACCTCTCCTCTTCTTTTTGGTTTCAGTACCATCTTTGGTATGATAGAGATGATCCTGCCCCACTTCCTCTCATCTCTTCTGGTAACTTTTCGAGAAATTGTCCCCATCCTTTGTGGTTGAACCTTTTTCTGTCTACAACTATGCCCAGATCTCACTCATCTTTATAAAAAAAATAAAAAACCTTCACACGAGCCTAAAATTCTTCTAAGATATTACTTTCCACTACTCAACTAGTATGATTTACCTCCAATTATCATCTCTACTTTCTCACTACCCACTCATATTTTAACCTTTACTTAGGCTTACAATTTCTTCATCCTATTGAAACTGTTTTCTCCAAAACCACAAAAAAATCACTTTTAATTGATAAATCTAATTGCCCTTTCTCAGGAATTATTCTCTTTAAACTCTTCTCTGTAGCATTTAATATTATTCATCACCTCCCTTCACTTG